>NC_140169.1:157264935-157293670 GCF_963971535.1 Notolepis coatsorum | reverse complement strand
CTCTATTAATGATTTCTGCAGCGGAGAACCCCCTGACCCCCCTGATCACTTTCAATCAGAAAAGAGAACAGGAAAGGGGGGGGGGGGCGGGGGGGTGAGACACGTTCTGGGGCGGGGGGTGGGGGGGCCTTGCCAGTATGTGTAGGTAGGGCTGGGCGATTAATCGATATTATCGATTAATTCGAATGAATGATTTAGGACGATTTTGAAAAATTAAAATCTATTTTCAAAAAAATATATATATATTTTAAGAGTCACCTTTTATTTTACAAAAAGTGATGTTTGGTGAAAGTTAGATTTGCACTTTATTAATCCCAATAGGGAAATTCATTCTTGTTTGATGATCAAGAGGCACCTTTTATTTTGGTGAAAAAGCAAGTTATTGCACTATTAATCCCAATAGGGACATTCATCTTGGTTTGATAATTTTTTTGTGTCAAATAAAAACAAAGGTTATTTGAAAGATTTCCTTGGCGTTTCTATTTTTTGAGAAAAAAAAATCGTAAATCAGATTTAAAAAAAAAATCAGGGATTTTATTTTTAGGCCATATCGCCCAGCCCTATGTGTAGGTTATTAGGTTATTATCAGGGTTCCCACAGACATTGCAAAATGAAATTCAAGGACTTTTAAGTACTTTTTCAAGGATGTCACTCGAAGGATACAATTCACTTTTAAATGCTGTTATTTGTTAAGCATCTTCTTGGCCTGCTTGCCAGCTAGAGCATCGCACGCGAAGACACGAGGACAAGCAGTTGGAGCGCGCGAGACAGCGACTTGTCAGATTTGATGAAAACAGAAAAAAATAAAATGTGATCATGGACGAACAAAACATTCAATGCTAATGGTTGATTTGAATTTCAATTACTTTTTAAGGACCTTTTTTTTTTTTTTTATGACTTATACTTTATTGCATATTTTTTCTTTTTGCACACAGTACTTCAGGACAATACAATGAATGACATATTTTGCATCAGCATGGGTCAGTCCTGAAGGACAACATAGACACCTGGACCCCTAACGTCTAGGTTACACTGATACCCCCCATATGGGGGGGAAGACAGAAAAAAAATAAAAATAAAAAATAAAGACATTAGAATAAGTAAACCTAAACAAACGAAAAATTCTACCATAACAAAAAATAAATAAAAAATTAAAAATAGAAAGATAAATTAGACTAAGCCGAGAATATAATGGGAAGTAGTACCAAAACAGAAAGGAAAGACCAAACGAAAAAATAAATCTACATTAAAACATAGAGCCATTCTTGTCTACATAAACATGGTGCATTTGTCAGGTATTATATACTCATGTGCATCGTCGCTGTCTTAGACAAGTGTGCCCCTCCTCCTTTTATAGTGAGTGAAATTGCAAATATTTCCCCCATTTGCTAATATATTTGTCTCCTTTCTCTCCTAAACTAAAAGATATTTTCTCATAGGCAGCTACCCTACCCAGTTCTCCACTCCACTCTCGGAATGACAGGCCTTCTGGTGCCTTCCAGCCTCTCATTATGATCTGTTTGCCTATCATAATACTAGTCTGTATCCAATCAGCTAGGGGCTTTGCGATATGGCTAAGACTGCAGGGATCCCCCAGGATATATAAACCAGAACAGAAATCATACTCCGTCCCTGTGACCTCTGTGATGTAGTCATGTATGTTACTCCAGAAGTCTCTGATTTTCGGACATGACCAGAGTGCATGGACTAGGTCCCCCTCCCCTGTGTGACATTGCCAGCAATCTGGGTTCTCTTTCAGGCCCAGTCTATACATTTTAGAGGGGGTCCAATAAATGCGGTGGAAGATCTTGAATTGTATTAGCCTTGTTCTAATATCCCTGGACACCTGTTTGGGGATCCCCAAGATTATATCCCAGTCCTCTTGCTCAAATGTGACCCCTAGATCCTTTTCCCAGACTATTTTGAGAGCAGAGGATATCCCACTGCCCTCCCTGTCGATAAACATGGAATAGTAGACCGAGGCCTCATGTCCCAACCCAGAAATAGCCAAAATCTTTTTCAGCAGGTCTGTACCCTGGGGGAGAGTCTGTGGCGAGCCAAATGTGCCTATGAGAAGATGCCTCAATTGTAAATATCTCCAAAATTGATTGTTGGCCAGCTGATATTGTTGAATCAGTTTTTCAAAAGATTTTAATGCATCGTCTTCATAGAGGTCCCCCAGGGTGAGGATGCCTTTGTCTATCCATTCCTTCCACATAAAGGGGGATCTGCATATACACAATTTTGGGTTGGCCCATAAGCCTGCTGACAGACTTACATGTGGGTTGATATGAAAGATGCGAGACACCTTCTTCCATACGGCCTGTATGTGAGAGATAATAGGGTGAGTTCGGGCAGTTGGTGGTAATTTAGCTGTAATATACGACAGTGGGGGCAGCCGTGTGTATACCGACTGCTCCATTATGTACCATGGAGGCGCTCTCTCAAGGGGCAGGGCCCACTGTGTCATATGTCTGAAACTGTAAGCATAATGATATAGTAATAATTTGGGGAGACCCAGGCCACCTCTGTCCACAGGCTGTTGTAGTTTACCTATACGCATCCTGGGTCTTTTACCGTTCCACAGGAATGTGTTGCATATTCTATCAAATTGTTTAAAATACTTGCTAGGTATTGCTATCGGCAGTGACTGGAGGAGGTAGTTTACTCTGGGAATGCAGTTCATCTTAAGAACATTAACCTTGCCCCATAGTGACAAGAAAAGGGGAGCCCATCTCTCCACATCCGCTGAGATTTTGCCTAGTAGTGGGTCAAAGTTGACACTAACAATGTCGTTTACTTGCTTGGGGAAAAGAATCCCTAGATACCGAATACCCTTTTCAGGCCACTGAAAGGAGCCATCTTTAAATAGTGATTTGGGGCAGTAGGACGTTAGGGGAAGAGCCTCCGACTTCGACCAATTAACCTTATACCCTGAAAATCTTGAGAACGTATCTATTGTCTTGAGTAGTGCGGGTACAGCATTGCCTGGGTCTGTAACAACCGGTTGGTTATACAACAACTTCACCCATTTTATAAAGGTCTGACCGAAACCAAATGCCTCCAGGGTTGAAAATAAGTACTCCCATTCTACGCTGTCAAATGCCTTTTCCGCGTCCAGTGAGATGGCGGCCGTTGGTTCATTATCGCTACTGACTGCCCACATTACATTGATAAGGCGTCTGACGTTATCAGACGAATTTCTTTTGCGAATAAACCCAACTTGGTCAGGATGCACCAGGGAGGATATTACTCCATCCAAACGGTTTGCCAGTATTTTGGAAAGCACTTTTACATCCTGGGAAATCAGGGAAATTGGACGATAATTCTTGCACTCGGAGGGTTCCTTATCTTTTTTCAATATTAAAGATATCAAGGCCTGTGATAGGGTGGGGGGTAAATAGCCTCTATCCAAAGCTTCAATATACATACTCTGCAGTAGAGGTGTCAACTCTGTTGAGAAGCATTTAAAGAACTCAGCTGTAAGACCATCAGGCCCCGGCGCTTTACCGGACGGCAATTTCCTAATAACCTCTGCTATTTCATCTTCTGTTATTGGGGCGTCTAAATACTCACGTTGAGCCGCGTCTAATGTAAGGAGATCCAGCCCGCTAAAAAATAAAGGAATTTCCTGCTGTGTCGCCTTGGAAGAGGAAGTGTAAAGACCCATGTAGTATTCTTTGAAAGTATTGTTAATATCACTAGCCTTAGTCACGACGGCTCCCCCCTGTACCTGAATAGCCGAAATAGTGGATGATGACTCCTTGTGTTTAATATACCTGGCCAGCAACTTCCCGGCTTTGTCCCCCGATTCAAAGTAATTCTGCCTGGCCCTAAACAATCCAAACTCGACCTTCTGTGAAAGGATACAGTTATACTCATACTTTAATTGAGTTACAAGCCTTAAGTTATTTGGTGATATTTTTTGTTTGAGCTGACCCTCCGCAACCAGCAGCATTTTTTCTAAATCGCCCATTTCTTTGGCGTTCTGCTTTTTCTTATATGATGCATATTGAATTACGTGACCCCTCACAAAAGGCTTCAGAGCTTCCCAAGCAACCCCTGCTGATGGCGCAGAAGGAACATTTGTCTCTATATACATATCAATCTGATTTTTCAGCATGGCTTTAAAGTCTGTATCCTGCAATAGAGACGAGTTAAATCTCCATCTAGAGGACCTCTTTGCACGGTCAATGGGGAGCAGCTCAAGGGTCACCCTTGCATGATCTGACACTATAATGTTGCCAATTGAACAGGCCAATGTAGATGGGAGCAGATCTTTAGAGATAAAAAAATAATCAAGCCTTGAGAATACACCGTGAACCGAAGAAAAAAAAGTATAGTCCCTCCCCTTAGGATTTAGAGTACGCCAAGCATCTACCAGCCCCAGGGCAGAACACATTCCTCCCACTGTGGAGGTTGATCTGGGGGGTCTAGCAGTGGTTGGTGTACTTATATCCAGAACAGCATCCATAGTAATATTCAAGTCCCCTGCCCATATGATTGGATAGTCACCCATGTCATTTAATTTACATTCCAGGTCAGTAAAAAACATTGGGACATCCCCATTAGTAGCATATGTATTGGCTAGGATAAATACTTTCCCCTGAATCTCAGCCAAAATAATGACAATCCTCCCTTCTTCATCTTTGAGTTCTCTCAGACATTTAAATTGCAGCTGTTTGTTCACTAGTATAATGACTCCCCTACTTTGACTGGTACCGGCACTGCAGAACACGTGACCCACCCATCCCTTACATAAGCGCTTTGATTCATCCAATGACAAATGACATTCCTGCAAAAACATTATATCATACCTGGAGGATTTCAATTTATAAAGTACCTTGTTCCTCTTGATTACATTACCCAATCCATTTACATTCCATGTGGCGAGGCACAGTTTATTATTATTCTGAGCAGACATGGGCGTGTAGAATAGTAATAATGACCGATGATATACTGACAACTAAGTGAAGTATTTTTAACCATGTCGACATGGTTAAGGACCTTGTTAAAAAATTGGCTGTTTTCAAGGAATTCCAGGCCTTGATTTTTTACTTTTTATTATTTTAAGCACTTTAAGCACTTCAAGGACCTTGTGAACAGAGAGACTCCGGCTCAGCTTCTTCCCCCAGGCCATCAGAACACTGAACACTGAACTCTCCACTCACAAGTACACATGAGCACTATAGGGATGGGTACCGTTCACATTTGAACCGATACGGTACCGGTACCCAACGGTACCTTTTTTCGGTACTTTAGTCTCAAAATGTTTTATCGACCTACCTCAGTTGTAAAAAAAAAAATCCAAACTTAATATTTAATAAATAAATTATGTATTATTATTACTTTACTTTATTATTTACATCTTACTGATGTAAAGCACTTTGAACTGCTATCCCCTGTATGAAAGGTGCAGGAGCATGTCGACTGCTCCACTGTCTGTGTGTCTGTCAACTGAACTCTGCTTTGGGCCAATCACATTCCCCACCCACAGTCTGCGAATCAGAGGCAGAGTAGGGCGGGTCTTCACGATAAGTTTGGTTGTCTCTCACCTGGGGCAGTGCAGAGCCAAGTTATACAATAATGAACCTTTTTAGAAGGCTCTGGGGCAGTGTAACGCATAATTATGTTTATTATATATATCTATGGTGTAGCGTATGTTAGTGGGCCTCCGTCATCTTACTACAAGTAACTTACTCTCATGCTCGCTCACACACACACACACACACACACACACACACACACACACACACACACACACACACACACACACACACACACACACACACACACACACACACACACACACACACACACACACACACACACACACACACACACACAACACACACACACACACACACGCTCTCTCTCTCGCTCTCTCTCTCTCTCTCTCTCTCTCTCTCTCTCACTTTCACTCTCACACTCGCGCACACACACACACACACACACACACACACACACACTCTCTCTCGCTCTCTCTCTCTCACTTTCACTCTCACACTCGCGCACACACACACGCTCTCTCTCTCACTCTCTCTCTCTCTCTCTCTCTCTCTCTCTCTCTCTCTCTCTCTCTCTCTCTCTCTCTCTCTCTCTCTCTCACTTTCACTCCCACACTCGCGCACACACACACACACGCTCTCTCTCTCTCTCTCTCTCTCTCTCTCTCTCTCTCTCTCTCTCTCTCTCTCTCTCTCTCTCTCTCTCTCTCTCTCTCTCTCTCTCACTTTCACTCTCACACTCGCGCACACACACACACACAAAGTGCCAACGCTTGGTTTGCACAAGCTGAACCGCTTAACGTGTGGTTTCGTAAAATAAATAAATAAATAGCCGAAAATCATAGGCGGAGTTTGAACTTGACGCCAGGGGGTGCGACTGCTTGGCCAACGATACCCGATTTTTTTTTACCTTTATTTTATTATTTTTGCGTTTTTACAATGCCCTAACCCCTAATTTTTTATTGTATTTAGGTAGTACAGCAGCACACACACACACTCACACACACAGCACTACGGGGGATCATTTTTAACTGACTTGAAAAATGGAGGCTCTAATTATTATTATTCATAGAGACTCTCGGTCTCGAGCAATAATAATTATTACAGCCTCCATTTTTCGTGGACGAAAAATATACCAGACTATAGATATCAATTTTCCCGAAATAACGCTACCTGCCTCGACAAAATCCGTGCATTGGTTATCCAGATACATTAATTATCATCTCAGAATAAGTGGCTTTGTACAATCTATCGTGGGGCATTCTGCTGCTGCTGCTTGGTGCTTGGCCGCGCGTTAACCCTTTCACTGCCACACTACAGAAGGTTCGCCTTATAATGTGACATGATTACTACTATAAAATGAATGTATTGTAAAACAAAACATAATAGAATTCAGATTTGTTTCTCACAATTATTATAATTTTATTAAAATAAAAATAATCTTGATTTTTTTTTTTTTTTTTTAAAGTAATTTCACCCCCGGCACCCCCATAAACTCCGCCCATGCCGAAAATTGGCACCGTTGGATCTCACGTGAATCGATACTCGGTAGTACCGACGTGCTTCGGTATAGGTTCCTTTAAAAGTACCGAATTCGGTACCCATCCCTAATGAGCACACACACACACACACACACACACACACACACACACACACACACACACACACACACACACACACACACACACACACACACACACACACACACACACACACACACACACACTACACTAATGCGGAAACCGCTAAAACAATCACTTTAAACAAAATGTCACTTTAAATGATGGAAAAGTCACTTTATAGGAGGGGAGGTATTTTATAGTATAGTTTAGATACATTAAGTATAAAAATGGCGGAGTTTCAATTGTAAATTGTATATTGTATAGTAGCAGGGGTGTAAAGTACTTGAGTAGTTGTACTTTGTTACAATACTTAAGTACCGTTTTGGGGGATTTGTACTTTACTCAAGTATTATTAGGTTTGTATACTTGTACTTTTACTCAATTACATTTCAGAGAAAAAAAACATACTTTTTACTCCTTACATTTAAAATGCAGACCTACAAAGTAAAAAGTACAAATCTCGCAGGTCTAACCATTTTAATTAGTATATTTGTTTCTCTGGCCGAACTAACGTTAACGTTATTAATCCTGCGGCCGCACTTTATTTAAAAACAGCCAATCAAATCCCCATCAATGGAAAATGAACCCGCCCATACCCATGCTGATTGGTCCTTGTGCAAGACTAGAAAGCGGGAATCTTTGATTAAACACCTGCTATCAGAAGAATACACAGTCAGAAAAAAAGATTTAACTTTTTAGTACTTAAGTACAGGCAACAGACGCTCCGGGACACTGACTCACATATTCGGATTTGAGTTTCTTGTCGCTGCTCCGGACGGCTGTCTTCTCCATCTTGTCCAGGATGGGCGTGATGGTCTCTTCGTCCTTCAGACGCAGCTCCTCGTGGATGATCTCCATGTCCCTCACGGGATCCACGGTCCCCTCCACGTGCACGATGTCCTGGTCCTCGAACGCACCTGCGGGGGCACGCGGGGGGCACACGAAACAAACACACCCAAACACTGCGGTTACAAAACCGATACGCCGCCTGTCGATATCGCGGCTTTCCGTAATTTCTTTTACATCGAACGCTCTCTCTCTCTCTCTCTCTCTCTCTCTCTCTCTCTCTCTCTCTCTCTCTCTCTCTCTCTCTCTCTCTCTCTATTTCTCTCTCTCTCTCTCTCTCTCTCAAACACACACAGACACACACTTTCTCTTTCTCTCTCTCTCTCTCTCCCTCACACACACACACACACTGTCTCTCTTTCTCTCTCTCTCTCTCTCTCTCTCTCTCTCTCTCTCTCTCTCTCTCTCTCTCTCTCTCACATACACACACTTTCTCTTTCTCTCTCTCCCTCTCACACACACACGCTCTCTTTCTCTCTCCCTCTCACACACACACACACACGCTCTCTCTTTCTCTCTCTCCCTCTCACACACACACACACACACACACACACACACACACACACACACACACACACACACACACACACACACACACACACACACACACACGCTCTCTTTCTCTCTCTCTCCCTCTCACACACACACACACGCATACACGCTCTCTCTTTCTCTGTCTCCCTTTCTCTCACACACACACACACACACATACACACACACACACACACACACGCAGGGACGTGCACAGGACTTTAGAGGGGCAGGTGCTCAAAGGCTGAAAAGGGCACTACACTTGTGTGTATATATTAACCAAGCGTGCGTAGCGCGTGCACAATTTTTAAGGGCCCTTTTCGGGCGGGGGGCCCCCTTTTTATGCTTTTTGGGGGGTTTTGGTGATCAAATATTGAATATTGAACTATAATAATCAGTGCAGGAGCTCACTTATCCTTGAAAGACACTTTTATCACTGATTTAAAAGGCCCATACATCTCCATAAATGTTCAGGGGGGAGGGAATAAGTGCTTACCCTACAGACCCCAAGAAGTGCTGTATATTCTGTATTGTTTAATATAAATGCATTTTTTATTCCAATCCCGATTTGTATTTGAGATTCCCAAATCCCATCGGACTTGACTTCTTCGTGTCCCTCAGTGAGTGTAATACCAGCATTCAACTGTATGCGCCACAGTGGTTTCTATCATCATCATCATCATCACCACCCACGCTATGCATAAAATATATAGGTCCGCGGAGAGGCACGCTGAGGAGGCCGTGCAAACTGCAATGGAATATGGGGTATCTCTCTCTCTTTACCTAATATTTAGATTCTATCCTGACATTTTTCAGTTGGAAGGGCAGTCTATATGCGTAACGGTAAAAAAAATTAAAATAAAAAAAAGTATTATTTTTTTTTCAAAAAGGGCACTTTTTTGATGAGGCTCAAAAAGGCAGGTGCTCAAGCACCCCTTGGCCTCTATGTGTGCACGTGCCTGCACACACGCACACACGCTCTCTCTTTCTCTCTCTCCCTCTCACACACACACACATGCTCTCTCTTTCTCTCTCTCCATCTCACACACACACACACTCTCTCTCTTTCTCTCTCCCTCTCACACACACACACACACACGCACACACACACACACACACACACACACACACACACACACACACACACACACACACACACTCTCTTTCTCTCTCTCCCTCTCACACACACAAATGCACACACGCTCTCTCTTTCTCTCTCTCCCTCTCACACACACACACACACACACACACACACACACACACACACACACACACACACACACACACACACACTCTCTCTTTCTCCCTCCCTCTCACACACACACACACATGCGCATACACACACACAAGCACGCACACACACACACACACACACACACACACACACACACGCGCGCAGCGCGCGCGCGCGCACACACACACGCACACGCACACACACACGCACACGCACACGCACACACACGCCCGCTGCGACATTAGAATCAATGTCATTGACGGCCTCTGAGATCATGTGTGGAACAACGATTAGAAGGCAGCCGACAATGATTGCTTTTCACCGAAAATATGGGGGGAAGAAAATAAATACATCCACATGAGAAGACACAGTGGGAGTCACTGGAAGGCCATAACAAAGACGATAAAGATATCAATAAGGATATCCATAAAGATATCCATAAAGGCTCCGGGTGCATCCTACTCCAATACTCCCAATGCCAAAAAAGAATCAACAAAAGTTACAGTGAATTGTGGAATTGTGGAATTGTTCCTTGATGGAAAACGTCAGTCCTTTGCTTATCTTGTAGCGTGGATGAAGGCATTGGGTCTCATTCACCAACGGATTTAAGACAAAAACTTTGCTCTTAGGGCCATTTTATGACATCTTAGATTTTGGGATTCCCCAACCGTCCCCAATCTGTTTTATTGATTAATTAATACATTTGAAAGAATGCAGGTTATAGCCAACATGCAATATATCCCATTGATTGGTACAATGGGACAGACATTTGTCGTTTTATATAGCTATAACCTGCATTCTTTCAAATGTATAATTAATCAATAAAACAGATATTTAACACGGTTGGGGAATCCTAAAATCTAAGATGTCTTAAATGGCCCTAAGAGCAAATGTTTTGTCTTAAGTCCGTTGGAGAATGAGACCCATTGTTTTTTAGAAGCAGCTTTTGAGTCTCTGCGCCAGGAGGTCAAACCGCCAAAGAGTAGTGTATAGCTTTTGTTCCACGACGTATATATATATATATATATATATATATATATATATATATATATATATATATATATATATATATATATATATATATTATTATATATACCCGTCCTACTGTCTTCGATAGAATGAAATCACAAAACGGCAGGAAGGTAAAAAAAAACAAAATAAAAAAAAACACCCTTGAATTAAGTATAATGTTACTATAAATATGGAAATATAAAGAAAATGGGGGCCAATCCTCTCCTAATCAATGGCTTAGTGGCAGTGGCCATGGCAGTGATTAGATAATGAGGCTCTGAAGCGGACCATTTAGCCAGCCAACGGCAGGAGCTCTTGGCCTCGTTCTGCTCCTCCAGCAGGAACTGGAGGTTAGGGTGGGGGTGGGGTGGGGGGGCGGGAGGGCGGGGGTGTTGTGGAGAGGTGGGAGGGGTGAGGGGGAGTTACATCTGTCACATAATAGTGACATCGTTTAACACTGCCGATCGGCGACTGCAGTGGACCACCGCACTCTACAGTCAGATGTCACTTCTGTCCGTCACCCTCCAGTCATTCTATTCTTCTAGCCTAGTAACAACAACAACAACAACAACAACAACAACAACAACAACAACAACAACAGCAGCCCACGAGACGTGTTTATGAGTCCTTTGGCGATCTCTTTGTATGAACACATTTCTGTTTTTACTGAGGTCAAGCAAACCTTTGCAGCCGATCAAGAAAAAACAGACATGGGGCGCCAGGGTGGCACAGACCTACGCAGTTGACCCGGGTTCGTCTCTCGAACCCGACGTACATCTGCCGCATGTCTCCCCCCCCCCCCCCCCATATCTTCTCCCGACCTTCCTCTCTCTGCTCTCTGTCGGTCGGTCATGTCTGACCAGGAAAAAACCTGTAAAAATGCAAAATATTTATATTTTTTAATAAATAAATAAAAACAGACATGGAGATGAAGTTCACTTGTTGTTGCTGAGCAGATTTGTATCACTGTTTTGAGGAGAGTCACTCAAATATTCACACAGTCAATCATGGAAAACAAGAGAAGATATTCGATTCCTGTGATCTCACACACACACACACACGCTCTTGCACCGTCACATTTCACTGTCGTGGAAGAACGATTTGCACCGATGACAATCCTGTGGTTTTTGTACTTGTCTTACAGGCTGACACACAGTGCGGAATGCGACGGCAGAAGATTGACAGCTAGGCATGGCGCTTGTGAAACTCGATGCTATGCACGGCATCCACGCGTCGGAGGTACTTAGTGATCCTCGTCGAGGTGTCGACACCTCGCCGGAGAGGACCGCTGACAGACGAACCCCCCCCCCCCCCCCCCCCCGTACGGGAAACTACACGTATATACGTCACCGGACGGAAGCACTCTGCTTCGCTGCCACGCCTCCGTCGCTCAACAAGTTCCAACAATGACTCGTCGTTGAAAATACTGATGATTCATGCGTGCGGGGGTCGTAACAAGTACCTTGATCTGCTAGTACCTGTTCCATCTGCACAGGGAAGCTAGTTTATGTTTATGTTTATGTTTATGTTTATGTTTATTAGGATCCCCATTAGTCATCATCAACGTGTTGACTATTCTTCCTGGGGTCCTCACAGATATACACATACAAATATGAAACATTCAGTGTAAATCAGTCATATATCACATACATAATCAATAGAAAATAAAACAAAAGGTCATAGGTGAATCCATTTCACCATACCTTTAAAAATAAAAACACGAAGTAAACAGGAGGAGTTTGGATAACATGGCTGCAGCTACACTCATGCATGACATTAGGGATGCCCCGATCACGTTTTTGCCACTGATACCGATCACTGATCGTCTATGAGCCATATTGGCCGATACCGATCGTTTTTGGTTTTAAATTAAAAAAAATTATATACTTTTTTTTAATATAAAATATATATTGTGGTGGACACTAGATGGAGGTGTCTCACTTCAGAATGGACACTGATTGAGTGACAGGAGGGAGTTGACTTAAGGGTGTGGCTGTACCTTGGTTCTGTTGGATTTGTTTGGAAGTAAAGTTCAGAGACTCGATACTCCGTCTGCTCGTCTCATTGATTCACTTCCACAGTGGTGACCCTGACGTGTGAAATATGAGCAATAACGAGAATCCACCGGCTGTGGTTCCCGCAGTGTATGCCGCTACAGTCAAGTTGCCAGAGTTTTGGCAGCATGACCCGGCCCCGTGGTTTCAGCACATCGAGGCACAATTTCACCTCCGCGGAATAACGTCGGATGAGACGAAATATTATCATGTTGTCGCGGCATTGGATTCCTCCACTACATGCCGGGTGATGGGATTCCTGAGAGAGCCGCCAGCAGCCGGCAAATACAACGTGCTCAGAGAACAGCTGTTGCGTCTGTTCCAGCTGTCAGATGCAGAGCGTGCGGATCGCCTATTGTCCCTCAACGGATTGGGGGACAGTAAACCAACAGAACTGATGGAGAACATGCTAGCACTGCTCGGTTCAGGTGACGCTACATTTATTTTTGTGCAGCTGTTCCTGCGTCAACTCCCGACTCCGGTGCGCACGGCTCTGGCCAGCTCGCCTCTCGTGCGCACCAAGGATTACCGGGGATTGGCAGAGGAGGCGGACAGAATTCTACTGGCCTCCCGTCAGTACTGTGTGGCTGCTGTGTCTGATCGGGTGGCTGATCGCAGGGATCAGACACAGAGGGATGATAGAGGGCTTTGTTATTATCATCGCCGTTTTGGCAACAAAGCGAAGAGCTGTGTTCCACCATGCACCTTTGGTAACCAGGGAAACGCGAGAGCCGGCGCTCGTTAGCGGCTATGAGCGCTGGAGTCAAAATCAACAAGCTGTTGTTTATCGAGGACACGTTGTCTGGAAGGCGTCTGTTGGTGGATTCGGGCGCCCAGAGGAGCATCCTGCCTGCGTCGGCCACGGACGCCTTGGGAAACGGACATGGACCACCCCTGGACGCGGCTAATGGGACTTCCATCCGTACGTTTGGTACCAGGTACGTGACAATGTGTTTACATGGACAGCAGTTTAGCTGGGATTTTATTATTGCTTCAGTGTCGGTGCCTATACTGGGCGCGGATTTTTTGTGTGCTCACAGACTGTTAGTGGACGTTGCGAACCGTAGGCTGATTGGCTCTGTGTCCTTTGACACATACCCCTGCACACTGGGGGGGCCGGGGCCGCCTGCCCTGGCCAATATGCTCGCCACAGGCGATATGTACCAGCGCCTCCTCGCTGAGTTTCCTGCTCTGACTGTCCCCACTTTCTCTGCCTCTGTCGCCAAGCATGGGGTGGAACATTACATCCCAACGGTGGGCCCGCCAGTTTATGCACGGGCACGCCGCCTGGATGCTGCTAAACTGGCAATAGCCAGGGAGGAGTTTGCCACAATGGAACGGCTCGGCATTGTGCGCCGGTCCAACAGTCCTTGGGCCTCCCCACATGGTCCCCAAGGCGGACGGGAAGTGGCGTCCGTGTCGTGATTTCCGTCGCCTAAATAACATCACCACTCATGACCGGTACCAGTGCCACATATCCAGGATATCTCTGCCCACCTGGCGGGCGCCGCCATTTTTTCTAAAATAGATTTGGTGCGTGGCTACCACCAGGTGCCGGTCCATCCACTCGACGTGCCCAAGACTGCCATTATCACCCCGTTTGGACTGTTTGAATTCCTGCGCATGCCATTCGGCCTTAAAGGGGCAGCGCAAACATTCCAGCGGCTGATGGACTCTGTGCTGCGAGGCCTGTCATTTTTGTTTATTTATCTGGATGACATCCTGGTAGCCAGTGCATCGGTGGAGGAGCATCGGGGACATCTCCGTCAACTGTTCGAGCGGCTCAACGAGCATGGGCTGATCGTGAACCAGGCCAAATGTCAGTTTGGCCTGCCGGCCATGGATTTCCTGGGCCACCATGTCTCTTCCCAGGGGGCTGTTCCTCTACCCGCCAAGGTGGAGGCAATTGATGCTTTCCCCCGCCCCCTCACCATCAAACCTCTCCAGGAGTTCCTGGGGATGGTTAATTTTTACAATAGGTTTATAGCCCATGCGGCTCACCTGATGAGACCTCTGTACGAGGCGTTGAAGGGGAAGAGAGCCAACGATGACGTGGGCTGGTCCCCGGAGCGGGTCCAGGCATTCGATGGCTCCAAGGCTGCCCTTGCCAACGCCGCCATGCTGGCACACCCATCTCCTGCTGCTCCTATAGCCCTCACCACCGATGCCTCCGATTATGCAGTGGGTGCGGTGTGCGAGCAGTGGGTGGCTGGCGCCTGGCAGCCTCTGGCCTTCTTCAGTAGGAAGCTGCGCGACAACGAGAGGAAGTATAGTACATTCGACAGGGAGCTCCTGGCCCTCTTCCTCGCTTTAGATTAATCTGTGTAGTTTAGTTATGGTACAGGGTACTACATGGTACCACTGGGTAGTTTACTACAGGGTAGTTTAGTTAGGGTACAGGGTACTACATGGTACTACATGGTACTACATGGCACTACAGGGTACTACATGGCTCTACATGGCTCTACGTGGCACTACATGGCACTACAGGGTACCACAGGGCACTACAGGGTACTACATGACACTACAGGGTACTACAGGGTACTACAGGGTACTACATGGCACTACAGGGTACTATAGGGTACTACATGGCACTACGGGGTACTACATGGTACTACATGGCACTACACAGGGTACTACATGTCTGCTCCTTTGCAGCACCACAAACATGGGAACTCTCTAACTCTTCCCCCCCCCCCCTTCCCCCCCCCCCTCCCCCTTCTCTCTGAGTGCTCGTCTCCTGGCGCTGACTAAGGTGATGGATGCCTCGGGGTCTTGGCCAAGATTGTAGTGACTGCTCTACATGCACCTCCGAGGCCTTGGATCAGTTATTCACCGCCGTCTGTCCGTGGTCCTGTCAACTGATTAACAGTATTAACAGACTGTTAACAGATTAACAGTCAACGCGGTTTCATTGCTGGGTTAAGTACTTCTATTCTATTCACATAATACGCCTACTTCATATATCTACTCCATTCACATATATGCCTACCACTTGTATCTATTGCTATGTCCGCCTACTACAATCTCATGAGCTGTCTAACGCCTGTCCCGTCTCCCTGTCTCCCTATGACTTGCTGTCCTGGAGTGTTGACCGGAGTGTTGGACGTCCCGTGACGAAGGCCGGGAGGTTGCGACCCCCTCTGCGTGCCCCCCTGTCTCCGGAGGTCTCGTAGTGGTGACCGGAGTGCCGGATGTCCCGCGATGATGTCGGGGAGTTCGCGA
This sequence comes from Notolepis coatsorum, assembly GCF_963971535.1. NCBI lineage: Eukaryota > Metazoa > Chordata > Actinopteri > Aulopiformes > Paralepididae > Notolepis > Notolepis coatsorum. The sequence continues at coordinate 157,277,640 of NC_140169.1, read as the reverse complement.
CCCTCTCTGCGCCGCCCCCTATCTCCCTGTCTCCGGCTGTCCCTGAGCAACGACCGGAGAGGTAAATGTCCCTTGACTAAGACGGGGAGGACGTGACCCTCTTTGCGCCGCCCCCGTGCCTCAAATAGATTCGCTATCAGCTCTATCTTTAATCTTTCAAAATGTTCAGTTGCTATCGCTATTAGCTCTATCTTTAATTTTTCAAAATGTACAGTTGCTATTGCATGCACTTATCTGTGTTCCACTACACACATGAGTGCATGCTTACCAACTGTCCGTCTGCAACACTACTATCACCAACATCTAAGAAGGGAGATCCCCCCTTGAATGGCCCTTCTAAGGTTTCTCTCCTCCACACTGCCTGTGGAGCTTTTTTCCCTATTGTTAGGTTTTAGTGAGTTTTTCCTTACCTTCGCGTGGGATATGTCTGGGAGTGCTTGCATTCTTTCATTTATTTGCATTCATCTAAAAATGTTTGGACCTTATGGTGTTCTTGTTCTGTTCTTGACTTATTGTTATGTTTTCTTCTTGACTTGTTTAAAGAAGATCTGTACGGCCCATGGGGACATTAACGTGTGTTGTCGGGCCCTATAAATAAATTTGATTTGATTTGATTTGATACGTCACTTCAGGTTCTTGCTGGAGAGCCGAGAGTTCACCGTTTTTGTCGACCACAAGCCCCTAACGTTTGCCATGGCCAAGACCACAGAGCCATGGTCGGTGCGGCAGCAGCGCTAACTTTCCGCCATATCAGAGTTCACTACCGACATCCAGCATGTAGCCGGTAAAGACAACCAGGTGGCAGACTGCCTCTCCCGGGCGTGCGTCAGCCCTGTGCACCTGGGCATCGACTATGCTGCCATGGCTGCTGACCAGCTCACCGACTCAGACCTTCAGGCGTTCAGGACGGCTGTGACAGGACTTCGACTTGAGGATGTGGTGTTTCACGACAGCGGCGCCACGCTCCTCTGTGACGTCTCCACTGGCCAGCCCCGCCCCATGGTTCCAACTGACTGGCGCCACCGGGTATTTGACACCATTCATGCCCTTTCACACCCTGGGGTAAAGGCGTCGGTCAAGTTGGTAGGGGCCAAGTTCGTCTGGCCGGGCCTTAGGAAGGACGTCAAAGTATGGGCGGCCTCCTGTGTGGCGTGCCAGCGTGCCAAGGTACATCGTCACACTAAGGCCCCCCTGGAGCCGTTTCTCATTCCAGAGAGGCGGTTTGACCATGTCCACGTGGACCTGGTGGGCCCACTTCCCCCGTCTCAGGGTTTCACACACCTCCTCACTATGGTGGACAGGACCACCAGGTGGCCGGAGGTTGTTCCCCTGTCATCAACAACAACTGCGGAGGTGGCTCGGGCGTTTATTTTCGGCTGGGTCACTCGGTTTGTCACGCCATTGGACCTGACATCGGACAAGGGATCCCAGTTCACTTCTGAGCTGTGGAGCACCGTGGCTGAGAGACTTGGGGTGAAACTCCATCGTACCACAGCATACAACCCAAAGGCCAACGGCATGTGTGAGCGTTTTCACAGATCCATGAAGGCCGCTCTCCGGGCCACGCTCACAGACGGCAACTGGGTCGACCGTCTTCCGTGGGTTATGTTGGGCCTGCGTACTGCCCCTAAGGAAGACCTGCAGGCCTCTTCAGCCGAATTGGTTTTTGGTCAACCGCTGAGGGTCCCAGGGGAGTTCCTTCCTGGTTCCTCTGCCCCTTGGTCCACTACAGCTCACCGATCTGCCTTCCAGGACGCAGCGAGGGTGTTTGCCCCAGTTCCCACACATCACTGCCAACCCCAGTCCTACATTCCTAAGGACCTGATGACTGCGAGGTATGTGTTCATCCGTCATGATGCCCACCGTTCTCCACTGCAGGCTCCCTATGACGGGCCCTTCCACGTCCTCGAGCCGGGCCCCAAGTACTTTGTGGTGGACATGGGGGGGAATAAGGAGCAGATCTCAGTCGATCGTCTTAAGCCTGCTCATGTGGTCCCAAACGGGCCAGTGGAGCTGGTTCAGCCCCGGCGCCGGGGCCGGCCACCCAAGTCTTCCCCTGTCCCATGCCCTCCGGCCGTTGTTATCCCTACCTTTCCACCGACGAAGCCTTGGCGGCGGCGGGGACGGCCCCCTGCCCCTACCCTTACCCTTTCCCCTTCCACGTTCCCTGTGACTGTTAAATACAGTCGTTATGGCCGTGTGGTCAGACCTCCTAAAAGAGACTGAAGACACTGGGTGCACTTTTTTGGGGGTTTATTGTGTTCAGTTCCGTTTATTTGGTGTGGCACTGAATGTCAATTCTGAATGTTCGGGGGGGGCCTGTGTGGTGGACATTAGATGGAGGTGTCTCACTCAGCGGTGCAGTCGTAATATGGGCGGAGGCCAAACGGTATCCTATTATTATGCAAAGTCTAGGCACTTATCACCTAGACTTTGCATAATAATAGGATGCGCGCACTTCGAAGCCCAAACGCTGTTTGACCGCGGTTGCCCAGCACTGCACCACTGGTCTCACTTCAGAATGGACACTGATTGAGTGACAGGAGGGAGTTGACTTAAGGGTGTAGCTGTACCTTGGTTCTGTTGGATTTGTTTGGAAGTAAAGTTCAGAGACTCGATACTCCGTCTGCTCGTCTCATTGATTCACTTCCACAATATATTATATAATTATACTTGTAGTTGTATTATCTGCGAGACATCGCCACCACGCAACAAGTCAAAATGCTCGCTATCTGCAAACAGCTCCACTGTCTGTGTGTATACTCTGCTTTGTTCAGCATGCCCTCAGCGTCCCCAGTCAGAGCAATAGTTCAACAGGGTCTGAAACGTGTTATGAAGCATGATAGCTAATTAGCCAATGTTCAGCTGCAAAAACGAATAATGTCAATTATGTTATAAGACATTGATATCAGGAGCTATCTGTAGCTACTGCTAGCCGGCTAGATGATGTTAGACAATGCATCATGTATTAAAATAAAGTGAACTATTTAGTTTACTGGGTCATTTCGTTAAAACTAATGTGAGCTAACGTGAGCTACCTAGCTAACGGAGGTCTCATGCTGGCGCATCCCTATCATTCTTAAACTGAAATGCGCATTTGTTGATATCAGGAGCTATCAGTAGCTAGCCAGTTAGACAACGCCCCATGTATTAAACTAAAGTGAATAGTTGACTGTGTAGTTTTGTTTAAACAGTAACGTTAGCTCGGTAGCTAACGTTAGCTCACGAGCGATAGCTAGTTAGCCAACGCTAGCCAGCCCAGCACTTGCGAAAACGAATACCAAACTGATGATATCAGACGTTGATATCAGGAGCTATCAGTAGCTAGATAACATTAGACAACGCCTCATGTATTAAACAAAAGTGAATAGATGACTGGGCCATTTTGTTTAATGCTTATGTTGAAAGAGGAGCTCTGCGGTGCTCATGCAGTCGAGTCTTGCCGAAGGGTTTGTTGACACGAGATGGGTCTGGGAGGGGGAGGAGGGGGAGGAGGAAGGGCAATACATGCAGCAGCAGAGTGTGGCTGTGAGAGAAGAGCGAGTGAGAACTCCGCAGAGAATTGGATCATGTTTTCCGTGTCATTGATCGGTTTTCACGATCGGCGAAAATAAAGCATTATCGGAATTCACCAATCTCATATTTATAGTGAATATCGGCTGATACCGATCGCTGGCCGATCGATCGGGGCATCCCTACATGACATATATTGATTTCCTTCCGGATTATGGCTCCTTTAAGTTTCTTTTTGAGCTAGTACCTGCTCGATCTGCACAGGGAAGCTAGTACCTGCTGGGTTTCTTTTTTTTTACTTTTTTTATTTTTTTTTACTGTATGTAGCACACCCTCAGGGGCTCATACAGAAACAAGCATTTCATTATAAAGTATTCTGTATTTTGTTCTGACAAATAATAAACAAACTTGAAACTTATATAGTGTTTTTTTTTTTAATCCAAAGCGCTTTACAATTTGTTCCTCACATTTTACCCATTCACTCACATTCACACACAGACGGCGGTGTGTGCCGACCTGCTCATCGGGAGCAATTAGGGGTTTAAGTGTCTTCTTGCTCAAGGACACTTCGACACGCTGCCCGGGAGGAGCGGGAATCGAACCGGGAACCTTCTGATTACCAGACGACTGCTCTACACCTCCCGAGCCACTGACATCGCTAATAGGTTCTCGTAGAGCTGCGTCGGGAGAGTTAACAAGGAGAGTCGATTAAATAAAAGGTTTGACGGAAAATGGGAGATGTTGAAAACGTCACTGTTAACATTCTATAGGGCGGTAGTGAAAGGGTTAATCCAATGATGAGTTCAACGCTGTTTCTTAATGGGTTCAATCAACCGCATGCAGCATCGGTGCAATCTGCACTCATTGAGGAGGAAAGAAAAGCTGATCAGGTGGATTGATACGAGCCAGAGATGTGTCAGTTGAAGGATTTCCAGGAACCATCTGACCAAACGGTTGAGCTGTAAAACTAAAAAACGATGCAGAGTCTCGGTGACAAAAACAAACAGACGATCAAATTAAAGTTTTCTCTTTTACATCAAGGTCTTGTTAACCTTTTAACACATTCGGGGCCATTCGATTTCGCCATCTAGCTATAGCACGGCCAGGTTTTCATTACATAGTTTCACTGTGTGTCACATTGTTTGTAGAGCTAAATCTATATTTTATATTATAGCTATGGATACAATACAATGGTCATTTGACAGTAACTATCTTCCGTTCAAGATGCAAAAAAGAATGAATTTGTTCATGAATACGTTTACGCGTTATTCCGTGGTGAATATGAGTATACTTTCGCAATGATCCAGGCTAATTCCTGGGAGGCTGGCTATAGGGCGCAACGTGAATTCTACTTAAACCATTGGCGTTTCGTCCCTGTACACGCTATTATTTTCAAATCAAATGTATATGATAGGTATTATGTTTCATCATGAATGCATGAAAGGGGGGGGGGGTCGTTTCTGATTAATTGATTGCCAATAACGGCATTCGTTATTACCACAACACACACCGATCAGGGGGAGAAATTGACATCAGATTGTCCTTACCTGTGGTCGGTGGTATTCCAAAAATAATATTCCAATTATTTGATCGCCATCTGGTCCATCCTATGCCCATCTGGTCCACGACATAACCCACCACAACATATGGATCGGGGGTCCCGAAAACGATTCAATGCGATCGAGTGAAGCCCTAGGTTTCCCATTACTAGAAAAGTCCGTCCGGAGACCTTTGAGTGTAGCACCCGGTCTGGAACAGGGTTTACTGCACTCTCGATACAGCCTACTAGCTGGATCTGGCCGGTACTGCACCTTCGGAGTCCCAGTATGCCTTTTAACGGCAACATACAGGTCCCTGACATTGATTAGGATATCAAAATCGGAAAAAAATTGAAAACGATCAAATAACGTAGAGTATATATACGTTTTTGGCCGTTAACCGTTGGCGCCCAATAGCGTATATATACGTGAATGGCCCAGAAAGTGTTAAGCATCGGACAGCCCCGAATTCTTACCATACACACATTACAAAAACCTTTGTGAAACACTCATTTTCTGTGGGATTTTGATCAACTTTGGACCTGTACTACATAAGACTTCAAGCTATGTAACCGTTATGTTTTCCAGCTCCTACCTCTCAGCTGGAACTTAAAAACAGGCATCTAGCAACCACTAAACAGACATGCAAGTACACAAAACGTTTACTCCAGTGTGTTCAAACCTCTGTTACTCCATTTCATTAACACTCAAAGTGAGTCTATGTGAGTTCAGATCCAAGTCAGCCAGCAGGGGGCGCAGTTTTGCTACAATAGGACTGAGAATAGGCGACTGCTCTTTGATGACCCTCCCGGAGCTTGGATAGGAGTAGGTCTGAGGCGGCCAGAAGATGCAGAGTGTAGGGGTCTTGAGGGTGTGTAGTTAGAGACCATTGACCAGAGGTAGGCGGGAGCGGTTCCCTTTGCCGCACGGTATGCTAGGTCGAGGGCCTTGAAGGGGATTCTTGCAGCAATGGGGAGCCAGTGCAGGTCCCTAAGAAGTGGGGTGACATGGGCCGACTTCGGTAGGTTTGAGATCAGGCGGGCCGCTGCGTTCTGAATGAGTTGAAGAGGCTTGGTGGCAGTGGCCGGGAGGCCAGCAAGCAGTGCGTTGCAGTAGTCGAGGCGGGAGATGACTGTTGATTGGACGAGGAGTTGGGTGGCTTCTTTTGTCAGGAAGGGGCGGATCCTTCTGACGTTGCTCAGGAGGAATCTGCAGGTTCTGGTTGTTGCTGCGATGTGATCAGAGAAGTTCAACTGGTCGTCGAGGACAACACCAAGGTTCTTGGCGGTCGGGGACGCGGTCACAGCTGCATTCTCGACTGTGATGGAAAGGTCATTCAGGGGGGAGGATTTGGCCGGCAGGTGGAGCAATTCTGTTTTGCTTAGGTTCAGTTTGAGGTGGTTGGTCGTCATCCAGGTGGAGATGTCGGACAGACAGGCCGAGATCCGCTCAGAGACGTGGATATCTGAGGGAGGGAAGGAGAGGAAGAGTTGAGTATCATCGGCATAACAATGATACGAGAAGCCATGAGACGTGATAATGTTGCCCAGTGATTTAGTGTAGAGGGAGAAGAGAAGGGGTCCTAGGACCGAGCCCTGGGGGACGGGTGGTCGACAGGGTCCCTCTCCATGACACTTGGTAGGAGCGGTCATTGAGGTATGATGTCAGCCATGTCAGCGCAGAGCCAGCCACTCCCATTCCTGCGAGGGCCGCGAGGAGGATCTGATGGTTGACTGTGTCGAAGGCTGCAGATAGATCTAGGAGAATCAGGACAGAGGGGAGGCCTTTCGCTTTTGCTAAGTGAAGTGCCTCTGTGACCGCAATGAGGGCCGTTTCTGTGGAGTGGCCAGTCCGGAAGCCAGACTGATTAGGGTCTAGGAGGTCATTCTGTAAGAGATAAGCAGTAAGTTGGTTGGATACAGCACATTCAAGTGTTTTAGAAAGGAAGGAGAGAAGAGAGACAGGACGATAGTTGCCTATGACGGTGGGGTTCAGGTTTTTTTTTTATGAGGGGCGTGACTCTGGCTTGTTTTAGGGAGGTGGGGACCACCCCAGAGTTGAGTGAGGAGTTGATGGTTGCAGTTAGGAATGGGAGGATGTCTGGTGCTATGGTCTGGAGGAGTGGGGAGGGTAGCTGGTCCAGCTGGCATGTAGTCGGACGGTTCGACGTTACCAGTGTCAGGGTCTCGGCTTCTGTAATGGGAGAGAAAGATGACAGAGTGAAGGATGAGGTTCTCGATTCAGTATTTGGAATGGGTTGGGGTTGGGAGAAGGAGCTGCGGATGTTCTCCACTTTTTCCTCAAAGAAGATCGCAAAGTCTTCGGCAGAGAAAGATGAGGGAGGAGGGGGTGGGGGGGGGGAATGAGGAGGGAGGACATGGTAGCATGCAGTTTGCGAAGATTCTTAGCAGAGGCCTCGATCCTATGGTGAAAGAAAGAAGCTTTGGCATTAGTAATGGTTTTGGAGAATGTTAACAAGATGTTGTAACTTGTGATATGTGTCGATGTCAGCAGTGAGGCGTGACTTTCTATACTTCCTCTGAGCCGCTCTCAGGACCTGTCTTTGTTCTCTCACTGCATCTGTCAGCCATGGACTGGGTGGGGAACGGCGGGCAGGTTTCTCAACGAGGGGACAGAGCTTGTTGAAGGAGGTTGCAAGGGCTGAGAGGAGGGTGGAGGTTGCCATCTCTGTGGGGAGAGCAGAGAAGGTGTCGCTCAAAGGTAGAGCGGATAGTATGTCAGAGGAGAGGGTGGAGGGGGATAGGGAGGGCAGGTTGTGTCTGAGTGAGACGGTTTGAGTTGGGGTGAAGACCTTTCGGTTAAGCATGAGAGTTAGTGAGAAGGATATGAAGGAATGGTCAGATACATGTAGGGGAGTTACCGTGGTGTTAATGATGCTGGAGTTACGGGAAAATATGAGATCCAAGGAGTTGCCTGCTTTGTAGGTGGGAGGCATGGCAGTGGGAGTCAGGTCAAACGATTGTAGGAGGGAGACCACTGCGGCCGACTGAGATGAGTCAGGCAGGTTCATCTGTGAAGTGATCGAGGGGACTTGGAAGGCGATAGAGTGTAACAATGGTGAGATTGAAAGGATTAGAGACAGATACTGCATGATATTCGAGAGAGGAGAGTGACAGTTCTGGGAGTGGTGTTAAGTTTGTAGCCCATGAAGGAGATGTCATGAGGCCAGTGCCTCCACCCCGTCTGGAAGGTCAAGGTGTATGAGTGAAGTTATAGTTTGTAGATAATGCTGGTGTTGATGAGTTATTGGGGGTTATCGAGGTCTCAGTTAGAGCCAGGAGCTGCAGATTTTGACTGCATTATTACCACACATATAGATGTTGTTCAATGAGCTAATGTGTCTGTATCTTTCCCAATACAAATAAACCATACTATACTTTTTCAGGAGTACAGTCACACTGATCATCATTCTAAAATGAATTCTAACATTCTAATTAATTATATAATAACTGGTTATACATGCAAAATGGACAATAGAACACTGGAACTGGAAATCTTAAAAAAATCTTCAAACAGGGACTGACTTCACATATAGACTAGGCATTTACAGCTGTTCCAATGTAAATGTGCCTTCCTCCGTGTGCTTTCGCCCGCTCTGAAGTCGAACTCGGTGTGGACGGCCACGCGCGCTGTTCTCGCATGGAACCCGCGAGTGCATGTGTGCGTGACTGGTGTGTTTGCGCTGTGACCCTGGGTCAGAGGAGCAAGGAGTGCGGGAGACGCTTTGACTGCCAGACCTGCAAACTGACACATCACAACATTGTGCATATTGAAACCCGGGAGAACCAATAAGAACACTGTGTCAACTCCACATGAAGGTACGCAGCTGGTGACAGAGATTGCAGGTTTTTACCCGTGAAAGTCACAGTCACAGTCAAAAGGCAATAAAGTCCTGAAATCATGTGCTTTTCCTGATCTTGCCACATTCTGCACAGAGCAACTAATGAAGCAATCGAATGCTAAAGGCAGAAAGACAGAAATACTTCCGTGCACCATGTGTTCAGGTGACGCCAGTGAATAGCTACGAGGTGTCCAAGCCTGGAAGACAAGACTCACAAGAGTGATATTCCTGCCACTGGGATAACATTTCTTCCCAAGAAGACATTGATAAGTGGCCATACTTAAATGAAATACAGTTGCGGGAAATAGGCTGACCTTGGACTGCTGATTGGAGGAGATACGTCCATCACTTTTGCAGTCACCACGGTCATCACCACGCAGTGAACACACCCCTCGGTCGGGCGCTGAATGGCCCACTCAATGGCAGCACCGATGTTTATCCTGATAAGTATGGAAGGCCACAGGATGTCAATAGCCAGGTTTGAAGATATCCTTACAGTTCAATCAGGACTTCCCCCAAGGAAAACCACGGAGACGAGATCGAAATGTCGGTTACTTTGCAACAATAGCTCAGGTCGTCAGGTGTGTTCAAATACGTCCTCAGATACATTCACACAAAACTTGTGAAGGAAATGTGTTACATTCCATTCCTAGAGGCAATTAGGCATTGTCTTTATTCTGTGCGCACGCGAGGGAACATTTATGCACATGCGCGGGGGGGCACGTGTGCACGCGACGTCATTAAAACAGTGCAACCAGGTATGAAATCACCAACGCACCGCACCACTGGCTGTGTCTCTCTTCCTCTTCTACCTGAGAGGAGCTTCTGTCACAGGCTTTACCCTGGATGTTCCTCCAATCTGATTTCAGTATCAACAGAAGCCTGAAACCCAAGGGTGCTGTCGTCCAACAGACACAGCCGCATCACTTCAGAGATGTGAAGGTGAAACCGTATACGGTGTAGTTACTAATCTCAGGCTCACTGACACCAATGGTGCCTTCTACATCCGATCCCTTACGGGTTAAATCAAGAGTCGCAGCTCTTAAACCGACCACCAACATTAGAACTCACAGCAGCGGGTTCTAACCGCAAAGGGAGACAGGGTGTTGGCAACAGAGCTCCAGAACCCCATGGAGGAGTCGATCTTCCTACTGTGTCAAAGGTTCTGGATGCGTGTATATTTTCCCTAACGGAGTTGCACTTCCGCGTTCGGTTTGCATGATCTGATTGGCCACTGACGTTTTTTTCAGCGCCAATCGCGTTACTCCTAACAAACTGGTTAAGCTTGGCGACCCTTTCGAAGTCACTCTCTTTCGAAGTTGGTTAAGGTTAGGGTTAGGGTAACGCGATTGGCGCTGAAAAAAACGTCAGTGACCAATCAGATTGCGCAAACCGAACGCGGAAGTGCAACTCCGTCAGGGAAAATATACACGCGTTCTGGATACCGAGTGCAAATGCTCTCACGAATGTGCCTTCTGTCAACATCAACACGCACCTGTTGGTGCGTCAAAGATAGCCGATCACTGGATCGCACCTCACCTGCTCTGTGTTGATTACTTCAGGCCCATTAGAGTGAAAAGAGGCTGTAGGAACCTTAAAAGATGCGGTGTGCTTTTCACATGTAAGTTGGGCTGCTCATTTGGAGATGGCATACTACCTGGACACTGACTCTTAAGATAAGATAAGATAAGATAAGATAAGATAAGATAATATAAGATAAGAAAGATAAGATAAGATATTCCTTTCCTTTCTTTGGGGGACATTTGGGCATCGTAGCAGCATGGGGGAGGGGGGAGGGGAGGTACAGGTACGGGCAGGGTAATAGTAGAAAGACATAAATATAGTCAATAAAATAAAATATGAATATAAAAATATGAGAAAAAATAAACAGCGTGAACAATATAATTAGCCAGCATTTTACTCACATTTGTGTTCCTAAAAAAAGTATCATTTTATGACCTTCTACTATTACCATGTACTGTACACGTACCTGTACTTCACCTCCCCCCTTCCCCCATGCTGCTATGACGCCTGAATTTCCCCCCAAAGGGGATCAATAAATAAAGGAATAACTTATCGCTTATCTTATTTTAACAAGAAAACGACGACGCACCAAAAAACCAAGCAAACCCCCCCCCCCCCCCCCCCCCCCCGCCCAGCCGGTCCGTTACACGCCGCGTGAGTTGACGGAAGAAGCGTGGGACGCGGGAGCGAGCCGTCACCGTGCAAGTTCTCCTCACGCTGAAAGGAACTTATCCAATTACTCTTTGCCTAATCAGGCTGTTTTGGTTCCTCTCCTCTTCCAGAGGTACTCCACAGTATAAACAGTTCACTCGTGGCAACACAGAAAGGGGCTAATCAGTGGAATTATTGTTTTGCTGCTCCAATTTACCAGCTCCCAGTTCAACACTGATTGGATTGACATTTTTTGCTATTGTGTCTGCGTGAACTCTGAGAATATAATGCAATGTAAATCACTTTTGTCGGGAGCGGTAAGAATATAAATACATTACACGATACAAAGGCGCTCCGGTGTAGAGTTTTGGTAGATTTATAGTTTCAAACAAAAAACTGTTTGTCTGAGTTCTTCTGTAGAATTCGGTGAGTATTCAAATGGATTCATAATGTTCATGTAGACCAGTGATAATTATACTCATAAGTTTGAATATTAGCACTCAATTAAAGGAGCTGTAAGTGGTATTTCTTTTGTTAAAAATAAGCTCTATATTCTGACAGCCATCACTGATATAGAGTGTTTAGTCAGTAACATGGGTCTCCCAGTCCCTCCTCTCTGCAATAAACAGACATCACTGATATATAGTGTTTGGTCAGTAACATGGGTCTCCCAGTCCCTCCTCTCTGCAGTAAACAGCCATCACTGATACAGAGTGTCTGGTCAGTAACATGGGTCTCCCAGTCCCTCCTGCTCTGTAGTAAACAGCCATCACTGATATAGAGTGTCTGGTCAGTAACATGGGTCTCCCAGTCCCTCCTGCTCTGTAGTAAACACAAAATGCATTTCCTGGTATCCTGTTCCCACTTTATCGAATCGGAAACCCTGGATATTTATACTTATTTCAAGAAATCTTGCCAAGCCAGATTTGCTTACTGCACTGGTAGATTATTTTACTTGCTTCAAGGACACGTTTGCTTAAAACTCGTTTTTATTTCTTATTTTTGTCAATGTTTATTTTTGCCATTTTTGCAGAGTGAAGTTCTCTCTCCTGATTGGATAAAGTGCGAATGGGATACCAGGAAATTTATTTTGTGTTTACTACAGAGCAGGAAGGACTGGGAGACCCATGTTACTGACCAGACACTCTATATCAGTGATGGCTGTTTACTGTAGAGCAGGAAGGACTGGGAGACCCATGTTACTGACCAGACACTCTATATCAGTGATGGCTGTTTACTACAGAGCAGGAGGGACTGGGAGACCCATGTTACTGACCAGACACTCTGTATCAGTGATGGCTGTTTACTGCAGAGCAGGAGGGACTGGGAGACCCATGTTACTGACCAGACACTCTATATCATTGATGGCTGTTTACTGCAGAGCGGAGGGACTGGGAGACCCATGTTACTGTCCAGACACTCTATATCAGTGATGGCTGTTTACTACAGAGCAGGATGGACTGGGAGACCCATGTTACTGACCAGACACTCTATATCAGTGATGGCTGTTTACTGCAGAGCAGGAGGGACTGAGAGACCCATGTTACTGACCAGACACTCAGTATCAGTGATGGCTGTTTACTACAGAGCAGGAGGGACTGGGAGACCCATGTTACT
>NC_140169.1:157168487-157264735 GCF_963971535.1 Notolepis coatsorum | reverse complement strand
AATCTATCCTTTTCTGTCAGGTACAAAAGACTAGGGAGCCATCTGATCAGCGTGTCTCTCAAGATCAATACTGATCAAGCTGCCTTCTCCTTGCTACCTGGTAGGAAAATGCGGTCAACATAATTCAGTCAAATTATACAGTATTCAACTTCCTGTGCGTGTTTTCACATGTGAGGTGGGTAAGAGCGCATCTAAAGCGCTCGCATTCCTCCTGCCTCTGCTTTAAAAAAAAAATGCATGCAAACTTAGTTCACTGCAATCCTCCTGGTATTCAGGGCAGTAAAGTCTACTTTATGGGTCTGTCAGGAGAAGCACATTACGGATGTTTTCCTGGGGCATAAGGACCCTGGCGAGACGAGACTATTTGCGTCCATTCATGGAAATATCGTTTTATGTGTTCATCTCCGGGTTCGTCGTGAACGTGACAGCGATTTAGCGCGCGGTGGTGGGGGGGGGGGGGGGGGGATGGGGGTGGGGGGTCCGCCGCCTCCCGTTAACGGGAGTCTGTGTGTATAGCGTGTTCGGCATTTTGTTTCTCCGCATGTTTCAATTATGTCCGCTAAAGAGAAAAAAGCGGGGGGTTTGACACTGAACAAACAAAATGGCGGGTTTTTGTGTCCTTCGTAGAGATACACTCGTTTCAGGAAATTGATCGAAATTACAGCCCTCCGTGATCCGAGTATCTGCTGCGTGGGGGGGGGGGGGGGGGGCGAACGGGCTGGGGGGAGAGGGGTTCCAGTTTTCATTAACTCCGACGGATAATAACGTTGGTTTGTTACCTATAGTCATTTGACTTACCCCGCTCTCTGTCATTCCCCCTTGTTTTGTCACAAACCGCCGGTGAGTGTTCGGGGGCAAGAGAGAGAGAGAGAGAGAGAGAGAGAGAGAGAGAGAGAGAGAGAGAGAGAGTGGCCTGATTGAAAGGGAAGCGTCCGCGCGGACACACCACCTCACCACCGCTGTCGTCCCACATCGTTCAGAGAGAACAGACCTTTTTAGATCCTTAACTATCGCGGAGACGCTGATTGCTCGGCCGCCGGGGCAATTTCCTAACCAACCCGCACGCCGCCGCCACCTGAACACAACGACGATGTGTGTTACGGCTTCTTCTCTCCTCCCGGCCGCGGCCCCCTCCAGCCTTTCAGAGGTGAACCCTTTCCGCGGGGGTTTGGAATGAGATCTCCATAGCAACTCCTCTTTGAAGGGTTTTTAGAATCACCGTCCAATAATTCTATGATCGTCGGGCCTCACCACCGTTCCCCCCACCGGTTCTTTTCAGAGCGGACAGAGGGGGGGGGGGGGGGGGGGGGGGGGGGAGCAGGAAGATTCTACAGTCTATTTCAAGCAATTCATCCTCCAGCCTCCATTAGAATTCTAAATATTTCGACCTTCAATCACCGGGCGTGTTATCACGGGAGCCGCGTGCGTGTGTTGGTGATCTCCAGTCAAGATAGGTAGACGTTTTACTCTAATCACCCCGGGGGTGAGTGAGTGAGTGAGTGAGTGAGTGAGTGGAGGCTGACGTGATAAAAGAAAAAAAGAAAAACCCTTCGTTCTCGCTGAATCGAAGCGCTGGTTTTGAACACACTGTGCCAGCGGCGCAGCGCGCGGACATCGGGGGCTAGCTAGCTGTCGACTAAAGACGCACTTCTTCAACCATTATGTGAAATGAATTTTTTTTAAAGTCAAATCTAACCCTAACTAACCTTACTGTCATGCACTTGTGGTAACTAACTCGCGGCACGGTGGTGTAGTGGTTAACACTGTCGCCTCACAGCAAGAAGGTCCAGGGTTCGATTCCCGCTTGGGGACCAGGTTTCCGCGATGCCAGGTACCCAGGTGGGGTATCTCCCGGGCCTTTCTGTGTGGAGTTTGCATGTTCTCCCCCTCTGTGCTCGAAAGGGCCCCCCCGAATTTGTTTGTATTTGAACCGTGGCGAGTCTGAACACTACCAGGTTCGTCACAATATTAATACTACAACTCTGTACATACATCTGATTAGCACTATTGCTCAGTAGTACTCATTTATATATGTTATACCCAGTTTATTAATCTCCTGTACATTACAAGATACAAGATACAAGAGTTTTATTTGTCACGGCATACAGGTATACAGTGAAATGCGGGGGGTCTCGCCCGCAACGATGTGCATAATACAAGTAATAATAATAAGAGTCCAACCAATACAGCGACATAGTGCAATAAACAAGTAAACAAAGTAGGCATATCGGTATCTGTACATGAGTTATTTACAGAGCATGGTAGGCCATGCTAGGTCCTGTGGTAGTGCAGTACCCTGTTAGCTACGGATGAGGCACTGGGTCTTTATGTACACTGCTATACAATGCTATATTATACAATCTCAAGCTATACTATTCTTAAAGTGACCTTTCCTTCTGTAAAGTGTCCATAGTGTGAGCGTGTGCAGCACAACATTGTATTTCGTTGTTGTACTGTACCTGTGCTGTATCTAATCTAATCTAATCTAAACTGTGTCCGCAGCATTAACGTCAATCCCATCCCGGTCTGCCGTTAATACCTGCCGGTCTGTGAACACGGGGGAAGATATTCTCATTTCCACTCCAGCTGTTTGGGGGCCAGTCTTATTTAACACACTTTGGCCGCAGGAACGCAGGTGTTTCCTCCCGTGGGGGGGGGGGGGGGGGGGGGGGGGGGGGGGGGGGGAAGAGAGAGAGAGGAGAGAGAGTGAGAGAGAGATAGAGTGAGAGAGAGGACAGAGAGAGGAGAGAGTGTGAGAGAGGAGAGAGGAGATAGGAGAGAGGAGAGAGGAGAGAGGAGATAGGAGAGAGAGAGGAGAGAGGAGATAGGAGAGAGAGAGGAGAGAGGAGAAAGGAGAGAGAGGAGAGAGAAGATAGAGGAGAGAGGAGAGAGAGAGCGAGAGGATAGAGGAAAGAGGAGAGAGGAGAGAGGGGAGAGAGAGGAGAGATAGAGAGAGGAGAAAGGAGAGAGAGAGGAGAGAGGAGAGAGAAAGAGAGGAGAGAGGAGAGAAGAGAGGAGAGATAGAGAGGAGAGAGAAATGAGAGAGGAGAGATAGAGAGGAGAGAGAAAGGAGAGAGGAGAGAGAGGAGAGAGTGTAGAGCCAAGAATAACATCTTCTTTCCAACTGATTGACCACAACCACAGTCAGTCCCTCGGGATTTAATGCGCTTTTGGGGGTGGGAGGGAGGGAGGAGGGATGTGGAGCGGGGGGGGGGGGCGTCCTGCGACTGTGAATGAGTCTTCAGCAGGAGGGGGGGGGTTTCTATGATGACGAGGGACCTGTGTGTGTGTGTGTGTGTGTGTGTGTGTGTGTGTGTGTGTGTGTGTGTGTGTGTGTGTGTGTGTGTGTGTGTGTGTGTGTGTGTGTGTGTGTGTGTGTGTGTGTGTGTGTGTGTGCGTGCGTGAGCGTTCATACACCTAATTGCTTGAAAGCAAACATCTGGGAATGAGGCCAGGTGAGCTGGTGGGGTCGCTAGCGGGGGAAACAGGACGGCAGGTGAACTAGAACGTGTCTGCGTGTGTGTCTGCGTGTGTGCATGTGTGTCGTCTGCAGGCAACGAGGATCCAGACAGACGTGGTTCCAGTCATCGGAGAGGAACTGGGAACACTTTACCCCCGCAAACCATTCCCGTATGAGACGGGCCAACACCGGCTGTGTTCCACAGAATCGGCTTTCAGGATGCCATAATGTGCCTTAATAGTTTTTCTTTTTGGGGAGGTTTTGTTGAAAGCTTTTCAGAGCCATTAGGGGTTGAAAAATATTCATAACATGCACACTAGTGGGTTGAATTGAGCAACTTAAGTCTGACCGACATCAAAGTTCCAACGTCGAGAAGGAAATCCAGTGAGACCGCTGCCTGGCATCAATAATAAGTCCACGGCTGAAAATGTTGAATCCATTTATCGTAATGTCAACATCGGCCCGGGAATACCTGCGTGCTTCGCTCTCGCCTGCTTTTCTACGAGTCTGCAAGTGTCGCTTTTCTCTCTTATATTATAACTAGGGATGCACCGATCCGATATATTTTTTTTGATCTACTTTTTCTCCCATTTTCTATTTTTCTCCCATCCCAATTTCGTATCGTCCAATTCTACCCTCCCCTGTCTCGAACGTTGTTAGACCATGCCTCCCACAAGCCGGCTGCAATGTGGACGAAGCCTTACATCACGTGTCCCCTCCGGTACTCGAGGAAGTAGCCGTCGCATCTTTTTACCTGCACAGCGCGATCTCTCAGCGGCGGGGGTCTGCGTCGGAGGGACACGCCGCCCCCGTCGCTTCCTGATTCTGCTGCGCAGGCGCACCAACCGACCTGTAGGAGTCGCTGTCCAAAACGTCCGATCCCCACCCATCAGCTTCCCACCCCCTAACACTGCCAATTGTATTAGTATGAACGACCAGCCAAGCTGATAGCAATGCGGAGAGCTGGGCTCGAACCCAGCGTCTCCTGCATTGGTGGCGAGCGCCTTGCCCACTACACCACCTAGCCGCCCCCTCACCGATCCGATATTGATATCGGATATCGGCCCCCGATATGACTAAAATAGCTAGATCGGGTATCGGAGACAAATTCATTTTTTTTGTATTAACACTTTAACTGCCGGAAGACACTTTTAGGGGTCCTTCCCCGCCATGCTCAAGTTGCCGAAGACGCCGTAACTCGTCTTTGATATCAATATTTCAAAAATCTGTGATCGGAATCATATTTCCTTTCCGGGGCCCTGGGACACAAGTGTGATCTCCTCTCAATCCTCTAGCGGTTCAAGACCGCCATCTGTTGGCCGATCGGCAGATCGAAAAAACGGATGTTACCTTTAACCCGGTAGGACTCACTCCATATGGGGTCCGGGCACTCGCTAGTGTTAGAGAGACTCAGTCTTCACACAGTGAACATCGATCGCTGCAAATAACTCGAAAAAACAACATGATTTGGACGTATATATTATTATACAACCTGGAAATGGACCGGATATTTCTATATCCCATAATAGGAAAATGTCTGTTCCACGCTCATCGCCCAACGGCGCGAGGAAGATACGGTAAGATTCAGCGTTATTTTTCAATGTGTACGATACTAACTGCTATGATGAACATTTGACCCACATTAGATGAATGGTATAACGCTGCCCACGGAATTATAAACGCCCCCTCGGCCATCCGGTCAACATCAGATTACGTGTAGTAACTTCCAGAAGTCCGTCCAGTTGGATTTTTTTATATCGCGCCGATTGCTATCAAACTGTATTTGATCATCAATATAATGCATTTGGGGCTATAAATCACGTTCTGGAGAAAGCTGCAGAAAGAGATGAAAACATACTTATACTTTAGATCATATTTTAGTATGAATATGTGAATGAAAAAGTTTAACGTTCATACACCCTGAACAATACATATAGGACATTGAATGGGCCCTAATAATGGCAATTTAGCAATAGAATTTAAAAAGTTATAGCCCTGCAAAGAAGGGGAACTTCTACATAGACAAATAGAGCTGGCAACCTATGGTATATCATGAATTTAGCCTTAGGCAATCAAAGTGTTAATAATAATAATAATAATAATAATAATAATAATAATAATAATAATAATAATAATAATAATAATAATAATAATAATAATAATAATAATAATAATAATAATAATAATAATAATAATAATAACTAGACAATTCCGCGCGGGGGAAATTGTGAAAGTGTGGGTGACGCCTGTGCACCGCCGGCCAACGGGGGAGAGGGTCTCTCGCGAGTCTCTATGACAAACGGTTCAAAGGATACAAAAAGGGGGCGCGGCCTAAGGATCGGGGGAGTGGTCAACATAGACCAATCAAAGAGGATATCCCTACTGAGTGCAATGACACAACCCGCAACACTATTACACTATTACACACTATTACACTATTACACTATTACACACTATTACACACTATTACACACTATTACACACTATTACACTATTACACACTATTACACTATTACACACTATTACACTATTACACACTATTACACACTATTACACTATTACACACTATTACACACTATTACACACTATTACACTATTACACACTATTACACTATTACACACTATTACACACTATTACACTATTACACACTATTACACTATTACACACTATTACACTATTACACACTATTACACATGATTACACTATTACACACTATTACACACTATTACACTATTACACACTATTACACACTATTACACTATTACACACTATTACACTATTACACACTATTACACTATTACACTATTACATACTATTACACAATTACACTATTACACACTATTACACTATTACACTATTACACACTATTACACTATTACACACTATTACACTATTACACTATTACACACTATTACACTATTACACTATTACACACTATAACACTATTACACTATTACACACTATTACACTATTACACACTATTGCACTATTACACTATTACACACTATTACACTATTACACTATTACACTATTACACACTATTACACTATTACACACTATTACACTATTACACACTATTACACTATTACACACTATTACACTATTACACTATTACACACTATTACACACTATTACACTATTACACACTATTACACTATTACACTATTACACACTATTACACACTATTACACTATTACACTATTACACACTATTACACTATTACACACTATTACACTATTACACACTATTACACACTATTACACTATTACACTATTACACACTATTACACACTATTACACACTATTACACACTATTACACTATTACACTATTACACACTATTACACTATTACACTATTACACACTATTACACTATTACACTATTACACACTATAACACTATTACACTATTACACACTATTACACTATTACACACTATTGCACTATTACACTATTACACTATTACACACTATTACACTATTACACACTATTACACTATTACACACTATTACACACTATAACACTATTACACTATTACACACTATTACACTATTACACACTATTACACACTATTACACTATTACACACTATTACACTATTACACACTATTACACTATTACACTATTACACACTATTACACTATTACACACTATTACACTATTACACACTATTACACTATTACACACTATTACACTATTACACTATTACACACTATTACACTATTACACACTATTACACTATTACACTATTACACCATTACACACTATTACACTATTACACTATTACACACTATTACACTATTACACTATTACACACTATTACACTATTACACTATTACACACTATTACACTATTACACACTATTACACACTATTACACACTATTACACTATTACACTATTACACTATTACACACTATTACACTATTACACACTATTACACTATTACACACTATTACACTATTACACACTATTACACACTATTACACTATTACACACTATTACACTATTACACACTATTACACTATTACACACTATTACACTATTACACACTATTACACTATTACACTATCACACACTATTACACTATTACACTATTACACACTATTACACTATTACACTATTACACACTATTACACTATTACACTATTACACACTATTACACTATTACACACTATTACACTATTACACACTATTACACACTATTACACTATTACACTATTACACACTATTACACTATTACACACTATTACACACTATTACACTATTACACACTATTACATTATTACACTATTACACAATATTACACTATTACACACTATTACACTATTACACTATTACACTATTACACACTATTACACTATTACACACTATTACACTATTACACACTATTACACTATTACACACTATTACACTATTACACACTATTACACACTATTACACACTATTACACTATTACACACTATTACACACTATTACACACTATTACACTATTACACAATATTACACTATTACACACTATTACACTATTACACTATTACACACTATTACACTATTACACACTATTACACTATTACACACTATTACACTATTACACACTATTACACTATTACACACTATTACACTATTATACTATTACACACTATTACACTATTACACACTATTATACACTATTACACACTATTACACTATTACACACTATTACACTATTACACTATTACACAATATTACACTATTACACACTATTACACTATTACACACTATTACACTATTACACGTTATTACACTATTACACTATTACACACTATTACACTATTACACTATTACACACTATTACACTATTACACTATTACACACTATTACACTATTACACACTATTACACTATTACACTATTACACACTATTACACTATTACACCGAGTACAATGGCACAATCCGCAAGTCTCTACGACAAACGGTTCAAGAGATACACTGAGGGGGTGTGGCCTAAGGGGGCGTGGTCTACGGATCGGGGGAGTGGTCAACATCGACCAATGAAAGGTGGTCAACATCGACCAATGGCACAATCCGCAAGTCTCTACGACAAACGGTTCAAGAGATACACTGAGGGGGTGTGGCCTAAGGGGGCGTGGTCTAAGGATCGGGGGAGTGGTCAACATCGACCAATGAAAGGTGGTCAACATGGACCAATGAAAAATGAAAGAGCATATCCCTACTGAGTACAATGACACAACCCACAAGACAGAGGGCGCTGTCCATCAATTCAGTAGTGCAACACAGTGATGGCCAATGATGGGTTAAGTGGATGATGTCATTGGCAGGTCAGCTCAGCCATGAGCCCTGAGCCTCACAGCTGTTAAGCCTGAACCAATCAGCCATGAGCACAATGACTTGCATATTCTGAAATTTCTTTACATGACTGCATTGTCACGTTGATTAAAAGAAAACTATAAGAGATGAAGCGTTGAGACTCGCACAAGAGCACTACAACGAGTAGGCGAAGGGTTGTGCGCGAGATTGTGGCATTCGTGCGATATTGTGGCACTCCTTCGGCGATCGGAACAGAAGGCTAAAAAAAAATGGATTTCTAGAGTGCGATTGCATGGCGGTCAATGGGGGGGAGAACCTTCAAACAAATGGTCGTCAGTTGAGATAGAAATGTCCAATTCCATTTATTTTTCTTTTGTGAGCGGGATGACAGCCGTGTCATCGTTTTGATGTGTTTGTTTTATTTCTACGTCCAAAATTGAGATCACACTCGCAATTCACCCAAGGTAGGGGGAAAAAGATTATTTCAGCTGCTACACTCTAAAATGCAATGCATTCCCAATGGGACCGAAATTTTACCGTTTAAAGTCGATTCGTAGCCAGACGGTGCGGTGAAACTTTTACGGGTTCGAAGACCGCAGTTGCCATAGGCAAGCCGCTCGTTTTGATACCTTTCACGTGTATGGTGCGCGAACGCTTACGTGTTGCAAAGTGTTTGAAACTCTAAATTGCACTGTATTTCCGAAATGTTACCGTTTAAAGTCGATTCGTAGCCAGACGGTGCGGTGAAACTTTACGAGTTCGAATAGTACATCGAGTTGGAGCAAGCCGGTCGTTTTGATACCTTTCACGTGTATGGGGCGCGAACGCTCTGGCACGAGTGTTGTTTGGAAAATCGGTGGATCTCGCACTCTAAATTGCATGCATTTCTGAAATTTTACCGTTTAAAGTCGATTCGTAGCCAGACGGTGCGGTGAAACTTTACGAGTTCGGAGACCGGTGTTGCCATAGGCAAGCCGCTCGTTTTGATACCTTTCACGTGTATGGGGCGCGAACGCTTACGTGTTGCAAAGTGTTTGCAAAATCGGTGGAATAAAGAAAGAATAAATAAAAAGAGTATGGATATGTATAGTGTGGGTGGCAACCTGGCTTCGCCAGGTCACCCACACTAATAATAATAATAATAATAATAATAATAATAATAATAATAATTAATAATAAATAACAATTGAGTACATTTATATCTATGTGTTAATTTGTTACATTTAGTTTCACTAAGTTAGGAAAGTAATGTTTTAAGTCAAGCCTGATGTTGCCTTGCACAAAGGAATGATCCCAGTCTCTTCCACACAGTGAGGCATACAGTTTATTAATTGAACAATGGGTATCGGATCAGTACTCGGTATCGGCCGATACCCAAATGTATCGGGACTGAAAAAGTCGGATCGGTGCATCCCTAATTATAACACAATATACAAAACAACTCTGGACAGTTAACTCTGCATAATAAAGAGGTTTTCTTGCATTCACATTCAGTAATTTAGCTGAATGCTTTTATCCAAAGCCATCTACAAGTTTTGTACAACAAGTCAGCAGGAAGGGTACAACTCTGGCAGCTAAGGGTCAGTAAGATTGTTCATGAAACAGTGTTGAACTTGAGTGCAACCGTCTTGAGTGTCAAGAATGGAGGTAGGTGAATTCCAATGGGTGAAGGCAATCACAGAGACGGAGAGTGTTTACTCTTGAACAGGTTCGACTTTAATAGTAAGAACACAGAGTAAATTCTAAGAGAGACAAATGCTAAATAGCACAGGCAGGAATAAGGTAAATAGGAGCTTATTGGAGGTCCAGAGTTGAACCGTCCGCGTTATCCCCGAACGCAATTAGTGAAGACCTGACAATGAACAAGCAGAAGACAGGTAGGTTACATAGACACCAAATACCAACATTCCACACACACCCCCGTGACAGCCAATCAGGAACCACCCCTAAGTGACAGCAATAATTGACAGGGAAAGGACAGGTGACAAGCCCAGTGACATATGCCAGGAATGTGGGTGGTCACCGACCTCAGTCAGTGTCCAGAACGTAACAGTACCCTCCCCAGACGAACGGCACCAGACGTTCACCTAGGGGCCTCGGGATTCAGCCGCCGGAAATCAACGATCAGGCTGGGATCTAAAATATCCCTTTGAGGCACCCAAGAACGCTCTTCTATCCCGTACCCCTCCCAATCCACCAAGAACTGAAACCCCCTACCCCTCCGCCTACAACCCAGTATCCTCCGCATCGTGTAAATGGGTTGACCGCCAATAAACCGGGGCGGAGGAACCACAGGCAGTGGCGGGGCCAAGGGCGATGAGAGGAATGGCTTCAACAGGGACACATGAAACGTCGGATGAACCCTCATAGAGCTCGGAAGTCGTAGCTTGTAAGCCACTGGATTAACCCGATGAATCACTTTAAATGGTCCTATAAAGCGAGGAGCCAGCTTCTTGGATTCCACCCGGAGAGGGAGATCCCGGGTGGAAAGCCAAACCCACTGCCCTGGATGGTAAACTGGAGCCGGACGACGCTTACGGTTAGTTTGCCGTTGGGTACTAACCGAAACCTTCTGTAGCGCCTTCCGAACCTGTTTCCACGTCCTGCGACAGTGAGCCACATGTGCCTGGGCCGAGGGCACCTCCGCCTCCTGCTCCTGCTCGGGAAACAGAGGAGGTTGAAAACCATACTGGCACTGAAAGGAAGACATACCGGTAGAAGAGGAGAGAAGGGTATTATGCGCGTACTCAGCCCAAGCCAACCTCCTACTCCACGTTGCCGGACTACCGGCAACGTAACATCTCAAGACCCCCTCCAAATCCTGGTTGACCCGCTCCGTCTGCCCGTTCGACTGCGGATGGAACCCAGACGACAGACTGACAGAGGCGCCGAGGCCGGCGGCAAACGCCTTCCAGAACCTGGAGGCGAACTGAGGACCCCGGTCCGACACGATATCCACTGGCAGCCCGTGGACCCGAAAGACATGCTGTATAACTAAATCAGCAGTCTCCCGGGCCGATGGAAGCTTGGGGAGAGGGACAAAGTGAGCCGCCTTAGAGAACCGATCCACCACCACCAAAATGGTGGTGAACCCGTCCGAAAGGGGAAGACCAGAAATAAAGTCCAGAGATATGTGTGACCAGGGTCGTTTAGGAATAGGAAGTGGTCGGAGGAGACCCGCCGGTCCCCGTCGAGAGGTCTTACTACGTGCGCACACCGGACAGGCCGCCACAAAGGAACGCGTATCCCCCTCCACTGTCGGCCACCAGAACCTCCTATGGATAAATTCCAGGGTCCTGGTTGCCCCTGGGTGGCTGGTGAGGGATGACGCATGTGCCCACTGTAGCAAGCGTGAGCGCGCCACCTTGGGAACATACGACCGTCCCGGAGGACCCCCACCTGGATCGGGCTCCCGCGTTAGCGCCGACCTTACCACCCTCTCTATGCCCCAAGACACGGGTGCCAAAATCAAGGCCGGTGGAATAATGGGATGGGGCTGCTCCTCCCGACCAGGAAGATCAAACTGGCGCGACAAAGCGTCAGGTTTGATATTCTTGGAGCCGGGTCTATAGGTCTAGGAGATGGTAAATCGAAATCGTGTGAAGAACAACGTCCACCTGGCCTGGCGAGCGTTAAGGCGTTTAGCCCCTTGGATGTAAGCCAAGTTCTTATGATCAGTCCAAACAATGAAAGGATGTGTCGCCCCCTCTAACCAATGTCTCCACTCCTCCAGTGCCAATTTGATCGCCAATAACTCCCGGTTACCCACGTCGTAATTACGCTCGGCTGGTGACAGACGGCGAGAAAAAAAAGCACACGGGTGCACTTTCCCATCCTTTAAGCATCTCTGAGAGAGCACCCCCCCCACCGCGATGTCAGAGGCATCCACCTCCACAATGAACGGAACCTCTGCGTCATGGCGGATCAATACAGGAGCGGATGTAAAACGACGTTTAAGATCGCAGAAGGCCGACTCAGCCCTAGGCGACCATTCAAAGCCAGGGAGAGAGGCCTTAGTGAGAGCTGTTAATGGATTGGCTAAGGCGCTAAAGTTGCGAATAAAGCGCCTGTAAAAATTTGCAAAGCCCAAAAAACGTTGTAACCCCTTGAGCGACGAAGGCCGTGGCCAGTCCAAAACTGCACTCACCTTGGCTGGATCCATGCGCAGATCGCCCTTCGTCAACACAAAGCCCAGGAAGGACACGGTGTCCGTGTGAAACACACACTTCTCAGCCTTAACGAATAGTTGATGCTTGAGGAGACGGTCTAGCACCTCCCGAACGTGCATTTGGTGTTGCACCATATCGCGAGAAAAAATCAGGATATCATCTAAGTAGACAAACACCGACACCCCAATCAAGTCTCGCAGCACGTCGTTAACCAGGGCTTGGAAGACTGCCGGAGCATTAGCCAAACCAAAGGGCATGACCAAATACTCATAGTGCCCATTGGGTGTGTTAAATGCGGTCTTCCACTCGTCTCCCTCTCTAATCCTGACCAGATTGTATGCATTATGTAAGTCAAGTTTAGAAAAGACCTGTGCCCCCTGTAAGCACTCAAAGGCCGTGTCCATGAGAGGTAAAGGATATCGGTTCTTGATGGAAACGTCATTCAATCCCCTATAATCAATGCATGGGCGCTGATCCCCATCTTTCTTATCAACAAAGAAGAAGCCAGCGCCGGCAGGGGAAGTGGACGGGCGTATGTGCCCCGCAAGCAATGCCTCCTCTATGTAGGTGTTCATGGCCAAGGTTTCGGGGCGTGAGAGAGAGAACATTCGCCCGCGAGGCGGGGAGGTACCGGGTAGAAGATTAATGGGACAGTCGTATGATCTATGAGGCGGAAGTGCTTTAGCACGCGTCTTGCTAAAAACGTCCGCCAGGTCCCAATAGATCTCAGGCACCCCTATCAAATCGGGATTAGAGGGTAGATCAGAATCTGTCACGCTCCCCACTATCCTGGAGAAAGAGGGAGGAGACCAAAGGGAAGAGGGGGGGGAAGACAAGGGTTTGGGCAAACTCCCGCTGACGATCGACTTGACGTCGGCCGCCGTTGAGAGTTCGCCCGTGCTCCAATTAATGATATGAACACATGACGACAACCAGGGATGACCCAACACCATGACAGAATAGGGGGAAAAGATGACAAAAAATTTAACCCATTCCCACTCCCCACCCGCCACCCGGATGTGTAATGGAACCGTGCGCTGGGTGACACTCCCACTGCCCAGGGGCTGACCGTCCAGGGCGTATACCGGTAAGGGAACCCCTAAATCCTCCACTGGGGTTCCCCACTCCTTCACCAATCCCACGTGAATAAAATTGCCCGCCGCCCCTGAGTCAATGAGAGCCTTAGTTCCCCTAATGTCACCCCCACAGTTGATCGTCACCTCAAAAAATGTACGTGAATCAGTGGGTTTGGCAGGAATGAGCCCACCTGCTGGCGCTTTCTCGAAGCCTGACGGCGCACCTTCTATTCCAGACTGGCGCCGAGCCGATACAGCCTGGACCCGACAGCTGCTGAAGCGGTGACCGGTGCGACCGCACCGGAAGCAGCGTCGCTCTTTGATGAAGCGCTGCCTCTCGTCGTCCGAGCGCGACAGCGCTCCAAGCTGCATGGATTCATCACCCAGTGGCCCACTCGTATAATGCATGGAAGTATCAACACCAGGAGAAGAAGGAAAACATACCTGGGTGTTGTTGACACGCTCCTTCTCCCTCTCCTGGTGCCGATTGACCATCTTGATGGCGGTGTTGATCAGCACTTCCAGCTGCTCGGGGATCTCACGCGCGGAGAGCGCATCTCGCATCCGCGCTGAGAGTCCCCTGACGAACAGAACCATGCAGATGTTCTCCGCCCAAGCTGTCTCCCGAGCCAAGATCCGAAAATTGATAGCGTAAGCTGCGACCGTGCGGAGGCCCTGCCGGCAGTCGAGAAGACGACCGCCAGCCTCGAAGATCGAGAGTACCCGGGAAGTATCGAATACTCTTCTCAACTCCCGGGTAAAGGCGTCCAGACTGTCGCAGATTATCGCTCCCGCCTCTAATTCCGCCGTAGCCCAGGAGAGAGCTTGACCGGTGAGCAGTGTGATAATATACGCTACCTGTGCTGTGTCCGATGGAAATGATCGTGGTTGCAGCCGGAAAACGAGTAGACACTGGGTGATGAATTCCCGACAACCATCCGGTGATTCATCATAGCGAGCGGGCGCCTGCAGTTGTGGCTCGTGGGACCGTTCCTGGACCCCGAACACCCCCCGACTCTCCTCTGCGTGGACCGCTGCTTCTCCCGTCGCCGACTGAACTCCAGCCACTCCTTCTTGGGCTTGTCGGGCTGTGACCAACGCCGACTGCGCCACCGCTTGGGATGAGCCGACGATCCCGTTGAGTCGGACTAACTCGGCGCTGACCAGCTGTTGATGTTCTTCCATCCGCTCCTGGGCCGCCCTCTGCGCCTGCAGCATCTCCATGATGGCCTCCATGGAACTCTGATGGTCAGGTCTTCTGTCAAGAATGGAGGTAGGTGAATTCCAATGGGTGAAGGCAATCACAGAGACGGAGAGTGTTTACTCTTGAACAGGTTCGACTTTAATAGTAAGAACACAGAGTAAATTCTAAGAGAGACAAATGCTAAATAGCACAGGCAGGAATAAGGTAAATAGGAGCTTATTGGAGGTCCAGAGTTGAACCGTCCGCGTTATCCCCGAACGCAATTAGTGAAGACCTGACAATGAACAAGCAGAAGACAGGTTACATAGACACCAAATACCAACATTCCACACACCCCCCCCGTGACAGCCAATCAGGAACCACCCCTAAGTGACAGCACTAATTGACAGGGAAAGGACAAGCCCAGTGACATATGCCAGGAATGTGGGTGGTCACCGACCTCAGTCGGTGTCCAGAACGTAACACTTGAGTGCATAGTAGTAGTATAGACATATTAGCATAGTAGGTAGTAGTATAGACATATTAGCATAGTAGGTAGTAGTAGTATAGACATATTAGCATAGTAGGTAGTAGTATATACATATTAGCATAGTAGGTAGTAGTAGTATAGACATATTAGCTGGGGTGTAAAAAGTACCCAGAAATTATATTTAAGTGAAAGTATGGGTACCGTCTCAAAATCGGACTCAAGTAAAAGTCAAAGTATCTGGCTAAAAACACACTTGAGTAAAAGTAAAAAAGTCCTACTTTTAAATGTACTTAAGTACTAAAACATAAAAGTAAATTATTTTTTTTAAAGGGATAGACCAGGGGTCTCAAATTCATTCCATCGTGGGCCCAGTTTTCATTTTAACTATACATTGCACCAGGTGAGTTAGTTGAAGAGGTGAGCCAATTAGTGAAATCATCAGCTGGTGTTTAGGCAAGGCTGGAATGAAACCAAGCATACACTCTGCCCACAATGGAATGTGTTCTGTGATAGACCATGCTGAAATGAAAGAACAGAGGACACTTTTTTGCATTAAAATTATTTAATGCACTTCTCCATTGAAGGTAAACTAACATGGACGGCATTCACATCACAGCATGAATAATATCACAATATTAAAAACAGAATGGTGTATCCTGAATAATATCACAATATTAACCACAGCATACTGGATTATCCTGAATAATATCACAATATTAAAGGCAGAATACTGGAGTGCCCTGAATAATATCACAATATTAAAGACAGAATACAGGAGTACCCTGAATAATATCACAATATTAAAGACAGAATACTGGAGTACCCTGAATAATATCACAATATTAACCACAGCATAATGCGGATCTGACTGTCTATTCTTCTGATAGCAGGTGTTTAATCAAAGATCCCCGCTTTCTAGTGTTGCACAAGGACCAATCAGTATGGGTATGGCGGGTTCATTTTCCATTGATGGGGATTTGATTGGCTGTTTACCTGCGGTCACAGGATTAATAACATTAACGTTAGTTCGACCAGATAAACAATTCAAATATACTAATTAAAATGGTTGGACCTGTGAGATTTGTACTTTGTACTTTTGTAGGTCTGCATTTTAAATGTAAGGAGTAAAAAGTATGTTTTTTTTCTCTGAAATTTAATGGAGTAAAAGTACAAAGTATACAAACCTAATAATACTCGAGTAAAGTACAAATCCCCCAAAACAGTACTTAAGTATTGTAACGAAGTACAATTACTCAAGTACTTTACACCCCTGCATATTAGCATAGTAGTACTAGGTAGTTGTATAGACATATTAGCATAGTAGGTAGTAGTATAGTATAGGCATATTAGCATAGTAAGTAGTAGTAGTATAGGCATATTAGCATAGTAAGTAGTAGTAGTATAGGCAAGGTACAGTAGATTACTTAGAAGCAGACTGCATGCTGGTAAAAGGCAGTAGAAAGGTTCGCTTCTAAAGGTGATATCAGTGATTGCCAAGTGATGATTATCCAGAACCAGACGTGTGGTGCACAAAGACGTTAAAACAAATTAACCCTAAGTTGTTATTATTATTAACCCTGACTTTTGACAAGCAGATCTCGTGATGTTTCACAGACCCGCACCCCCCCCTACTTCATCTCATCGGGGTCTGGTCAACCAGACAACCAACCAACGGCAGTCGTCCCGGTTTGGCAGAGGTTTGGCAGAGGCCCCCGATGCGTCCACCGCGGCCACCGAGCTCTCAAAAAACGTCCCCCTCCGCAGTATGTTTAAAAGAAAAACACAACAACTCCTAATTCCCAGACACGCAGACAGACCACTCCAGACGGGAGGGGGAAAAAGCGTGCTCCCTTCCGAAAGCATATAATCAAGCAATATGAAAAGAAGTGCTTTGAATATCACAGCCCATAACTGCCTGACACCAGATGAAACGTTTCTATAATTACAAAACAAAAAACCGGCTCTGGTTATTATAATGGTTGACTTGTGAAACATACCACACAGGTCTCTCAGAGGAGTTCCCAAACCGCGCGGGGAGAACAATGGAGAGTCACACAACAGATAGCCGCGAGCTCGCGGAAGAAGTGTCCCATGATCGTCTCGTCTACGACGGACGGGGATGTTTGTCTTTGTTTTTTTTGGGGAGGGGGGGGGGGGTGGGGGGGGGGGCGGACGGACGGCAGAAACAAAAGAGTTGTTTTGGTCGGATGGGGCGAGTGTTTACATTTGTTCTGTGTAAAAGAAGAACAGAGGGAGTTTCTAAAGGCCTAATCCGTAATCCGTGACGAAACAAAGAGGGAAGGTAATTGATTGACTGAGGTCTAGAAACAGGGACTGTGACACATTGTACAGGTTGTTAACTGTATTTTGTGGATATGAAGAGTTTTTTTAAACACTGCAGAAGAACAGACTTATATTTGGTTTTTACAATGGATTGTAAAAAAATTAAAACAAAATAAAAAAAGGACTTTTACTTTGACCAGAGTACTAATTTATCTGAGTATTTCTACTTTTACTTAAAGGGGAACTATTTTACTATTTCTTTCACTATTTGGGCACTTTTACACAATTCCTGTGAGTCTATGGAACACCTCTGTAATATATATTTTTTTTTATTCATTGTTTTGTATTTCTAATCAAGTCCTCAAAAACAGCATTTTTCTACCTCAAGATCTCGAGCTGTTTTGAGCCTGGGCTCCTAAACCACTGCGGAGCGTCGTCTTCGCCTGAACATTAACATGCAGCGGTGACTATATGACATCACATATAGGCACATTTTCAGATGACTCAGTTCAGTGAGGGTGAATATTGTGAGAGGAGAATTGGAAGAATGCGCCAATATGAGAATTTTGAGACATAGATCATATTAATATAAGTTCACATAGCTAGGAAACAATGCTAAACACTCAAAAAGGCCATTTATAAGATAGTTCCCCTTTAAGTAAAGGAACTGTGTACTTCTTCCACCACTGGCAATAGCCCACATTCATACGGTGAAGGAATCCCAGATCGGGGCTTTAAAGTGGGCATAGAATCCACCTCGAGGGGAGAGGACGTCCAGTCACTCAAAGACAGTGATTATCAGCCGTGGTGGAAGAAGTACACAGTTCCTTTACTTAAGTAAAAGTAGAAATACTCAAGATAAATGAGCACTCTGGTAAAAGCAAAAAGTCCACCATTCAAATTCTACTTAAGTAAAAGTAGAGAAGTAATTGCTATTGAATGTACTATGTTCACATTCTACATGATGTTTGTGTATCCTCCATTGACCTCTATAGGTTGTGTTAAAGTGGTGTGTGGTCCAGTGATGCTGCTCTGATTAAAGGTTATGTTAAAGTGGTATGTGGTCCAGTTATGCTGCTCTGATTAAAGGTTATGGTAAAGTGGTATGTGGTCCAGTTCTGCTGCTCTGATTAAAGGTCATGTTAAAGTGGTATGTGGTCCAGTTACGCTGCTCTGATTAAAGGTGATGTTAAAGTGGTATGTGGTCCAGTTATGCTGCTCTGATTAAAGGTCATGTTAAAGTTGTATGTGGTCCAGTTATGCTGCTCTGATTAAAGGTCATGTTAAAGTGGTATGTGGTCCAGTTATGCTGCTCTGATTAAAGGTCATGTTAAAGTGGTATGTGGTCCAGTTATGCTGCTCTGATTAAAGGTGATGTTAAAGTGGTATGTGGTCCAGTTATGCTGCTCTGATTAAAGGTCGTGTTAAAGTGGTATGTGGTCCAGTTACGCTGCTCTGATTAAAGGTCATGTTAAAGTGGTATGTGGTCCAGTTACGCTGCTCTGATTAAAGGTCATGTTAAAGTGGTATGTGGTCCAGTTACGCTGCTCTGATTAAAGGTCATGTTAAAGTGGTATGTGGTCCAGTTACGATGCTCTGATTAAAGGTTGTGTTAAAGTGGTATGTGGTCCAGTTATGCTGCTCTGATTACGTCCTCTTGAAGTTGACAGGCTTCAAATGTGAAAGTTAATCTTCATACGTTAATTTTTTTCCCCTATCCAAAATAATGTTCTTCAAAGTAACTAGTAACTGATTGGTTCCGATAAATGTAGTGGAGTAAAAAGAATTACAATATTGTCTTTGAAATGTAGTGGAGTAAAGGTTCCCTAAAATGAAAATA
This sequence comes from Notolepis coatsorum, assembly GCF_963971535.1. NCBI lineage: Eukaryota > Metazoa > Chordata > Actinopteri > Aulopiformes > Paralepididae > Notolepis > Notolepis coatsorum. Next base: position 157,244,929 of record NC_140169.1, on the reverse strand, counting down.
CTATAAAGTACAAGTAGCTCGAAAATGTACTTGTAAAAGTGCAGCACTTTTGAGTAAATATACTCAGTTACTTTCCACCACTGGGTAGACCGCTGACCAGACGTGAAAAAGAAAAGGACTCCTCAGAACAGCTCACTGTGGCGACGACGATGAACGCGAGGAGCAGCGTTTAGTGTGCGAAGGCCTTCTTCTCTGCAACACACGTCCCGTAAAGCCGCCGACGGGGGAACGTGTGTCACTTGATGTGTTGTCTCCCCCTCCTCCTCTCAGAAGGAGCTTCTATCCCCCGGGCCGCATGTATATTTTCCCCAACGGAGTTTCACTTCCGCGTTCGGTTTGCGCGATCTGATTGGCCGCTGGCGTTTTTTTTTCAGCACCAATCGCGTTACTCCTAACAATCGCGCCAGCAGGCTGTTACCCTAACCCTAACCCTAACCTTAACCTTAACCAACTAACCCTAACCCTAACCCTAACCTTAACCCTAACCTTAACCAACTAACCCAAACCCTAACCTTAACCCTAACCTTAACCAACTTCGAAAGAGAGCCACTTCGAAAGAGTCGCCAAGCTTAACCAGTTTGTTAGGAGTAACGCGATTGGCGCTGAGAGAAACGTCAGTGGCCAATCAGATCGCGCAAACCGAACGCGGAAGTGAAACTCCGTTGGGGAAAATATACAGGCCCCCAGGCCATCAGGATGCTCAACGACAATGACACTATGTAACAAACCATCAACTACACGCACAGCACACACATCCACACGCACACGCTCACTTTAAATAAACACTCACCGTAGCACCCACTTTAGACACTTTAAAGGAAAACTCCAACATTTTGGGAAATTAGCTTATTTGGCATCTACCCTGGAGTTAGACAAGAATATACATACCCTTTTTCTTCTCTGTGCGTGCAGTAGGAGTAGGAAGACGTGCACCATTAACCTAGCTTAGCGTCAGTCACTGGAAGTAGGTTCCTCCATTAGCATAGTTCCCAACGTCTTCCTACTCCTACTGCATGCACAGAGAAGAAAAAGGTATGTATCTTCTTGTCTAACTCCAGGGTAGATGGCAAATAAGCGAATTTCCCAAAATGTTGGAGTTTTCCTTTAACACACTTTATATTTATTGGTAAAGAGATTTGCACTACAATTCATACCTCATTGCACCTTACCATAAGTTTGTACCTCATCCCATTTCTGCATTGTACTGTGTACCATATTGTACTGTAACTCACTGTTAGTCTTTTTTACTCTGTATTGTATATTGTACACATATGTATATTATTGACTGAACACTTTTTGTTTACGTACTTTTAACTTTTTCTATTTTATACTTTTTATCTATTTTTATCTAGCACACTCCCAGGGGCTCATAACAGAAAAAAGCATTTCATAGAAAAGTATTCTGTATTTTTTCATGACAACTGTTGAATGCCCACGCTAGGTCTTAGGTCAGATCGATAACTTCATAACTCATTGGTCTGCTCATCTTGACATCAAACAGCGTCCTGCGAGGTGGTTGACATGCAGAACCAAACGAGTCTACAAAATGTTGTTGTTACTACTGACCGACAAGAGATAGCGAATGCACCGTTCCGACCCCCGTCAGTCATCGACCTTAGGTCGAGTGATTGAAGTTGCGGAATCTTTTATTTTATTTGCACTGGGAAGGACTCTCCTTATTCAGATGAGGTCCATTTCCCTTATTCGTTACACGTATTATCACTGTATGGCTTTACTTGATAATCCCATGATACAGTACACGTATTATCACTATATGGCTTTACTTGATAATCCCATTATAGCTAGGGATAAAGCCACTTACACATATTATCACTGTATGGCTTTACTTGATAATCCCATGATACAGTACACGTATTATCACTATATGGCTTTACTTGATAATCCCATTATACAGTACACGTATTATCACTATATGGCTTTACTTGATAATCCCATTATAGCTAGGGATAAAGCCACTTATTCTATTTTGCCTTAATGCATAATCATATGTCTCCTTTTACTCCGTCTGGCTAAAGCCTTACTCAGGAGGTTTTTTACATCATAAATCAAAAATGCATGGGGTGAAGTTACAAGGCAAAACACATTTCATGCTTACCCGGTCGTCTGGTCAGAAGAAAGGATACAAAGGATATTTATAAAGAGGTATTTTTAATTAGAAAAAGCTAGTTACAAGAAGAGACTGAAGTGGAACGTGTCCATTTCAGTTAAAATATGCACAGAACAAAACATCTCATCTGGTTCGGCTTGTGCCCCGTGTCTGGCAGCAGCATCTTTATCTCTCAAAAAAAGTCTGTAAGCAACATCTTCCTCTCTCTCCAGCTCAGTGTAAAATCTGCCTGTGATCTCGCCAGTTGGCCCTTATAAAGGGCCCCAGATCTCTTCTGCTTATTGGTCCAAATACAGCGCTGTCACCGTGATGTCATTTCACCAGCCAGTCAATGCACGGCTCGTGGGGACTGGCTCTCCTCCCATTTTACTCCACTAGGCCGTAACTCGAAAAGTAATTGTAACATTTTCGCTGGAACAGACTCCCTTTGTTCTCTGCTGTGGAAAGTCCCCTCACTCCCCATCTCACTCAGACCCCACAAAGGGTTAACCAGTTTAATGCGTCTGCCGGCCGGAGAGCTCCGGAAGGAGGCCCTGTCTGGCAAGGTCGCATAGTTTTGGTCAACTCCCTACTGCAGGCTCATGGAGGGAGGGAGACAGATGCATCTGTACAGACCAAGCAGTATTGAAGTGAAAGCAACTCACACCTCCAGCATGAGTACATAGTACATAGTACATAGCCCAACAAATACTACAGATATATACAGATACACTTACATGTATAATACAGTACATATATATATAGCATACAGTGTACACATATATATGCACACACTTGTACCTATCCTTGTCTACTCTACGCAGAGTGTGACAACCTGCTGTGGAAAGCACCCTGCTCAGAGATTGCATTCCGAAGGGCCCCCCCCCCCCCCCTTCGTTCTCACTCGCCCCAACTCAAGGGGATGCAGACGAGGGAGACTGCTGGCTATATTCTATGCAGACCGGACAGGGTTAAACTGTGCCGACTTGCTCTCAGCTCAGGCCTGCTCTTTACTCCGACTGCACATTAACTGTAACATAGTTTTATAAGTGTATAAAGAGTATACAGGTCATATACATAGCTCCAATCATATATAATAAACATAAGAATATTATACAAAGTGTCACTCGTTGACTTGTGGCACTTTAACATGTGTTTACACATAACGTGTTTCTATTCCATTGTCCAGGAAGAATCTACAGACATTCCCCATAATCATATATAAGATCAGGATGTCATACCACCCAGTGTTACTTAGTTGGCTGTGACACTTTACACACTTTAATAAAGAAACTTGAAACTTGAAACTTGAAACTCCGGGCTCATCCTCATCACAACAACCGTCACCGTACGGCCCGGGCTCATCCTCATCACAACAACCGTCACCGTACGGCTCATCCTCATCACAACAACCGTCACCGTACGGCTCATCCTCATCACAACAACCGTCACCGTACGGCCCGGGCTCATCCTCATCACAACAACCGTCACCGTACGGCTCATCCTCATCACAACAACAGTCACCGTACGGCCCGGGCTCATCCTCATCACAACAACCGTCACCGTACGGCTCATCCTCATCACAACAACCGTCACTGTACGGCCCGGGCTCATCCTCATCACAACAACCGTCACCGTACGGCCCGGGCTCATCCTCATCAAAACAACCGTCACCGTACGGCTCATCCTCATCACAACAACCGTCACCGTACGGCTCATCCTCATCACAACAACCGTCACCGTACGGCCCGGGCTCATCCTCATCACAACAACCGTCACCGTACGGGTCATCCTCATCACAACAACCGTCACCGTACGGCCCGGGCTCATCCTCATCACAACAACCGTCACCGTACGGCTCATCCTCATCACAACAACCGTCACTGTACGGCCCGGGCTCATCCTCATCACAACAACCGTCACCGTACGGCCCGGGCTCATCCTCATCACAACAACCGTCACCGTACGGCTCATCCTCATCACAACAACCGTCACCATACGGCTCATCCTCATCACAACAACCGTCACCGTACGGCCCGGGCTCATCCTCATCACAACAACCGTCACCGTACGGCTCATCCTCATCACAACAACAGTCACCGTACGGCCCGGGCTCATCCTCATCACAACAACCGTCACCGTACGGCCCGGGCTCATCCTCATCACAACAACCGTCACCGTACGGCTCATCCTCATCACAACAACAGTCACCGTACGGCCCGGGCTCATCCTCATCACAACAACCGTCACCGTACGGCCCGGGCTCATCCTCATCACAACAACCGTCACCGTGCGGCCCGGGTTCATCCTCATCACAACAACCGTCACCGTACAGCCCGGGCTCATCCTCATCACAACAACCGTCACCGTACAGCCCGGGCTCATCCTCATCACAACAACCGTCACCGTACAGCCCGGGCTCATCCTCATCACAACAACCGTCACCGTACAGCCCGGGCTCATCCTCATCACAACAACCGTCACCGTACGGCCCGGGTTCATCCTCATCACAACAACAGTCGGCGTACGGCGCGTCACAGGCAGCCTGTCGGAAAGGCCGATTGGAAAACGCCGTAGGAACCGAAATACCACATTTACTCCGTCCACCGAGTCGTCTTGAAAAGTCTAGGATGGAAAAGTCTGCGCCCTGAGAGGGAGGTTTCAAAGGGTCAAATTGGGTGTCGAACAGGAGGAAAGACTGTCAGGTTTTAAACTGTGTGGGTATTGAACAGGAGGAAAGACTGTCAGGTTTTAAACTGTGTGGGTATCGAACAGGAGGAAAGACTGTTAGGTTTTGAACTGTGTGGGTATCAAACAGGAGGAAAGACTGTTAGGTTTTGAACTGTGTGGGTATCGAACAGGAGGAAAGACTGTTAGGGTTTGAACTGTGTGGGTATCGAACAGGAGGAAAGACTGTTAGGTTTTGAACTGTGTGGGTATCGAACAGGAAGAAAGACTGTTAGGGTTTGAACTGTGTGCGTATCGAACAGGAAGAGAGAATGTCAGGTTTTAAACTGTGTGGGTATCAAACAGGAAGAAAGACTGTTAGGGTTTGAACTGTGTGGGTATCAAACAGGAAGAAAGACTGTCAGGTTTTAAACTGTGTGGGTATCAAACAGGAAGAAAGACTGTCAGGTTTTGAACTGGGTGGGTATCAAACAGGAAGAAAGACTGTCAGGTTTTGAACTGTGTGGGTATCGAACACGAAGAAAGACTGTCAGGTTTTGAACTGTGTGGGTATCGAACAGGAAGAAAGACTGTCAGGTTTTAAACTGTGTGGGTGTCGAACAGGAGGAAAGACTGTCAGGTTTTAAACTGTGTGAGTATCGAACAGGAGGAAAGACTGTTAGGTTTTGAACTGTGTGGGTATCAAACAGGAGGAAAGACTGTTAGGTTTTGAACTGTGTGGGTATCAAACAGGAGGAAAGACTGTTAGGTTTTGAACTGTGTGGGTATCGAACAAGAGGAAAGACTGTTAGGGTTTGAACTGTGTGGGTATCGAACAGGAGGAAAGACTGTTAGGTTTTGAACTGTGTGGGTATCGAACAGGAAGAAAGACTGTTAGGGTTTGAACTGTGTGCGTATCGAACAGGAAGAGAGAATGTCAGGTTTTAAACTGTGTGGGTATCAAACAGGAAGAAAGACTGTTAGGGTTTGAACTGTGTGGGTATCAAACAGGAAGAAAGACTGTCAGGTTTTAAACTGTGTGGGTATCAAACAGGAAGAAAGACTGTCAGGTTTTGAACTGGGTGGGTATCAAACAGGAAGAAAGACTGTCAGGTTTTGAACTGTGTGGGTATCGAACACGAAGAAAGACTGTCAGGTTTTGAACTGTGTGGGTATCGAACAGGAAGAAAGACTGTCAGGTTTTAAACTGTGTGGGTGTCGAACAGGAGGAAAGACTGTCAGGTTTTAAACTGTGTGAGTATCGAACAGGAGGAAAGACTGTTAGGTTTTGAACTGTGTGGGTATCAAACAGGAGGAAAGACTGTTAGGTTTTGAACTGTGTGGGTATCAAACAGGAGGAAAGACTGTTAGGTTTTGAACTGTGTGGGTATCGAACAAGAGGAAACACTGTTAGGGTTTGAACTGTGTGGGTATCGAACAGGAAGAAAGAATGTCAGGTTTTAAACTGTGTGGGTATCGAACAGGAAGAAAGACTGTTAGGGTTTGAACTGTGTGGGTATCGAACAGGAAGAAAGACTGTCAGGTTTTAAACTGTGTGGGTATCAAACAGGAAGAAAGACTGTCAGGTTTTAAACTGTGTGGGTATCAATCAGGAAGAAAGACTGTCAGGTTTTAAACTGTGTGGGTATCAAACAGGAAGAAAGACTGTCAGGTTTTTAACTGTGTGGGTATCGAACAGGAGGAAAGACTGTCAGGTTTTGAACTGTGTGCGTATCGAACAGGAAGAAAGACTGTCAGGTTTTGAACTGTGTGGGGTATCAAACAGGAAGAAATACTGTTAGGTTTTGAACTGTGTGTGTATCAAACAGGAAGAAAGACTGTCAGGTTTTAAACTGTGTGGGTATCGAACAGGAAGAAAGACTGTCAGGTTTTGAACTGTGTGGGTATCGAACAGGAAGAAAGACTGTCAGGTTTTAAACTGTGTGGGTGTCGAACAGGAGGAAAGACTGTCAGGTTTTAAACTGTGTGGGTATCGAACAGGAGGAAAGACTGTTAGGTTTTGAACTGTGTGGGTATCAAACAAGAGGAAAGACTGTTAGGGTTTGAACTGTGTGGGTATCGAACAAGAGGAAAGACTGTTAGGGTTTGAACTGTGTGGGTATCGAACAGGAAGAAAGAATGTCAGGTTTTAAACTGTGTGGGTATCGAACAGGAAGAAAGACTGTTAGGGTTTGAACTGTGTGGGTATCGAACAGGAAGAAAGACTGTCAGGTTTTAAACTGTGTGGGTGTCGAACAGGAGGAACGACTGTCAGGTTTTAAACTGTGTGCGTATCGAACAGGAAGAGAGAATGTCAGGTTTTAAACTGTGTGTATCGAACAGGAAGAAAGACTGTTAGGGTTTGAACTGTGTGGGTATCAAACAGGAAGAAAGACTGTCAGGTTTTAAACTCTGTGGGTATCGAACAGGAAGAAAGACTGTCAGGTTTTGAACTGTGTGGGTATCGAACAGGAAGAAAGACTGTCAGGTTTTAAACTGTGTGGGTGTCGAACAGGAGGAAAGACTGTCAGGTTTTAAACTGTGTGGGTATCGAACAGGAGGAAAGATTGTTAGGTTTTGAACTGTGTGGGTATCAAACAGGAGGAAAGACTGTTAGGTTTTGAACTGTGTGGGTATCGAACAGGAGGAAAGACTGTTAGGTTTTGAACTGTGTGGGTATCAAACAGGAGGAAAGACTGTTCGGTTTTGAACTGTGTGGGTATCAAACAGGAGGAAAGACTGTTAGGGTTTGAACTGTGTGGGTATCGAACAGGAAGAAAGAATGTCAGGTTTTAAACTGTGTGGGTATCGAACAGGAAGAAAGACTGTTAGGGTTTGAACTGTGTGGGTATCAAACAGGAAGAAAGACTGTCAGGTTTTAAACTGTGTGGGTATCGAACAGGAAGAAAGACTGTCAGGTTTTGAACTGTGTGGGTATCGAACAGGAAGAAAGACTGTCAGGTTTTAAACTGTGTGGGTGTCGAACAGGAGGAAAGACTGTCAGGTTTTAAACTGTGTGGGTATCGAACAGGAGGAAAGATTGTTAGGTTTTGAACTGTGTGGGTATCAAACAGGAGGAAAGACTGTTAGGTTTTGAACTGTGTGGGTATCGAACAGGAGGAAAAACTGTTAGGTTTTGAACTGTGTGGGTATCAAACAGGAGGAAAGACTGTTCGGTTTTGAACTGTGTGGGTATCAAACAGGAGGAAAGACTGTTAGGGTTTGAACTGTGTGGGTATCGAACAGGAAGAAAGAATGTCAGGTTTTAAACTGTGTGGGTATCGAACAGGAAGAAAGACTGTTAGGGTTTGAACTGTGTGGGTATCAAACAGGAAGAAAGACTGTCAGGTTTTAAACTGTGTGGGTATCAAACAGGAAGAAAGACTGTCAGGTTTTAAACTGTGTGGGTATCAAACAGGAAGAAAGACTGTCAGGTTTTAAACTGTGTGGGTATCAAACAGGAAGAAAGACTGTCAGGTTTTGAACTGGGTGGGTATCAAACAGGAAGAAAGACTGTCAGGTTTTGAACTGTGTGGGTATCGAACACGAAGAAAGACTGTCAGGTTTTGAACTGTGTGGGTATCGAACAGGAAGAAAGACTGTCAGGTTTTAAACTGTGTGGGTGTCGAACAGGAGGAAAGACTGTCAGGTTTTAAACTGTGTGAGTATCGAACAGGAGGAAAGACTGTTAGGTTTTGAACTGTGTGGGTATCAAACAGGAGGAAAGACTGTTAGGTTTTGAACTGTGTGGGTATCAAACAGGAGGAAAGACTGTTAGGTTTTGAACTGTGTGGGTATCGAACAAGAGGAAACACTGTTAGGGTTTGAACTGTGTGGGTATCGAACAGGAAGAAAGAATGTCAGGTTTTAAACTGTGTGGGTATCGAACAGGAAGAAAGACTGTTAGGGTTTGAACTGTGTGGGTATCGAACAGGAAGAAAGACTGTCAGGTTTTAAACTGTGTGGGTATCAAACAGGAAGAAAGACTGTCAGGTTTTAAACTGTGTGGGTATCAATCAGGAAGAAAGACTGTCAGGTTTTAAACTGTGTGGGTATCAAACAGGAAGAAAGACTGTCAGGTTTTTAACTGTGTGGGTATCGAACAGGAGGAAAGACTGTCAGGTTTTGAACTGTGTGCGTATCGAACAGGAAGAAAGACTGTCAGGTTTTGAACTGTGTGGGGTATCAAACAGGAAGAAATACTGTTAGGTTTTGAACTGTGTGTGTATCAAACAGGAAGAAAGACTGTCAGGTTTTAAACTGTGTGGGTATCGAACAGGAAGAAAGACTGTCAGGTTTTGAACTGTGTGGGTATCGAACAGGAAGAAAGACTGTCAGGTTTTAAACTGTGTGGGTGTCGAACAGGAGGAAAGACTGTCAGGTTTTAAACTGTGTGGGTATCGAACAGGAGGAAAGACTGTTAGGTTTTGAACTGTGTGGGTATCAAACAAGAGGAAAGACTGTTAGGGTTTGAACTGTGTGGGTATCGAACAAGAGGAAAGACTGTTAGGGTTTGAACTGTGTGGGTATCGAACAGGAAGAAAGAATGTCAGGTTTTAAACTGTGTGGGTATCGAACAGGAAGAAAGACTGTTAGGGTTTGAACTGTGTGGGTATCGAACAGGAAGAAAGACTGTCAGGTTTTAAACTGTGTGGGTGTCGAACAGGAGGAACGACTGTCAGGTTTTAAACTGTGTGCGTATCGAACAGGAAGAGAGAATGTCAGGTTTTAAACTGTGTGGGTATCGAACAGGAAGAAAGACTGTTAGGGTTTGAACTGTGTGGGTATCAAACAGGAAGAAAGACTGTCAGGTTTTAAACTCTGTGGGTATCGAACAGGAAGAAAGACTGTCAGGTTTTGAACTGTGTGGGTATCGAACAGGAAGAAAGACTGTCAGGTTTTAAACTGTGTGGGTGTCGAACAGGAGGAAAGACTGTCAGGTTTTAAACTGTGTGGGTATCGAACAGGAGGAAAGATTGTTAGGTTTTGAACTGTGTGGGTATCAAACAGGAGGAAAGACTGTTAGGTTTTGAACTGTGTGGGTATCGAACAGGAGGAAAGACTGTTAGGTTTTGAACTGTGTGGGTATCAAACAGGAGGAAAGACTGTTCGGTTTTGAACTGTGTGGGTATCAAACAGGAGGAAAGACTGTTAGGGTTTGAACTGTGTGGGTATCGAACAGGAAGAAAGAATGTCAGGTTTTAAACTGTGTGGGTATCGAACAGGAAGAAAGACTGTTAGGGTTTGAACTGTGTGGGTATCAAACAGGAAGAAAGACTGTCAGGTTTTAAACTGTGTGGGTATCAAACAGGAAGAAAGACTGTCAGGTTTTAAACTGTGTGGGTATCAAACAGGAAGAAAGACTGTCAGGTTTTAAACTGTGTGGGTATCAAACAGGAAGAAAGACTGTCAGGTTTTTAACTGTGTGGGTATCAAACAGGAAGAAAGACTGTCAAGTTTTGAACTGTGTGGGTATCAAACAGGAAGAAAGACTGTCAGGTTTTGAACTGTGTGCATATCGAACAGGAAGAAAGACTGTCAGGTTTTGAACTGTGTGGGGTATCAAACAGGAAGAAAGACTGTTAGGTTTTGAACTGTGTGGGTATCAAACAGGAAGAAAGACTGTCAGGTTTTAAACTGTGTGGGTATCGAACACTGCAATGCACTGCTCGCTGGCCTCCCGGCCACTGCCACTAAGCCTCTTCAACTCATTCAGAACGCAGCGGCCCGCCTGATCTCAAACCTACCGAAGTCGGCCCATGTCACCCCACTTCTTAGGGACCTGCACTGGCTCCCCATTGCTGCACGAATCCGCTTCAAGGCCCTCGACCTAGCATACCGTGCGGCAAAGGGAACCGCTCCCGCCTACCTCCGGTCAATGGTCTCTAACTACACACCCTCAAGACCCCTACGCTCTGCATCTTCTGGCCGCCTCAGACCTACTCCTATCCAAGCTCCGGGAGGGTCATCAAAGAGAAGTCGCCTATTCTCAGTCCTTGCCCCACAATGGTGGAATGAACTACCCACCCCAGTTAGGACAGCCGAATCACGTCCAATCTTTCGCCGTCGACTAAAGACGCACTTCTTCAACCATTATCTGAATTAAAAAAAAAAAAAAAAAAAATCTAACCCTAACTAACCGTACTGTCATGCACTTGTCCTAATAAACTAACCTACACTGTAGCACTCAACACTTTGATGAACATTGTTGCTCAGCTGATAGAGTTGTGCCCTTCCTGATGGCTTGTCGTACAGAACTTGTAAGTCGCTTTGGATAAAAGCGTCAGCTAAATGACTAAATGTAAAATGTAATGTAATGAACAGGAAGAAAGACTGTCAGGTTTTGAACTGTGTGGGTATCGAACAGGAAGAAAGACTGTCAGGTTTTAAACTGTGTGGGTGTCGAACAGGAGGAAAGACTGTCAGGTTTTAAACTGTGTGGGTATCGAACAGGAGGAAAGACTGTTCGGTTTTGAACTGTGTGGGTATCAAACAGGAGGAAAGACTGTTAGGTTTTGAACTGTGTGGGTATCGAACAAGAGGAAAGACTGTTTGGGTTTGAACTGTGTGGGTATCGAACAGGAAGAAAGAATGTCAGGTTTTAAACTGTGTGGGTATCGAACAGGAAGAAAGACTGTTAGGGTTTGAACTGTGTGGGTATCGAACAGGAAGAAAGACTGTCAGGTTTTAAACTGTGTGGGTATCAAACAGGAAGAAAGACTGTCAGGTTTTAAACTGTGTGGGTATCAAACAGGAAGAAAGACTGTCAGGTTTTAAACTGTGGGTATCAAACAGGAAGAAAGACTGTCAGGTTTTTAACTGTGTGGGTATCAAACAGGAAGAAAGACTGTCAGGTTTTGAACTGTGTGGTTATCAAACAGCAAGAAAGACTGTCAGGTTTTGAACTGTGTGCGTATCAAACAGGAGGAAAGACTGTTAGGTTTTGAACTGTGTGGGTATCAAACAAGAGGAAAGACTGTTTGGGTTTGAACTGTGTGGGTATCGAACAGGAAGAAAGAATGTCAGGTTTTAAACTGTGTGGGTATCGAACAGGAAGAAAGACTGTTAGGGTTTGAACTGTGTGGGTATCGAACAGGAAGAAAGACTGTCAGGTTTTAAACTGTGTGGGTATCAAACAGGAAGAAAGACTGTCAGGTTTTAAACTGTGTGGGTATCAAACAGGAAGAAAGACTGTCAGGTTTTAAACTGTGGGTATCAAACAGGAAGAAAGACTGTCAGGTTTTTAACTGTGTGGGTATCAAACAGGAAGAAAGACTGTCAGGTTTTGAACTGTGTGGGTATCAAACAGGAAGAAAGACTGTCAGGTTTTGAACTGTGTGCGTATCGAACAGGAAGAAAGACTGTCAGGTTTTGAACTGTGTGGGGTATCAAACAGGAAGAAAGACTGTTAGGTTTTGAACTGTGTGGGTATCAAACAGGAAGAAAGACTGTCAGGTTTTAAACTGTGTGGGTATCGAACAGGAGGAAAGACTGTTCGGTTTTGAACTGTGTGGGTATCAAACAGGAGGAAATACTGTTAGGTTTTGAACTGTGTGGGTATCGAACAAGAGAAAAGACTGTTAGGGTTTGAACTGTGTGGGTATCGAACAGGAAGAAAGAATGTCAGGTTTTAAACTGTGTGGGTATCGAACAGGAATAAAGACTGTTAGGGTTTGAACTGTGTGGGTATCGAACAGGAAGAAAGACTGTCAGGTTTTAAACTGTGTGGGTATCAAACAGGAAGAAAGACTGTCAGGTTTTAAACTGTGTGGGTATCAAACAGGAAGAAAGACTGTCAGGTTTTAAACTGTGTGGGTATCAAACAGGAAGAAAGACTGTCAGGTTTTGAACTGTGTGGGTATCAAACAGGAAGAAAGACTGTCAGGTTTTGAACTGTGTGGGTATCAAACAGGAAGAAAGACTGTCAGGTTTTGAACTGTGTGCGTATCGAACAGGAAGAAAGACTGTCAGGTTTTGAACTGTGTGGGGTATCAAACAGGAAGAAAGACTGTTAGGTTTTGAACTGTGTGAGTATCAAACAGGAAGAAAGACTGTCAGGTTTTAAACTGGGTGGGTATCAAACAGGAAGAAAGACTGTCAGGTTTTGAACTGTGTGGGTATCAAACAGGAAGAAAGACTGTCAGGTTTTGTACTGTGTGGGTATCGAACAGGAAGAAAGACTGTCAGGTTTTAAACTGGGTGGGTATCAAACAGGAAGAAAGACTGTCAGGTTTTGAACTGTGTGGGTATCAAACAGGAAGAAAGACTGTCAGGTTTTTAACTGTGTGGGTATCGAACAGGAAGAAAGACTGTCAGGTTTTAAACTGTGTGGGTATCGAACAGGAAGAAAGACTGTCAGGTTTTGAACTGTATGGGTATCAAACAGGGAAGAAAGACTGTCAGGTTTTAATTAATTAAGTAATTCAGAACTGCACTATTGCATTATTTTACTCTGTCTACTCTATTTTGATCTTTGTCTATTTTAAAATGTATCAAACCGTTAACAAATAGGCCTATTGGGGATGTTAGATCCCAATGTGAAGAACTATGTGATTTAATGTTCTATTTTGAAGCTTGTTTTATACTTATTTTACCTCAACATTGCTCTTGATCTTCCAATTTTTTGCTAATTTTATGCCTATGTATTTTCTTTGCTACTGTGAAGCACTTTGAGCCGCAATTCTTTTATGAAAGGTGCTACACAAATAAAGTTGATTATTATTTTATTATTATGTCCAAGAAGACCCCCCCCCCCCCCCCCGCAGTACGGGAGAAAACGCTCCACGTAATAAAAACCTGCGTCCGTTTGGCTCTGCTCCCTGCAGACCGACTCGCTAATCAGAGCTCTTTTCACATAACGGGAAAATCAGTAAACAAATTCAGCTATTTCAGGAAAAAAGAAGGAAAAGTGCCTCTGCCATCCGTTTCAGTGGCTGCGATTTTAAATTGCTGTAGCGTGTAACACTTTAATTGTGCGAGACAAAGAAGGCGCCTGGGGCAACAAGGAACTTGATCCGCAGAGAGGACTCACGAGTCGTTACAAGGCCAAGTGCGGGGAGCTAAGACAAAGCCAGGGGTATTTTGCCGGGGCTAATTCGCTGAGCTAATCTCATCTGTGTATTCACACAGAGTGAAAAGGACAGACGGAAGACTATAGGGGCCTTCTATAAAGACGAGCGCTGATGTGTCTTTGCTACCACTATGCGCTCAAGACTGGAGCGCCCCAAGTTTCAACACTATTTGATGATCATTGTTACTCAGTTGACTTGTAAGTCACTTTGGATAAAAGCGTTCAGCTAAACGACAAAATGTAAATGTAAATTTGTATTACACTAAAAAATTTATGTATCTGTTTTGTAAGAATATGATAAATCTACCACACATAAGACAGAATCTGTTACAAATTAATTATGAACTGGACACCCCACACACACCCCAAACAATATTTCTATTTGTGAAATATTTTCACGAACTCCTTGTTGTATCAAAACTTAATCAACTGTGGCATTCGGCGTCAAATTGCAGAGTTCAGCGGTTTCATTTTCATTCCAAACCTTTAGAGTTTGCTACCGAGTGTGTGAAGTGCTAACCAGAGCCAGACCCTCTCACTCCCCCAGTGCTGGGAGTCTAACTGAGGGAGTCCTAACCAGAGCCAGACCCTCTCACTCCCCAGTGCTGAGGGAGCGTCCCATTAGGAATGCGAGGCCGGTTCCGCTGGCCTCGGCGTTCCCCACCGTCGTGTTGCTCTTGGAGTCGTACTGAAAGCCACCGCAGAAGAAACTCTACAGGGTGGATGAGAGACTATACATGCAGGCGCCCGTAACAGGGCAGCAAAGACCGTGAATGAAATGTACAGTTACATTTTTGTAATGAAAAATCCTTCGCCATTTTTCATCAGATTAAGATGCTCAATGCGCTGAGATTTCTATAAACTCATATAACACTTATAATCATTGGTAAACAAACGTAGTGCTGAAGTGAAAATACACACTTTGACTGCCGTTTTGATAGGGTTAGGGTCTTTACTCTTGGCTACTCACGCGTCATGTGGAAGAGGCCGTCGCACGCGCTGATGTGGGACAGGAAGGCGTTGCCCAGGCCCTGGCCGGCGTGCGCTCCCTTCACCAGCCCAGCGATGTCCACCACGTTCAGATACGCCGCCACTTTGCTGCAAGACCAGGAAGTAAAGCGGAATTAGCAATCAGTGGCAATCAGGCTCCACAACCTAGCAGGGCCAGGACGGGCCAACTGCCGTGGACTGGAGGAGCTGGGTTGTGGACTGTAACAAATTAATTTAATTAGTTAACAACACATTCATGATTGGACTTGTTTCTTTTCTTTTTCACCACTTTTTTTTTTTATCTCTTTTTAGTCCTATTTTAGCTATTTTTATCCCTGTGTACTTGTCCATCTTGTTTTTAACACATACTAATAAGTGTATGTTATGTATGTTATGTATAAACTGTTTTTTAATTGCTGTTTTTAAATTGCTGTTATACTGTTTATGCTGTAAAGGACATCTGAATCTCCCCTCTGGGATGAATGAATGAATGAATGAAAACTTTATTTAACAGATTGCAGAATGGGTACAATACAGTACGGCTCAATACATACAATTGTTAAGGGGATGCAGACCTGAGAAAGACGTTTGTCTTGTTTCCATCAGGGTCCCCCATTTTCAATTCATATAGACATTTATGACATACACAACATACATGACATTTATGGCATAGGGACATATAGGTATTTAGTACTGATACATTTGTGACATAGGCGGTATTCAAATATACAGTACTGTTAACCCTAGATCCTGACAGAGTATATACATATGATGGGGAGGGGACTGTACATTAGGAGGGGGTGGGTGGGTGGGAGGGAAATATACATACGGCGGGGAGGGAATATATACATGCGGTGGGGAGGAGACTGTCTATTAGGAGGTGGTGGGGGTTTTGGGCATTTACGGTGGCCAGTTTCGAATTGCAGCCTCCCGTAGGTGCTCTTTAAGGGCGGGTTTGAATGTGGGCAGGGATTCACATTCCTTTACAGCTTTGGGTAGGGCGTTCCACATTGTTGTGGCATAATTGCGAAACGTGTTTAGTCCCTTGTTTGAGCCGAATCTGGGTTTAACATGATTTGTTGAGCTTCCTCTGGTGTAGTGGTTGTGGTATTCACTGACCTTTGGGAAGTATTTTGACATGTACATGGGCACCCCGGTCGTATAGTGTATCTTGTAGACCAGGCCCATTGCAAGTTGCTGTACTCTGTCGTCTACTCTAAGCCATCCTAGGTTGGCAAAGTGGGCAGGGGTGAGGTGGGTTCTGGGGTTCAGGTCAAGTAGTAGTCTGACCAGTTTGTTTTGTGATGTTTGTAATTTTGTTTTAAGCGCCTTTGAGGTGCTTTGGTACCATGAGGTGCACGCATAGTCATAGTACCCTTGAATGAGTGCTCCTGCCAGAGTCTTCAGGGTATTCTTGTTTACCAGAGAGGAGATCCGGTACAAGAATCTAGTTCGTTGGTTGACTTTTTTTATTACATTGGATGCCATTTTGTCACAGGAAAGATTTGCCTCTAGGATGGAACCCAGGTAGGTAATTTCGTCTTTCCTTGTGACAATATTGTCACCCACTGTAACTGAGAATCCGTCGGTCTTGCTGAGTTTGTTATTTGAACCGAAGAGAATGGACTCTGTTTTGCCCATGTGTAATGATAGTTTGTTATCAGCGAGCCATATGCAGATTTTGCCTAGTTCCGTGCTGAGGGTTTTTTCAACCTGCAATTTGTTCTTGTCAGAGACCAGCAGGGCTGAGTCGTCCGCAAACAGGAACAAGTTGCAGTCACAGGCTGACGACATGTCATTTGCATAAATTAGGAAGAGTAGCGGTCCTAGTATGCTTCCTTGTGGAACACCACAGCTCACTGTGAGGGGGGGGGATAGAGTACCGTTTACCTCTACCATCTGTTCTCTCCCCTCCAGGTAGGATTGCATCCAGCTCACTGATAGGCTATCAAAACCAATTGCTTTTAGCTTGTCCATTAGAATGGAGTGATTGACAGTGTCGAAGGCCTTTTGTAGGTCCAGCATGACCATGCCGCAGTATTTGCCAGCGTCCACCTCTTGTTTGATGTGGTCGTTCAAATAGAGGAGGCATGTGTCAGTGGAGTGGGACGTTCTGAAGCCAGATTGGAATTCGTAGATTAGGTTTTTTTCCGCCAGGTACTTTTCGACCTGTTCGTAGACTATTTTCTCCATGACTTTCGAGATGGAGGTAAGAATAGAAACAGGGCGGTAGTTGCCTGGGTCTAATTTGCTGCCCTTTTTGTGTAGAGGGGTCACTCTCGCAATTTTGAAGTCCTTGGGGACGTGCCCCTGTCTTATAGAGAGGTTTATTATGTGTGTGATGACTGGGGTGATGGCAGCTGCTGCATCTCTGAGGAATTTGGAGGGGATGTTGTCATGGCCAGTGGCCTTGTTAGGTTGGAGGGCGCTCAATTTTTTGAGTACCTCATCGGTTGTTACCATTTCGAGTTTGAAGTCGTCTTTGTGGACCCCTAGGTTTTTGTAGTATGCTACTATGTGTTCTACCCCATAATGCCCTGAGTGGGAGGGTAGTTTGTTTACCAGTGTTGTGGCTATGTTTGTGAAGAAGATGTTTAAGTAATTGGCTACATCCAGCTTGTCTGTGATGAGCGTGTTGTCCGTCTTTATGTTTATGTTTGAGAATCTGGTTTTAAGTTTTTTACTGCAGCCTAGTTGATTATTGAGTAATTTCCAAAGTTCGCAGGGTTTGTTTTTGTTTTCCTCAGTTTTGTCGTTGATGAAATTTCTTTTTGCGGTTCTGATCATGGTGTTTACGTCATTTCTTAGTCTGTTTCTTTGGATTTTTAGTTCAACCACGTGGGCTTGGAGTTCACTGTTTGAGGTTAAAGGTTTTCAATTAGGGACGCACCGATCCGACTTTTTCAGTCCCGATACCGATACCGATACCTGGCTTTGGGTATCGGTCGATACCGAGTACCAATCCGATACCCATACCATTATCTGAAATTAAATTAGTTTAAATAAAAATCGAACCCTAACGTTAGGTTATGACTATAACCAAGTTCTGTTAGTATAGCGACGCTCGGCATCGCTCTCTGCACTATCTCGCATATGTGCACGCGCACTGAATAAAGACCACAAATGTACCTTTAATCCCAAATATTCGTCTGACCACACCCCTATCAGCTTACCCATATAAGCAGGGGTGGGGCCACCCACTCGCCTCCTTCCCAAGCTTTCGCCACAAGGCGAGGTCAAAGGCTGCAGCGGCGTCGGATGCCAAGCGTCGCTATACTAACAGAACTTGGTTATAGTCATAACCTAACGTTCTGTTTCGTATTCGCTCTCGCTCGGCATCGCTCTCTGCACAAGGGAGGCCGAGCGAGAGCCAACGGCCGACAAATACACCCCGCTGACAGCCCCCCACAACCATCAGAACAGGGAGGGCCGAGCCCCCCCGACCCACCCTAATGGAGGGCACCCCCCCTATTAGGGGCTTCACGGGAGGGCGACGGACCCGACCGTGCGAAGAGGCACTCAAGCAACTCAACGCACAGGGTGAGCAGACCGTGGCTTGACCCCACGACTACACACACGCACAACCCGCATGCCACCCGGGAACGAACGGAGGAACAACCTCGTTACTGCCCCCAGAATCACGGGGTCAAGGGCAAACCCAACCCCGTGGCAAGGCCGTAGCAGCGGAGCGCGAAGGAAGACCCAGACCCACCAAAAGGACTGGACTCCCTGGAATGGGGGCCCGGAGAAGTCCATGATGCCAGCATCAAGACCCCACCAGGTGGGCACGTAGTACCCCGCCCCCCACATCGCCAGCGTATTCGGACAAAGGCCCCTCAGCCGAGCGGGCCCCGTCCCCCCAATAGTACACCGCCTGGCACACTGACCCTGCAACAGGCAGTCAGCATGGCCGTAAGCACACAAAAAAAGGTTAACCAACGGAAGCAGGCAGCGCACCGGGGAAAAACCAGGCAACAGGCTATTAACCCTAGCCTGGAGACTGCGGACGAGACAGGCGCCAGAGGGGACAGCTGAACACAGCCGCCCCGGCGGAAGGAGCGTAAGCTGGCGGTGTTGCATGACCAAGCCTCCATTTAAAAACCCCCACCCAGAGGGGTCGAGGCAGAGAAGGCTGACACGATTGGCAGACGTCATGAACATGCAGGGGCACCCTCAAACGGTGAACCCGGGAGTTGACACTGCTCCAACACACCAGGGAATCAACCACCTCGGTGTTACCCAATGTGGTGGTTGTTCCTATAACCCCTCAAGAAAAAACTCCAAAACACACCTGCGGGTATACACCGGCTATACCGCAGTACAAGTGTTTCAGTTTTCAAAAAAGGGTTAACCCAGGCCTACGGGTCGACGAAACATTACTTCGGACCGGGCCTGGCGGTACGGGAAGCACAGGGTCACCAGAGGAGGTCAAAAACCACCCCCACAGGCCCCTCTTCGCCATGCGTGAGAGAGGAGCGAAAAATAATGGAGAACCAGCCCCTAAGCACACCGTACTTGGTATTCCCAGGCGGTCTCCCAACCAAGTACTAACCAGGACCAACCTGTGTAGCGGCCGAGATCCGACGAGATCGAGCGTGTACAGGATGGCATGGCCGTAAGCCATTACGACAGTGCTGAGTAAAAACGTACCCAACCAGGGTCTCCATAGCGCTTAACCCTGTGACACCCGGACCGACCTGGCATTTTTCCCCCTGAAAAAAGCCCAAGTCCCTTAGGGTACCAGAACAGCAGATCTGCATCCCCGGCGGACAACGGGTTCAACTGATCCGGACCAGCGTGACCAGAACCAGTCCCGTGCCCTAACCACGCTGACATGCCTACTCCAGGAGAAAGGGCAGATATGCGTGTCGATCTTAACATGAAAAGAAGGCGCCACCCAGACGTCCAGGCGAACCGCGCCTGGTGGCCCACCCCAAGGGCGTGAGACCCCTCTACATATGTTCAGATCCATTCCGTCATCATCCCCCAGACATGAACGAGAATCCGTCGAAAACCAACCCAGGTCGTGGGATTTGGTCGTCGGAAGAGGAAAAACCCCCATCTCAGTTGCTTTATAAAAACGCCGTTTTAACCACAAGCAACCAAGGCGCGCCAGTCAGTCGCCTGTTTACAGCGAGCTAGCACTATACGTGCGTCGGGACACACCCCCATCAATGAACAGGCTATTTAGACCTGTCATTGAATCCCCAAGGCGCCCAGGGGAACGACAAGAGGGGTGTGACACTTCCTAACTCCAACACTTTTTGAATAGAAAAGAAGGAAGCATCAACAGTATGTATCCCAGTCTACACAGCCGGGGGTAAATTTTTTTTCACATTTTTACATCCCACCACCCTCCCATAGGAAGGAGACGGGGATCCCCAGAGAGACTTCCCACGCGAGCTGTACAGATTGAAAAGAATATATTGCACCTTGAGCCATGTAAAAAATTGGTTTTAGGGCTCTCCGGGGAAGAGGCACTGAACCCATACACACTCAATAATCGAATTGAATCGAATACATATACAATAGAATAGGACACCTTCTAGAGGGTCCACTCACTTTGACAATCTGAGGAGGAAGGCTCTGTACTCTGATGGAGGCTCCCTCACATGGAAAGGAGGAGTCCGAACTCACAGAAGGCCCGAAAAGGCGATTGGAGAGGAGGAGCCCTGACCACCCCCCCGAAACAGATCCATCACATGGACCTGAACAGCACACGGAAGTCCTACCAACAGAGACGCGCACGGTGACGTACTCTATGGCGGGGGAATTTCCGCGGTGCACACGCCCAATATACCAGGCCGTGGGACCAGGAAACTCCCTCCCCCCCCCGTAACGTGCCGAACCGCAACGTGACAGGAACCTTGAAGGACAGGGGGTGTACCCCTGACCGACAGAAACAAGGGGGAGAGGAAAGGTTACCAGTTCACCCCTTTACGACCCCACACCCATGATACGATGTAATGACAAAAAGAGAATATGACACAGTCATAGTCAGCTCTATGAAGCGTTTGACAGCTCCACACAGCGCATGAGCCAACCTGCTATCTGATTTTTACTAAGGAAAAAACACAGAATAGAGAGGGCTCTCTAAGAGCCCCGGTCCAACATACACATGTGCTTCTGTGGCCAGTCCAACCCAGTTGTAGGTCACATGACACACACAACCCATCATCACCTACAAAAAATGGCAAAAACACTCTACAGAGGAACGCCGTTTTTCATAATGAGAGAATACATAATTCTCGATTAGTATCGGCCACAGGCCTTGCTAAGCACACACGACAGCGACCAAACAATCTTTTCTTTTAGGAAAATAAAGTTTCTCCAGCAGTTTTAGCACAACCTCAGCAATCAAGCTAAGGGTTACATCGCATCCCCACCACACAAAAGACACAATTTAGTGCACAACATGTCTGATAGGAGGATGAAAAAGTCCCCAGGGAACCGGGGGGAAACACAATCCTCCTATTTTACCCTTAATACGGCCAGTTAAAACAGGAAAACCTGTTAATATGCGAACACACTGTTCATTGTCATCACAGGCTGAGAAAAGAACATTCTTTTACTCACTTGTCACTAAGCATAGCTTCATAGGTTAGTTACCTTAGTTGTGAGTACACGGTACATATAAACACCATGATGTTTCTCACACAACAACCAGATAATTTTCACATCTGTAACAACAACCCGATTTGCACGGAGAAGCTAACTGCCAGTGACAAAAACAGTTCACACATAACTCGCGTCGTATCCTAAATGCATTGCAGCAACACACGTTTTGGGAAAACATCGTTATTCACAAAACATTTAGAAAAGTTAAACCAGAAGACGTGTTATAAGGTCTGGTCAAACCTTGTCCTACCCGGAACGTAGATCAGCGAAGTGCAGACTCAAGACCCCGTAGACAACACAGCCGATCCTGTGTTGCTCGAACTGGGCAGCGTCGTCGCTCCAACCAGTCGCTACAGTCCTCTTTGTTGACGCAATGCCCGTCCAGGCTCAGGGCAGGGTCGACGAACATCCCCTGTCAAGGATGACGTCGTAGTCAAGAGTGTAAAACATGTTATAATCAAAGCACGTTCAACAAAGCTACCCCGCGCCAGGCCTTGGCCTATAGCAGCAAGCTAACGTTACCTAGTGATCACGACATGCTAGCGCCGCAGCTAACAGCTGACTGGCTAACAGTAGGCCCAACCTAAGTAGGCCATGCAGCGATCCCAGCAGGCTAACGCAGCAGCTAACAGCTGACTGGCTAACCGTAAGCTAAGCAGCTATCACCTGAACATGTATACAATGACATAACACTCACCCAGACAGGCCGCCGTTCTGAACCTCTCCTCACTTTTTAAGAGAAAAGAGAAACAAGATGTCAACACTGCTTTACAACGGTGATTTTACCAACACCCGACGGAATCAGCACAATACCAAACTGGCCTGTGTAGCTGACTTGAACATGGATCTGCCGCTATCGCACATCCATGCACATATCTCCTCGTGAAGGAATACTCTCATTTGGATATGAAAGAAGGGGCTTAACACGGGACAGAGAGATATCCACTCGTCCAGAACACACAAGGATCACCAGTGTTAATGGTCGCGGCCCACTAGTTAAACTAAAATGGCTTCAGACCAAGGTCTTCTGTCGTCTAGGAGACTGAACAAAGGACCCTAGCCTGGGGCCGGTTTTCATAAACATTGTCAAGTAGCCCCCATAGCACTAACAGACAAGTGAAGCCTGCCAGCAAACATAACTCACCAGAACCAGGAACCCACCGCGTCTCACAACAGCGGCGCGTCCTACAGCCCAGCTGTGCCTTTACCGCAACCAGCACACAGCAAGGACTGCAGTTGGAAAAGCATGTAGCGGCACGAACTCCCAATACGAAAACCGGTGGAGGATTTTTTGAATGATCATCATCTTCCAGACACTCCAGTACGAAGACAATATCGCCGTATTTTCTCGAAAATAGTGAGAGAGAAAATAAAGATATGATGTCAACGTATCCTTGTTTCCCAAAGCTGCTCCTAATCCTTTCTTCCAGCATGGTGTCAAGTGTGGGGATCTACCGAGGCACTTCTTCCTTGTGGTGAAAGCGAGAAGGAGGCGAGTGGGTGGCCCCACCCCTGCTTATATGGGTAAGCTGATAGGGGTGTGGTCAGACGAATATTTGGGATTAAAGGTACATTTGTGGTCTTTATTCAGTGCGCGTGCACATATGCGAGATAGTGCAGAGAGCGATGCTGAGCGAGAGCGAATACGAAACAGAACTAACCTTACTGTCATGCACTAATATACTAACCTACACTGTAGCACTCAACACTTTGGTGAACATTGTTACTCAGCTGTTAGAGTTGTGCCCTTCCTGATGACTTGTCGTACAGAACTTGTAAGTCGCTTTGGATAAAAGCATCAGCTAAATGACTAAATGTAAATGTAAATACCCATTGTTCAATGAATAAACTGTATGCCTCACTGTGTGGAAGAAACTGGGATCATTATTTTGTGCAAGGCGACAACAATCAGGCTTGACTTAAAACATTATACTTTCCTAACTTAGTGAAACTAAATGTAACAAATTAACACATAGATATAAATGTACTGAATTGTTATTTTCTTATTTTATTTCTTGTTATATTATATTTAAAAATATATATATATTCCGTTATTATTATATTTTTTTTACCGATACCCGATCCAGCTATTTTTGTGATATCGGGGCCGATATCCATATTGGATCGGTGCATCCCTAAGCGGAATAATAACATATAATATTTTGACATCAACACTGGACCTTTTCAAAATGAATACTTCATATTGGCTGCCATATTTAACTGTGCCTGTCAAAATAGGGTTGTTTTAAAACGTGAGAATGCCCTGGGGCGTTTCATATCGTTCACAGAAGACTATGCGCTGCTGGCTCTTAATGGCGCTACTGTACAATATTACATGATGCCAATACCTGTCAGTCCAAGAGAGACATTGATTCATCAACACACGGCGCCATAAGTCTGGATGGAACCTGCTTCGACAGCTTCCATAAAGACGTTCCCTAACCAGGAACAGTTCAATGACGGCAACGCTTTCCTCGCCCCAAATAAGCAGGGAAATTATAAAAGAAGGAAGCGTCATCATCACGTGAACCCACACCAGTGTCAAGTGTGGAAACGTTCAGTTCTGCTGATGTCAGAATTAGGGCTGCACGATTAATAAAAAAATAAATCGCGATCTCGATTCATAGACCTATGCGATCTAATTTCTAAATTATAACGATTTTTTTTCTTCAAATATTATATATATTTTTTAACTTTTTACTTTACTTATTTAAATGATGACGATTCTGACTTGAGTTATTTTGTATGTTACAAGAGACTTTTAAGTTTAAGTCAAGCACTTTCATATATGTTATGTTTAAGTTTAAGTCAAGCACTCTGATATATGTTATGTTGTATGTTTAAGAAAGAGTGCAATAAGTTATTTTATTGGGAAAAATAAGAATCGTGTGAGAATCGTGATCTCAATTCTTAGAGAGAAAAATCGTGATTCACATTTTAGCAAGAATCGTGCAGCCCTAGTCAGAATCCTTCTTTAATTTCTATAGTTTGCAAATAACGCAGAGGATAACGGCCATCGCTCATCATATCAGGAACCGACGTCTTTGCGTCAGTTGTTGTATCCCTTCACGCCAGGGCCGTAGGTTTGGTTTCAACGATGGGGGGGGGGGGGGGGCACTTTAAATGGGGGGGGGGGGGTTAGTGGTCCTCCCCCTGGAAAGTTTGATCAAAATCAAATTTCCTGCATTTCGGTGTACGTATTTGGTGGTAAATACATAGTTAGAGGTAAGAAGGATATATAATAAATATATGAATATAAATATATATATTTTTTGTGTCTTTTCTGCATCACTTCATGGTGGAAATGTCGTTATTTATGTAAAGGAAAAGACAACATCCAGGAACCCGCTGACACAAATATCATGGAATATATAACACAGCGAGGCTCTCAGGCGTTCAAATATTTATTCTATTTATTCTATAGTTACTGGGTAAAAAAGGATATATACATGTTTTGACACCCCCTTATCTTTTACCTCTTTTGGGCAGGGGGGTCGTCTTTCATATTAGCTCTATTTATTGAGGGGGTCAAATTCACCTCTTCTCAATAGTGAGGGGGGGGCATGCCCCCCTGAACCCCCCCCCCCTACAACAACTACGCCCATGCTTTCACATTCCTACGGTGTTACACGCGGCGGCGTCACGAGGAATTAAGGCTGTTTCCCCGAAGCCTGTTTTCGAACTTCGTCAGGGTCTTTCGAACGGACGTTCGAACCTTCGTTTTTAATACTTTATTTTTATTTATATATATATATTTTTTATAAATATCCTCAAACTAAATCCTCAATTTGAATAAAGTGATTCATCTGATTAAATGAGTCTTTTTTTATTTTATTAAATCAACTTTCATCAGTTTTAATACTATAATATTAGTGTAGCCTAATCTTTATCTGCAACTGTGAAGAAACCCCCCATTGGTTTAAACAGAATGAATAGAAAAGGTCTTTGAATGTTGATTTAAAATTCGAATGCCAACGTAACAGACGAAGGTTCGAACGTTCGGACGTTTGGGCTCAGCCCTACCAGGAGGACGGCGTGACGGAGGAGTGAGTGAATAGTACCTGAGAGGCTTGTGGAACTGACAGAGGAAGTCATAGCGCTGGTCGGGAATGGGCACCCGGCTCTCGTTGGGGTCGATGGTGCAGAAGGGGAAGTTCTCCGCCGCCGCTTGACTCTTGGTCAGTACGTTGAAAAAGGTCGACTTCCTGGAAAAGAAAAAGAAAGAAGAAAAACAGCAGAGAGGTCAATGTGATGTTGGGATTACTCAGAAGAACCCTAACCCTTTCACTGCCACACTACAGAAGGTTAACCTTTCACTACCACACTAGAGAAGGTTAACCCTTTCACTGCCACATGACAGACGATTAACCCTTTCACTGCCACACTACAGAAGGTTAACCTTTCACTACCGCACTACAAAAGGTTAACCCTTTCACTACCACACTACAGAAGGTTAACTTTCACTACCACGCTACAGACGGTTAACCTTTCACTACCACACTACAGAAGGTTAACCTTTCACTACCACACTACAGAAGGTTATATTATCGTACTTGGCCACCGCGTCCCGCTCTTAAAGCCTATCGAGATACCTCATCTCATGTACCTATTGTACTCCATCAACGAAAAAAACACGCACACCTACACCTGCCGGGTCCCGCCCCTATGGAGGCGTAGCCTATAAGACAGTGGGCCTGGTCACCAAACACTCTTCCTCTAATTTCGTTTCCATCATAACGGATGCAGTGCACCTTATGTTAACTAGTTGTTATGAAAAGATTAGAGAAATTGCGTAATGTTGAAAGCTTACCGGAGGTTTGCTTACCCCTGGCATCTTCGAGGCATGTTTCAGCGACACGTCGGGCCTGTGTTGATGTTTCCTCGTCTGTCGGCGGCAGACCAAGGGGCAGCGTACAAGGTTTGGCTATTGAGCCGGCTTGTACAAAGGTAGGCCCTGTGTCATCAGGCATCAATGTTGGTATTGGTAATGCTGTGGAGTATGTTTCGGCGCCAGGGCCGGGGTGGCTTGGTGATCGTTCCACTGCAGTGGACGTTTTCCTGGCGATCCTGGAGCACGCTGCTAACGCTAATGCTACTAATGCTACTACTGCCAATGCTAATGTTGACGCTGAAATGGGTCGTTGTTCTAATAATCCCCGCCGCGGGACATTGCCGCTTTTCCCTCCTCTTGCCCACTTCATTGATGAAGGTCAGTCGGTTGCTAATGTGGGGGGTTTCGCTGAGTCCTACTTACCTTTTTTACGGGGAAAACGGGCTAACAACAGGGTGCAGGCCGGGTGTACCGTGGCTACGTAGCCAGGTAGCTTTGTTCCTGTGCACCGGCGCCCGGCCGATGCTTGAGAGCGAATCGGCTCGGAGGGTGGCAGTATGGACGGATGAGTGGTATACAGCTGCAGGATGGTTTGTAGCGGCGGCCAGTGTTATGGCTCAGCTGGCTAGTTCCTATCCACATTGGCGTCGGGTAGTAGGGCTATGGGTCCAGCCGACATTGTAAACATGTTGCATGTTTGTGGTGTTATAGAGATCTTGACTCAGTCGCAAGCTATAACTGCGGGAAGGATTAGATGCTATCAACGTTGTTGTTAGGCATGTTTGGTTGGAGCAATCTCCTCTTGGGGAAGAGGATAGGTTTTCTCTCCTCACGACTCCTTTTTCCACGGAAAGTCTTTTTGGTCATTCTGTGGAGGCGCAGGCGGTTGTTGATCTGGGTCCTACACCGCCTCACGCTGTGCAGCCAGAGGTGGGAGCATGGTCTCGTCAACGACTGTGGCGAGATCCTCGACAGGCGGCCATGTTTCCCCCGCCAGTGGTGCCCTGGGTGGAGAGTCAACAGGGTTCCACAAGGCCGACAGCCTTGGCGGCCGAGGGATCGGCCATTTTGGGTGAATTCGGCTTGGATAAAACAAGCCGTCGTCACTTTGCCGCGAGCAGCCCGCTCCCCGTTCAATCCTCTCTCTGTTACCCACGGAAGCGGGGCTCTGATCGTTCTCCTTTGGCTGCGGGCCGCGAACCTTCTTTGAAGCGCATGCGGCCCCATTCTTCACTTCTCATGGGGACAGGGGCTGACACCCAGTTGATGGCTGAGCCTGGGTCTGTCCGTGAGAATGTTGTGCTGTCGCGTGGCTCCTGCACCACATGTTGTGTGATGGATGAGCCTGGTGTTACAGCTGCCACTAGCTAGGGTGGTCAGCAGGGGGACTCGAGACCTCTTCTGTTGAATGTACAGCAAGGGTTATCCCGGCCTCGCCTTCGCCAGGCGGGGTATCGCGCTGATGCCTCCCACTCCCGTGAGAGCGGCAGTGGTCTGCAAAGAAGAGGCGAGTGTGATTTGGGTGGTAGCAATATCACTGCAGGGCTTTGGCGTGTAGGAGCCCATGGGGTCCTCATGCCTTGCGTGTCTAGCTGCGGAACAACTCCTCAGCATGCGCTAGAGGGGTGTTCAGGGGGGGGTGTGTGTCAACCAGTTTGATGACAGCTTCTCCCGTATCAAACCGGCCCTTTCTGTTGGGGTCCCCCCTTGGGTGCGTCGCACAGCGGGAGGGACCGGGCCAACTATCTACTGTTCCTTGCGGCCCAGCGTCAGTTGACGGCGTGTGCGCTGTGGGATTATTTTCACATATGGCGACAAGAATGCCGTTTGGAGGGGTGGATGGAGAGAACGTTGAGGGAGGGGCTTGTTTTGCAGTTCGCACAACCCCACCCTCCGTTCTCAGGTTTGGTGCCGACCCTATTGTCAGGGTCAGAAGCAGTGACAGCCCTGGCCGACGAGATCCAATCTCTGTTGGCGAAGCAGGCCGTCGTTGTGGTTCCGAGAGAGGACGCGATGTCAGGCGTCTACTCCCGTTATTTTCTGGTACCCAAGAAAACAGGGGGGGTCAGACCTATACTGGATCTGTCCGCGTTCAATCGGTTGATTGTAGCGAGACCATTCAGAATGTTGACCGTCAAACTCCTTCTGCTTGCTGTCAGAAGGGGAGACTGGTTCACCTCCATAGACCTGAAGGATGCGTATTTTCACATCCCGATTTTCCCTCCTCACAGGAAGTTCCTATGGTTCCTGTTTCAGGGCGTAGCGTACAAGTACCAGAGGTTGCCGTTCGGCTATTCTCTGGCTTCCCGCACATTCACCAAGTGCGTGGCGACTGCGCTGGAGCCTTTACGTCATCGGGGGATACGAGTTCTATTCTATCTCGACGACATTCTACTCCTCAGTCGTTCGGAGGAGGTTGCCAGGTCTCATACCAGGCTGGTGGTGGAATTCCTCACCAGGCTGGGTTTTGCTGTGAATTGGAAGAAGAGTACGCCTCTTCCCAGTCAACAGGTGGAGTGCTTGGGCTTGACGTTGAGGTCGAGGCCCATGATTGTAACCCTCTCGGTGCAGAGCCGGGTTTCTATCCTTCGCACGCTCTGGGGTTTCCGTCTGGGAGGGACGGTCACGGCACTGCAAGTGATGCGTCTGCTCGGCAAGATGGCATCTGCTCACACGGTGGTTCCTCTTGGCCTCCTCGTCATGAGGAGGATACAGAGGTGGTTTTTCTCTATGAGAATAGATCCGGTGAGGGACAAATGGAAACGGTTGACGGTTCCTTTGTCGATATGGGGAGATCTCGCCCATTGGAGGAGGCTGGGTATCCTCACCATTGGGGTCCCCATGGGCAGCAGGCGCTCACACGTCACGGTCTTCACCGACGCCTCTCTCACGGGTTGGGGAGGGACGTGTCGGACCCACGCAGTGGGGGGCAGCTGGACGGAGGTTCATGCTGGCCCATCTACCCCGCACATCAATGTGTTGGAATTGAAGGCGGTCCTCCTGGTCCTCAAACGGTTCGACCACCTGGTGGTAGGCGAGCACGTTTTGGTCAGGACAGACAGTATGATGGCAGCGGCGTATATCAACAGGCAGGGTGGGACTCGTTCCATCCGCCTGCTCCGGGCGGCGGTCGAACTTTGGCTATGGGCATCCCGCAGGCTGCGCAGTCTGAGGGCGCTCCACATTCCTGGTACAGAGAATATGGGCGCGGATATGATGTCTCGGGGCGGTCCTCGTTACGACGAGTGGGAACTCCGCCCCGACATAGTCAGACAGATCTGGGATCGGTTCGGGGAGGCCGGTCGACCTGTTTGCGTGCCGACGCTCTCACAAGTGCCCCTTGTGGTTCTCGGTCAGTCGAGCAGATCATCCCCCCTTGGGGGTGGATGCCTTCTCGACATTTCCATGGCCGCCCGGTCTTCTGTACGCCTTTCCTCCTGTACAGCTGTTGGGTCAGCTGTTGGAGCGGATACGGAGGGAGCGCAGGACGGTGATCCTGGTCGCGCCGGACCGGGGCACGGCAGTGTGGTTCCCGGTCTTGATCCAGCTTCTGGTCGCTCCTCCTTGGGTCATTCCTTGGTCGGCGACGGCCCTCTCACAGCACAACGGGTCACTGTTCCAGTACCCGATGTTGGGCCAACGACTGTTGGTGTGGCTGGTGGGAGGGTGAGTCTGGAGAGGATGGACCTTTCTGTGGTTGATACCATCCGGAATGCACATGCTCCCTCCACTGCTTTACCCAGGCAGATGGCGTATGTTCCAAGAGTGGTGTAAGGCGGGGGGCCGGGACCCAGTCTCCTGCCCCCTGGATGCGGTGCTGTGTTATCTCCAGTCTCTCCTTGGTAGACTGTCGGCTTCGACGGTGAGGGTATATGCGGCGGCTATATCCTCCTATCATGAGGGGTTTGAGGGGAATGTCTTGTTCAGCCACCCTCTTGTGAAGCGTTTCCTGCTTGGCGCTCGACGCGTTAAGCCGGTGCAACGCTCTTTGGCTCCGACTTGGGATCTTCTATTGGTCCTCGGTCGGTTGTCCTTGGCCCCGTTTGAGCTGCTCGAGCAGGCGCCGTTGGGACAGCTGTCTTTCAAGACCGCGTTCCTGCTGGCTGTCACCTCCGCTAAACGCGTGAGTGAGCTCTGTGCTCTTTCGGTACGTCCAGAGTGCCTGTCTTTTCGGGCCGATTGCGGTGCCACTCTGCGACCTAATCCTGCTTTCATGCCTAAGAATATCCGGAGTTCCTTCCGCTCCCGGGATATTGTGGTTCAGGCGTTTCGTCCTCCTCCTCCTCACACTAGTGAGTTAGATGCGGGCCTTCACCTGTCATGTCCGGTCCGTGCTTTGGGAATTTACCTCAGCCGTACTCAGTACCTCAGGGTTACCGATCAGCTTTTTGTCTCTCACGGTGGTTCTCGTGCCTGTAAGGCACTGTCGAAACAGCGCCTGTCCCATTGGTTGTGCGAGGGCATTGCCCTCTGCTACACGTTGGCTGGGCAGGATCCCCTGGGGGCGTCAGGGCGCACTCCACTCGTGGGGTGGCTGCCTCTGCCGCTCTCCTGGGTGGGGCCTTGGTGGAGGACATCTATGCTGCAGCTTCATGGTCCTCCCCGGGCCCCTTTGTAAGGTTTTACCTCATGGACATGACCGGGGGTTCTGTCTCCCAGACGGTTCTGGGGTCTGTGGCCTTTCCTGCTTCCCGTCCTTTGGTAGGTGGGTGTGTGTGGGTATGGGCCACAGTGTGTTAGGTCACACGTGGTTCCGCCTGTGCTGTGTGTTCAAGGGGTTCTAGTTCCCTATTGCTCGCACTCAGGTGGAGTTGACTGCGCCCCCCCTTCGTTAGGAAGGATGGGGTGACGGGGCTCCCCGAACCCCATGATGTGGGCTTACGGGTCCTCAGGGGGTGCATCTGTCGGGCCTCGCATCCGCTCTAACCCATATCTCGATAGGCTTTAAGAGCGGGACGCGATGGCCAAGTACGATAATATAACGTAAGGTTATGTATATAACCTAGTTATATGAGTACTGGCTAAGCGTCCCGCTCTTAAGCGGCCCTGAGTTCCCTTTTGAGGGATCTTTTACTGGAAACAGGATTTTGGCGAGGAAGAGTGTTTGGTGACCAGGCCCACTGTCTTATAGGCTACGCCTCCATAGGGGCGGGACCCGTCAGGTGTAGGTGTACGTGTTTTTTTCGTTGATGGAGTACAATAGGTACATGAGATGAGGTATCTCGATAGGCTTTAAGAGCGGGACGCTTAGCCAGTACCATATAACTAGGTTATATACATAACCTTACGTTAACCTTTCACTACCACACTACAGACAGGTTAACCCTTTCACTACCACACTACAGAAGGTTAACCCTTTCACTACCATACTACAGAAGGTTAACCTTTCACTACCACACTACAGAAGGTTAACCTTTCACTACCACGCTACAGAAGGTTAACCTTTCACTACCACACTACAGACAGGTTAACCCTTTCACTACCACACTACAGAAGGTTAACCCTTTCACTACCACACTACAGAAGGTTAACCTTTCACTACCACACTACAGAAGGTTAACCTTTCACTACCACACTACAGAAGGTTAACCTTTCACTACCACGCTACAGGAGGTTAACCTTTCACTACCACACTACAGACAGGTTAACCCTTTCACTACCACACTACAGAAGGTTAACCCTTTCACTACCACACTACAGAAGGTTAACCTTTCACTACCACACTACAGAAGGTTAACCTTTCACTACCACACTACAGAAGGTTAACCTTTCACTACCACACTACAGACAGGTTAACCCTTTCACTACCACACTACAGAAGGTTAACCCTTTCACTACCACACTACAGAAGGTTAACCTTTCACTACCACACTACAGAAGGTTAACCTTTCACTACCACACTACAGACAGGTTAACCCTTTCACTACCACACTACAGAAGGTTAACCTTTCACTACCACGCTACAGACGGTTAACCTTTCACTACCACACTACAGAAGGTTAACCTTTCAGTACCACACTACAGAAGGTTAACCTTTCACTACCACACTACAGACAGGTTAACCCTTTCACTACCACACTACAGAAGGTTACCCTTTCACTACCACACTACAGAAGGTTAACCTTTCACTACCACACTACAGAAGGTTAACCTTTCACTACCACACACTATTTTTTATTGTATTTACTTAGTTGTATTTATGTTATTGCACATACTGCAGACAGTTTATTGTATATAAATACCTGCTTTTTTTACTTTGTTAATTGTTGCTTTTTTATTCCTTTATGCTGTGGAACAAACAGAGAGTGGGCCTAAGAATCCCATTGTAGGCCTACTTGTTGTATATGGCAAATAAAATCTGAATCTGAACCTACGGGACAGAAGTTAATACATTTCTCATATTATGAATCATATTATTGTTTGTGTGAGGTCTTTTCTTGAGGCACCTTCGGAGAACCTTGAATCCAATCTAACGCTGCAACCGTCTCCGAGCGCTTTTAGAAACGCACAGTATTTGCTTTACATGTAGAGTAAAACTCATTGGGAGCCTATATAGTCGATCTCTTCTTGTTAGTACAAGGCTAAAATAATAATCTATATCATCATAGTAATTACTATGTACTTCCTATGTAAGTAACAGGCAGTGTTTGTTAATTAATGGTAATAATCCAACAGTCCTTAAAGCTTGAGACTCTGTTGCAGAGTTTATAACCTCGATCTCCAACCTTTGTCAATCAAGTTGTACGTTGTTTTAATTGTTTGTTATCCTTGCTCTTTGCCTCGTCTTGTTGTCTTCTTGTTATGAAGACAACGTGAGAAAATGAGAAAATCGTTTTCTGAGCTCTCTCACCTTTTACCAAAACCGCTTCTAATCACTCATTGCTGAACGGATTTTTTATGAAATCTAGACATGTACTACACAAGACCTCAGGCTATGGACCCAGGGTGTCTTTTCAGCAGTGGCGACCCGTACTATCTACTGTTGGGTGGTCGCAGCCGGGGGTTCACGTTAGGTCGAGTTGAAAATGTAACGTTAATAAATGCTCTGGAGCAATCTCTCTCTCTGTCTCTCGGATCAATCCAATAAAATAATTAACACATGTATATGTTGTCATTTTAAACAACTCACCATTCATTCATTCATACATTATGCATCAGCAGCAGCGAAATTAATGTTATAGTTCACAACACAGCAGCGCTTTTTGAAGCGCTATTATCATCTCAGCAAGGCAGCACGTCAATACTTTCCGTAGCCGGATTTCTCGGAGACACAGGAACACAGCATCGCTGTGTTGAGAGAGAGAGAGAGCGAGAGAGAGAGAGACTCACTGTTTAGTCGAAACGTCCAGGGCAGGAGGGCTTGATAAAGTGTATAATCCACTGTCCCACAGTCCCAGACTGTTGATGTATATCCAGACCACTGTCCAGACTGCATTCGCCATATTATAGCTTCTTGTTAGCCAAGTGTTAGCTTAGCACCACACAACACAAGTACTGTGATGATTTCTTTGCCCATTTCTGCGTCGAACAGACTGCAAACTACCTGGCGTTCTATCGCCATGCTCTAAGACAAACTCTAACCTTAACCAACTTTGAAAGAGTGCCTAAGCTTGACCGTCGAAAGAACTTGCCGTCACGCTCTAAGACAAATAGCTGCATCTCACAACAACACAAGTTACACAACAGAAACTGACGTCGGCCAATCAGAGAGCGTCTCCGTGAAATGCGGCTACGAAAAAAAAACTGACGTCGGCCAATCAGAGAGCGTCTCCGCGAAATGCGGCTACGGAAATTATAGAGGCTGCTTGCCTAGACTGCTTCAAATCGCGCCCGGTTTCCAACATAATACATCATATTTCAACGCACAGCGCGTTACGCACTGATTGGCTGCGACGGATACAGCGATGAAACAGTGCACGTCGTGCACGAGCACTCAGAGCGCTATTGCGTCTAGCCCGGGCCGAGAGAAATACGGCTAGGAGAAATGCGGCTATGCGACAGTGAGCCACTTCCTGTTCAGGAAAACGATCATTTTTATTTGATATATTAACGTTATATTGTGCATTGGAAACACAAACATACTTAAAATGAGTAAATATTATTCATTTTAAACATGTTTATATTATTTATAGGGCTATAAAACAAAAAACAAAAATAAAATATTTGTTGTTCTTCTCTCTTTTAACAGGGGGGTCGGCGCCCGAGCGCCCCCAGTGGCCAGCCGCCACTGCTTTTCAGCCATACCTATTTTCTTGGAAATACTACTTCTGGACTACTAACTACAACAGAAAAATGTGAGTAACAAGTTTTTCTACAACTCAAGTTCAGACCTATGTTACTCTATTTCATTAGCACTAAAGGTGAATTTTCTTTCAGAAACTTCTGAATGTCATCTTTCAAAAGAGACCAGGCTCATGCATGTGCTAAGTATAAAGTATAGTATTTTGGTTTGCAAAAGAAGTATGCAATCCTCAAAAACTAAAACTAAAATGACCACTTTTGGGGGCGCCTGTTAAGAGGTTAAAGGGGTCTAGTGGGCTAGGTTTTTAAACTAGTGTGAATACACTGGTATCGCATGAAACTAGAGATTGTGGGGCACCAGCCACGTCATGCTAGCATACGGACCAAGGGGTCGTTTTGCTCCAAAGTTAAGCTGCTTTTGTGTTATCAATGTTTTGCAATTGAAAGTGGGAAATGTGGATAACACCATTTGACGGGATGATTTAGGGAGATGCAGAGAAAGGCGTCGAAACACCTACACAACCCCCCTGTGCATGTGTTCTACAAACTGTCCCTCACAGCATGTCCATGTATGAGTGAGTGAGTGAGTGAATGAGTGAGTGAGTGAGTGAGTGAGTGAGTGAGTGAGTGAGTGAGTGAGTGAGTGAGTGAGTGAGTGAGTGAGTGAGTGAGTGAGTGAGTGAGTGAGTGAGTGAGTGAGTGAGTGAGTGAGTGAGTGAGTGAGTGAGTGAGTGAGTGAGTGAGTGAGTGAGTGAGTGAGTGAGTGAGTGAGTGAGTGAGTGAATGAGTGAGTGAGTGACCACAATTTGCGCCAATAGGGAGGTGTAGTCACTTAGTTTGGACCGCCCGCGAGGTCCACCCGTATAGGGATTTATGATTGGAAAAATTGATTATCGGCTATTGTAACAATTCTGCCTCATGATGAACATTGGAAAACTTTCCATTTTTGCACAAATTCAAGTTCAAGTTCAAGTTCAAGTTCTTTAATAGTTGTCATACAGAAGTACAGAATACTTTCATACAAAATGCTTCTTACTGTTACGCTCCAGAGACTGTGCTAGACAAGATAGTATCAAATAACATAATAACATAATATAGCATGAATTTAGAAGAAGAAAATGAGGTCACAGTTGTTCGGTATAGACATATGTACAATGTTCTGAGTTACCATATAATATACAATACACAATACTATGCAGTGTACTAATGTACAGTACTATCTAGTGCAAAGCAGAAATGGGATGAGGTACAATTTTAGGTACAATTTACAGTAAGGTGTACGAGTTGTAGTGCAATCCTTCATCCATAAATATAAAGTGTGGGGAGTGGGTGCTACAGTGTGTTTGTTTAAAGTGGGTGTGTGCTATAAAGTGTGTGTAGTGGGTGCTACAGTGTGTTTGTTTAAAGTGAGTGTGTGCGTGTGGATGTGTGTGCTATGTGTGTTTGGTGGTTGTTGTTGTGTAGTGTTCATTCATTGTTCGTTTAGCAGCCTGATGGCCTGGGGATAGAAGCTACTTCTGAGTCTTTCTGTGCTCGCCTTGAGACTCCTGTATCGCTTGCCTGACGGCAGCAGTTCAAAGAGGCAGTTGTTCGGGTGGCTCGAGTCCTTAATAATTCTCTTAGCCTTCCCCTTGCAACGCTTGTAGTAAATGTTCTGGAGGGTGGGGAGCCCCCCTCCAATTGTGCGTTCGGCTGAACGTGTCACTCTTTGTAGTCTGCTTTGGTCTTTTGCAGTGCTATTCCCAAACCAGGAGGTGATGTTGCCGGTCAAGATGCTCTCTATTGTACATGAGTAGAAGTTCTTAAGGATCTTCTGGCTGACTTGGAACTTCCTTAGGCGCCTGAGGAAGTAGAGGCGTTGTCGTGCCTTCTTCACCACACTGTTAATGTGTATGGTCCATGTCAAGTCCTCGGATATGTGGGCTCCGAGGTACTTGAAGCTGTTGACTCTCTCAACCGGTGCCCCGTCGATGCTGAGGGGGCTGTAGTCCTTGACCCCCGACCTCCTGAAGTCCACAATCATCTCCTTTGTTTTGCTGACGTTCAGGGAGAGGCTGTTTTCCTGGCACCATCCCGCCAGGACCTTGACCTCTTCCAGGTAGGCCCTCTCGTCGTTGGCAGAGATCAGGCCCACCACCACTGTGTCGTCAGCAAATTTGACGATTGTATTGCTACTCCGCTGAGCCACACAGTCGTGTGTGTACAGGGAGTAGAGGAGGGGACTCAGAACACAGCCCTGGGGGGCCCCTATGTTGAGGGTGATGGATGAGGAGGTGCAGTTGCCTGCTCTCACCACCTAGGGTCTGCCAGTCAGGAAGTCCAAGACCCACTGGCAGAGGTCATAGCCCAAGCCCAGGTCCCTGAGCTTGGCTATGAGTATGGAGGGGACTATGGTATTGAATGCCGAGCTGTAGTCGATGAATAGCATTCTCACATAGTTCCCCTGCCTCTTGTCCAGGTGTGATGCTGCTGTGTGCAGCACATGGGATATGGCGTCCTCCGTGGACCTGTTGGGGCGGTATGCAAATTGCAGGGGGTCCATGTTGATGGGGAGGGAGGAGCAGATGTAGCCCTTTACTAGCTTCTCAAAGCACTTCATGGCTATGGAGGTGAGAGCTACAGGGCGGTAGTCGTTGAGGCAAGCAGGCTTGGATTTTTTGGGTACAGGGATAATAGTGGACTAATAGTGGTAAATTGTAGTAAATTGAGTTCCCTTCTATCACTAACATTATTGTTTAAGCATTTTTGGTTGAAATAAAAGTCTGTGATTTTCTTTTACGATTAATTGCGAATATTTTCACGTTGAGCTATAGATTGTGGATGAATACGTACAGAAAGGTACACCATGCAAATGTTCATGCTTTATTTGTTTTAAACGAGACTATTTAGAAATGGGCAATGGGGAAATACGTTGCAATTTTGCGAGGTGGACCGGCTGGAAACAGCAATGACGTAACCACTACACCTCCCTATAGACCCCAGGAGAAATGTGTATTTAACACGTTTAACTCTTAATTCATCTCAGCTCACAGTCTGCCTCACGGTTCTGGAGTGTTGAGCCCCCAGCCTGCCTTGTTTATGTTCCAGATTTCCCGGCATTTTATTAATGACTTTAAAGGGTTCTAGTGGGCTATGTTTTTAAGCTAACGTGAATATACCGGTATCATATGAAACTACAATTCTTTTTTTTGGGAGGAGGGTCGATTTTGCTCCAAAGTTAAGCTGCTTTAAGCTATCTTAAACTTGATGGGAGGAAAATGCCACACGCATGACCTTTTCAAAGGGGTCCATTGACTTCTCGCCTCAAGATATCTGAATGATAATGGTCTCAATAGAGCCACACAAGACTCCTCTTTTACAGCCAGGCTCGTTTCATGCTAGTCACATGCAGAATTAGGCCCAAAAGCGGGCAATATAACAAGTTTAATTCATCAAATGCTGTTCAGTTGACAGATAAATCCCAAGGCAGGCTGGTGTGGGGCCTTCTGAAGCTCCAAAACGCTTATAGACCTTTTCTGACGTGACGACATAAACATTCTAAATAGGCCCCTTTGTGTTCCCTGTCGCAGTGTCCGTTAATTACAGT
Source organism: Notolepis coatsorum (assembly GCF_963971535.1). Taxonomy (NCBI): domain Eukaryota; kingdom Metazoa; phylum Chordata; class Actinopteri; order Aulopiformes; family Paralepididae; genus Notolepis; species Notolepis coatsorum. The sequence goes on along the minus strand of NC_140169.1, from coordinate 157,206,819 downwards.
TGCTGACAGGGGATAAACAGGGGCCGAAGCTGTTCCCATGGCAACGGAATAGCACAAGAAAAGGTCTGTAGCGTGTTGTCATTTGAGCCTAAAAGTTAAAAGATGTCATTATAAGTCTAGTAATGTATGAATTAGTAAATATAATATAGTATGTTCTGATGAGTAAAAAGGGGTGGGATTAAACAGATAATGACTTCCACTTCCACTTGTCATTTCTAAAAATGTTATACAAGCAAGCAAATAAATGCTTTTATTAAACAAATAATAGTCCTAAGGGATATAAAGTGCTCCATTGCAAATATGTCACTTGTCACAACTCAACAACTGAAATGTACAACTTAAATACATAATGAATAACAAGCCGCATACTATTTTCTGGAGGAAACGCTGGTATCTTGCATTTTGATTTTGTTCGTTGTGTCCATTGATAATTGTTATTGTAACATTACTGTAATGTTACCTTTGCTATCGCCACCAATACTACTGTGGTAACTTCTTGAAATAAGATATCTAGGATTCTCTCTTCTGATAGGATAAAGTGGGAAGGGATATCAGAAAATGTATTTTGTGTTTATGCAGAGAGGAGGGACTGGGAGACCCATGTTACTGACCAGACACTCTATATCAGTGATGGCTGTTTACTGCAGAGCGGAGGGACTGGGAGACTCATGTTACTGACCAGACAGTCTATATCAGTGATGGCTGTTTACTGCAGAGTGGAGGGACTGGGAGACCCATGTTACTGACCAGACACTATATCAGTGATGGCTGTTTACTGCAGAGTGGAGGGACTGAGAGACCCATGTTACTGACCAGACACTATATCAGTGATGGCTGTTTACTGCAGAGCGGAGGGACTGAGAGACCCATGTTACTGACCAGACACTCTATATCAGTGATGTCTGTTTACTGCAGAGTGGAGGGACTGGGAGACCCATGTTACTGACCAGACGCTCTATATCAGTTATGGCTGTTTACTGCAGAGTGGAGGGACTGGGAGACCCATGTTATTGACCAGACACTCTATATCAGTGATGGCTGTTTACTGCAGAACAGGAGGGACTGGGAGACCCATGTTACTGACCAGACACTCTATATCAGTGATGGCTGTTTACTGCAGAGCAGGAGGGACTGGGAGACCCATGTTACTGACCAGACACTCTATATCAGTGATGTCTGTTTACTGCAGAGCGGAGGGACTGGGAGACCCATGTTACTGACCAGACACTCTATATCAGTGATGGCTGTCAGAATGTAGAGATTTATTTTAACAAAAACATAATACCATTTACGGCACCTTTAAATTATATTAAAAAATACTGGATGGACAGTAGGCCTACTATTTATTAACAGTCATTATTATATATTAACTTGATCAATGGACAAGTAATTTTGTTTGCAGATCATTCTGTTGGAAGAAAATTGAACACTGTGTTTAGAAGATTTTACCTGATAAGCTAATGTTTTGTTTATTATTTTATCTTACTTTATTATAATTTGTTCTTTTCACAGCAAATTATCTTTGTATTTCTTTTTTTTAGATTGTTATTTCTTGTTTATATTTATTGTTCGAAATAAACTATTCATTCATACTAAAAGGACCAACATGAAATATGGAGTGAATTATATACTATATATAGAATTTCAAACCTATATTTAAACTTGAAAGGCAACAGAGGTTTTCCTCATTTACAGTCATGTTGAGTGTACTGTATATATAGAGTTAGGCAAAAAAGGCATATAAAATCACAACAATAAGACAAGTAAGGATAACAATCAATTAAAACACGTACAACTTGATTGAAAAAGGTTGGAGATCAAGGTTTTAAACTCTGCAACAGAGGGGAGAATCTCAAGCTTTAAGGACGGTTGGAGTTCATTCCATGAGCTAGAGGGGCATCGTAGCGAAATGCAGATTTACCCTGTTCAGAGCAATCCAGCCAGTCACTAGAACGGGTTAAATAGGTTCCAAAATTCTATTCCAATAATGATGTAGTATAAGGAGGTAGCTTATAAAATAATGATGTAGTATACGGAGGGAGCCTACCAATAATGATGTAGTATAAGGAGGTATCTTACCAATAATAATGTAGTATAAGGAGGTAGCTTACCAGTAATGATGTAGTATAAGGAGGTATCTTACCAATAAGGGCCTTAAAAATGTACAAATAACAGTGTTTGTTGCGCCACTCCGTCAGAGAGGACCAACCAACCTTCTCATAAAGAACACAGTGATGAGTGTCGTATCATTAGTGATGAATCTGAGGACACAGTGATATACAGAGTCCAAGGATTTATTATTAAGGGTTGACCCCCGTATATATCTCGCATCACCATAGTCCAGAAAACTGCTTGGACAACACTTCAATAATTGTTTCAATCCCACAATTCCTTGTGCCAGGTCAGTTATTATTGTTATTGACAGTTCCAGGTCAGCACGTCCCAAGCGACTGCCCTCGGCGCAGACACAGCGGGATGTACACATCCTGTCTGCACGACCTCTGCATGACCTCTGCCCTACTCTCTCTGATGTGCAGAAAAGATGTGCACGTCCTTTCAACATCATCCGTTCATGGGGCTGTTTCTCAACTCTTGTCAGGCAATGGCCCTATGTGGGCTGTGGGAACATAGGGCTGAGGGAACATAGGGCTGTGGGAACATAGGGCTGTGAGAACATAGGGCTGTGGGAACATAGGGCTGAGGGAACATAGGGCTATGGGAACATAGGGATGTGGGAACATAGGGCTGAGGGAACATAGGGCTGTGGGAACATAGGGCTGAGGGAACATAGGGCTATGGGAACATAGGGCTATGGGAACATAGGGCTGTGGGAACAGGGCTGTAGGAACATAGGGCTGTAGGAACATCATAGGGCTATGGGAACATAGGGCTGTAGGAACATAGGTCTGAGGGAACATAGGGCTGTGGGATCATAGGGCTGTGGGAACATAGGACTGTGGGAACATAGGGCTGTAGGAACATAGGGCTGAGGGAACATAGGGCTGTGGGAACATAGGGCTGAGGGAACATAGGGCTGAGGGAACATAGGGCTGAGGGAACATATGGCTGAGGGAACATAGGGCTGTGGGAACATAGGGCTGTATGAACATAGGGCTGTATGAACATAGGGCTGAGGGAACATAGGGCTGAGGGAACATAGGGCTGAGGGAACATAGAGCAGAGGGAACATAGGGCTGTGAGAACATAGAGCAAATGGAACATAATGGCTGTAGGAACATAGAACAAAGGGAACATAATGGCTATGGGAACATAGGGCTGTGGGAACATAGGGCTGTATGAACATAGGGCTGTGAGAGCATAGGGCTGTATGAACATAGGGCTGTGAGGACATAGGGCTGTATGAACATAGGGCTCTGAGAACATAGGGCTGTATGAACATAGGGCTGTGAGAACATAGGGCTGTATGAACATAGGGCTGTGAGAACATAGGGCTGTATGAACATAGGGCTGTGAGAACATAGGGCTGGTAGAACATAGGGCTGTGAGAACATAGGGCTGTATTAACATAGGGCTGTGAGAACATAGGGCTGTATGAACATAGGGCTGTGAGAACATAGAGCTGTATGAACATAGGGCTGTGAGAACATAGGGCTGTATGAACATAGGGCTGTGAGAACATAGGGCTGTATGAACATAGGGCTGTGAGAACATAGGGCTGTATGAACATAGGGCTGTGAGAACATAGAGCTGAGGGAACATATGGCTGTGGGAACATAGGGCTGTGGGAATTTCCACATGAGCTCTTTGCTAATCTCTCCACCACAGAGAGCCAGGAGAACACAGGACGTGGGCCAATCACAGCGCTCGCAGTGTAGCATCGCCCTGTGTGCAGTTGCATCCTGGGAGAGCTGCGCGTACGTAGATTTGGCTCCTTGGCCCTAGACCGCGCCCGGCAACACCTCCGGGTGTTGCTCCGACAAGCAGTATCTAATCTTGTCTTGTCTTATCTTATCTTGTTGTATCTTATCTTGTCTTGTCTTATCTTCTTAGTTCTCAAGTTAACCAGCCGTTAGTTCTCCAGCTATCGGGGCAGCAGTCCGTGCCCACGGTTGTGGAGCCTGATGCCACACTGGCATGAAGTACTGGTCGAAGCAGGTTTGTGGTTTGTTGTGAGTCTATGGCTGAACGTGCTTTTCATCCTGCCTCTTTGTTATAGGACACTCCCACTGCCACACCCCGATAGGCCCTTTTCATAGAGGCGATTTTGACAAGCGAATGCGGGGTAAACATAGGTGTAGTTAACAACATTAATGAGGCTTCCAGTCCATTCAGCCAGGCCCTGGTATCTGCTGCACCTACTGTAAACGGAAGGGAACCCTAATTAATGTTGTTAGCTACACCAACCATGTGTTTACCGTGCATTGGCATGTCAAGATGGCCGCTGTGGCAAAAGGGCCTGTTGGCATGAACATGAACAAGTTTACAATTTACAATTTAGTCATTTAGCTGACGCTTTAATCCAAAACGATTTACAGCTTGTGAACAAGCTGTAATGAGTGTGGTAATGAAAGGTTAACTGTCTGTAGTGTGGTAGTGAAAGGGTTAACCTTTTGTAGTGTGGTAGTGAAAGCGTTTGTGGTATAATTTCAGTTTCAAACAGCTATGAGTCTTGATTTTCCACAAGGTCGACCGCTACGGGGAGAACTGAACTGTAAGACTCCAGTGCACATTTAGACACATTTCTTATAGAAGTCACTTTAGCGGTTAAAATAGAGAGTCTGGATTCAAGTGAGGCCTCACCTTTTCCTGGAGGGGGGAATGTGGGGAATCACAAATGAAACCATCTTTACTTGGCACATAGCTCTGAAAAAGGGTGATTTAATTACGGTCACGTCCCTTGCCCCCTGCAACGGTAAACATAGTTTAGGCTTTGAGACAGAGTAATTTAGCATTTGAATAGTTCCCAGACTCCTACTAAAAGCTAGAAATAGCCTCTGAATAGATAGTGTTGTTTACCAAGCCAAAGTAGAACAAAAGACACGGCCCTCAGGCACTCAAATTGATACCAAAACAGGACATGCCAGAGATGCAGCTGTTCTCCAGGAAAGAATCCTCCTTTCTCACCTCCTTGTCAAACGGGGAGAGGGGGAAGAGGGATTCTGAATGGATTAAAAACTATGCATTTGGTCTATAAGCGTGTAACCACCACCAAAACCCTTTATTAATCCAGTAGGAAAACTAGTCTCAATAGTTATAAAATAGTGTATTGATTAAGATAAGACTAAACCAGACACTTATCTACCATTGCAAAGTCTAATTAAGCCAGTAATATAGGTAAAATAGAAGATTATTGTGGTAAAACATGTGTAAACTTACTTCAAAAATAAGGTTATAGACTATTTCAACAGTTTGTCTTAAAACCAATAATGATCATTTAGGATAATAAATAAATAGAGCTCATTTTTACCCCGTCGTTTTAAGACTATATAGGATGCGGTTGACCATTTGAAAGTTGAGTTAGACAGTAAAAATATGGTATAGATTAAAGATAAAAAATTTTAATTAGGTTTAAAAATACCTAGAAGATAATAAATAGTTTAAGAAAACAAAATAGACTAAAATAGATAATCAGTTGAAGATCCTATAATCAAAAATATGTTAACTTAGGTATTTAAAGCACTAGGAAATTCGGTAAAAGAACTAAATTAATAGTTAATTAGAGTTAAGAAATAATCCTTGGTTTCTAAGTTAATAAAATCAAATCCTATATACGTTTAGATGCTAACTAAAATAACCCTGTAAATCTATCTAAAAATAGAGAGGTACTGCCTCTAGGTTCAAAATTATTCCATATAGGGCGTTGTGTAACTTCTAAGATGGCCGCCGACCCCAATCCAAAATGGCCGCTATGAGCTTTAGCCAATCAGAACTTAGAGACCCGCCCCCTGACGAATCAGGTTGACGTTCGCTCAGGGGCGGGATTTAGCCTGGTACCAGACGAGGAGAAGCTCTTGAGAATCTTGTATGCACAAGCCGGACGGAGAGGACCTGCCTGAAGACGTTTTTGCCACAAGAACAAAGGATCCGTTGTCGCCCTGACAACAAAGACTCCACAACCGACGCTCAATTGAAGATTGTTATTCTTAAAAAAAAATGTGTTAGCCTGAGATTAGTGGCTGGCGGCATAGTGCTTCGTTTCACTAATCTCATTGCACATTTATCGATTGAACCAGACTATTCTTGTACACTTTTTGACTTTGAAATAAACCAGATCTGGGAAATAGAAACCTCTCATTTGATTCCTTTTCTCCGCTGTACTACACAGTGTTTGTAACTGAGGGGTACAATTCCCTGACTGTATTGATAAGTATGGTATCATTAAACCACTACCGCTTTATGTACTTTAACTACTGGCCACACAGTACATGATATAGATATGATGAACACTTTCCCACCATGAAACCAAGTCCACACAAATGTATAAGTCGAATATTTAATATATAGCAAAGGGTATATACAACGTTCACTTAATGACATTTATGATTTGAATGCACTTGTAAGGCAAATGAGTATTCGTAGGCAAATCAACATTGAATGTCCAATCTCTGGTTACGCAGGAAGCAAGTATACAACCTGGTTCTTTAGGGAACTATAGCGATGGTACTTAATGATTATAGCTGGATATACTAAAGGGGGGTCCTGCTGGTTGTAAGTCAGTAGGGGGGGGGGGGTTAGGAGAGCCGCCGGCGATATCCCATCTGGCCAACGATTTCTTGGGAGAATTCAGAGTGCTGAACACGGTGCCCACAGAACCTTGGTCCACAGATGAATACAGTTGGGCCCTCTTGTAGACGGTAGCTGCCGGTCCACAACGAAGAGACGTGAGGCGACCTAACTCGGGGTAGAGCGCCGTCTCACCTGGACTCCTCTCGGGGGGTAGTTCCAACACTCACCAGTGTTGGCTGTTATCCATGGCATAAATCAAAGCACCCAAAGCAAGTAGATAATCCAAGCCGTGTAGGGCTCGCCGTCGTCCGGGTAAGGTAATCCAATGTGCAGGTCCACTCGTCCTAGCCCAGAACTCCTCGGATGAAAGCACCACACGTGGTCTGCCCAGCCTGGTTAAGACTCTAGATAACGCGAGGAAATGATGGGGGTACTACTCACTGTATAACTCTAACCGAACGATGCACCATACATAATAGACTATTATTAACTTAATAGAAATACGTCCCACTCGACGGTATAGTGCCAAACTATGACAATTCAACTATTAATCCACACGATGTCTCAATGCCATTCTGAGGCCAAGTTGACCATACTGCACCACACGTGTATCGTGGGTGAGGCTTAACGTCTTGCCACTAGGTTGGAGGGTAAAGAACTAAGGGCTAAGGGACTAAAAAAAAGTTCTACTTTACTTGCGCCATATATATATGCGCTGTGAACAAATAGTACCATTCGTATTTCGCCAGACGTATTCCTACGCGGAACCGGGCTAGTAACGACATGTTCGTCGGCACGATTGAACTTGAACCAAGGGGCTTGGCTGCTGGCGCCAAGTTCTTGTCCAATGAGAGAATGAAACTATTATGGGCTGTTAGTAGACTAAAGGGATATTCAGTGTATATGTACAAGGAATATACAAGGGATATCAAACGATATACAAATACTATTAAATATATATCCATAAATAAATATATATATTCGGTTTAATCTGATCCTTCACAACAGTGTTGGTAATATGACTTCGAGCTATAGAAACACAACGCAATAGAGTAGATTATATGATCAGAAGCTCTGGTCGATCTTACATTAGATGGTGCTCTGACCCGCGGCTGGAACGTTCATTTTTTCTGCAAACAAGCAGGACGCTCGTTGTACGTCAGCGCCTGACGATCGGAATCACATCACAAGACGTTCTACAATCTACGTAAATCAGGTGAGTGACACGCAAGGCAATAATGCCGAAATACAGAGCGTCCAGAACGAGTGGGGTTGTAGTAGGACCCGCAATAGATCCATGTGTGTCGCCGGGGCAGAGCAGTCTGTCTGGGTGGACACAGTGATGGGGGTGGCGGGTATAGCATGACGATCATTAATGCCAAAATGTGCAGGGTCAATTCAGGCGTGGACCTCAGTGGGTCACACGTAGGAATGACAGAATTGCACTGCGTCCCTATGTTTGGTATCTGATCGCTATCAATCATCTGTAGCGTTTGGGAAGTGCGCTAGTGTACATTCTGAATTACCAGCCGGGCTGCTGGCTTTTTCAGAAGTTGTAGAGATGAGAGGGACAATTTTTTTCGTGTTATGTGCAGCGACTGTGTGTGAATGTGGGTTATGGGCCTGGTAGATCCATGCCTCCGTCGATTGTCGCCTCTCAAGCGAAGTAGACTGGACGCATAGCATGTCGGGCATACCGCGATGGTACATTCCAGGCTTCATTCCAGCGCTATACAGAGACACGAAATCAGGAGGATATGGAGTTAGCTCACATTTGGCAGATCGTTGCGGTCGTGGGGGTCCCAAATGGTTGGATGTAGACGAACGGGGGCCTACTTTGGGTGAGCATGTACAGCTTAGAGGTTCGTCCAGGCTAGCCGATACCCGGTGTTTTACGGGCGGGGATCTTTCACTGGAAGTAGCAGCTGTCCTACCGTGATCTGGCCGTTTAGTGCTTGATTAAGGAGGGATCGATGTTGCCTGCTAACCGTGAGACAGTTAGTTAAACAAGGCAATGTTCGGCAGATATCCCAGAAGGAGCATGTTCGCCTAAGGCGTCTATATCACTGTTTCGGCGCAAAACGTAAGTAAATTAAGCTCTTATAAACGATCGTTTAGTTTAAGACCGTACAATGTTTGTTGCATGTATTGTGTTAAGAACGCACTCAGCGCGGTAAGAATGTGTACATGGAAAGTATTGAAGTAATATTACGTGGCGATGCTAATGGCTAAGCTAGGCTAATGGCTACAGCTAACGGTGGAGCTAACGGCTGGCTAAAGAGGTCAAACAAGCTTTTTTCACATCTGTTGACAACTAAACCTTTGAACCAGAAGTCGTTCTAAGCTAAGCTAGACAAAATGGTGGACGCTAACGGCGGGGTCAAACTAGCAATTACATGGCCGGCGTCAACAAACATTGACCCGGAAGTTGTCCTGTGTATAATGTAATGTTTTTGTATTTTTTAATCTGTAGAATAGCGCTTACATTGGATTAAAGTTCTGTTAAGGGTTGACGTCGTCATAACAATGACGTCGCGGACTGTTATAATGATCGGTGAACGGAATAGACTGCCGTTTAGTCTCGTAGCTGATGCTAAGCTGGGCTGCGAGCTAACGAGCGTTACGAGAAGCTAATGTAGTTAATGCGACAATTGTTTTGAATGGCGAAGGATGTAGCATGGCTAGTAGGCCCTACGGCTACCTAGCGATGCTACATGCTAACATGGCTACCCAGTACTAACGTTGTGAATGGATGGATTGTGTTGTTGGGTGAACGTTATGATATTGATGCATTTGCAGTGTGATTGTGTACTTTCAGTGTTGTTTAAATATCCATTTGGCAGTAGGGTTATGGTTAGGGAATTCGGTAGGCCGTAGAAAAGCCTGTGCATGCGCACTGGGTTTCTGAGTGCATATGTGTGTGAATGAAAGCCGTGTTTTTTCAATACAGGTGGTGTTTGTTTAAAAATGCAGTAGGGGGCGGCAGAGGCCAGGTTAGGTTCCCATTCAAAGCTGTTCTCGGTTTTCATTATGTTCTTTCACTTATGATGTTTTTTTCTTTTATGTTATGTTGACTTTAGAGTTAAGGTTGAATACATTAATGGCAAATTAATGGTAATAGTTATTGATAGTGATATAGTTTGTAGATAACACATAGAAATGGTCCTTCTTTCTCTCTCTCTCTCTTTCTTTTTTCTTCTCTCTCGCTCTCCCTCTGTCTCCGTCTCTCCCCCCCCCTCCTCTCTCTATGTTTCCGTCTCCCCCCCTCCTCTCCCGCTGTCCGTTTCTCCCTCCCTCCCTCCCTCCCTCCCTCCCTCCCTCCCTCCCTCCCTCCCTCCCTCCCTCCCTCCCTCCCTCCCTCCCTCCCTCCTTCCCTCCCTCCCTCCCTCCCTCCCTCCCTCCCTCCCTCCCTCCCTCCCTCCCTAAATCCCTCCCTCCCTCCCTCCCTCCCTCCCTCCCTCCCTCCCTCCCTCCCTCCCTCCCTCCCTCCCTCCCTCCCTCCCCCCTCCAATCCCCCCCTCCGCTCTCTCTCTCTTCACTCTCCCTTTCTCTCTAATTCCCTCCCTCCTTCCTTTCTCCCCCCCTTCTCTCTCTCTCTCTCTCTCTCTCTAATTACCTCCCTCTTTCCTTTCTCCCCCCCCTTTTCTCTCTCTCCCTCTCTCTTTCTCTCTCTCTCTCTATTTATACCAAAAGCGCTTTAAGTGTTAAAATGTTCGATTCGACTGTGTTATAATGCAGTTGGTGCGTGGTTTGAGTATAGATGTTGCAAGGTTAGAATTACGTTCAGTATGACTACAGTTAAGTTCAGACTGGGTTAAGTATGGTAGTTTACAATAATACGAGCTCTCTTCACTCTCTCTCTTTCTCTCCTATTCTCCTTTTTGATAGATGCCTTTACAAGTGAGGCTTAGGTGTATAGTGTGAACTTGTTTATTTATTTATTAGTGTGTCCTGTTTATTTACTGGACCAAGTGATATTAACTAGTCTGTAGGTTAATTCTAGATTCTGGTGGCATAGGATTGAGATGGTATTATTATTCATTTGGGAGGGCCCCCCCGTCTCTCGCTCTCTCTCCCCTTCTCCTTCTCTCTCTCTCCTCCTTCCCTGGTTCCATACACATTTTCCCTTCAAAATAGGGTGGTAGGTTGTGTTGGGGAAGGTTTTATTAGTTTGGGGTTTGCTTGGGACAGTTTGATGAGGGGGCGTGGGGTGTATATTTTTTCACTTAGACAAGGTACTAGCTCCCTACTCGCTTCAAATTTTTTAGCTTAGATTTGTGCAGAGGAGTGTTGTTATGTATGTAGATCTGGGTGCCGTGTGGGCGATGGCCCATCTGAGTACGTGTATGGTGGGGCGGTTTTGTAATATTCCTTATAGAGGGAGCCGAGGGTTTTTTCGTTCAGGTTCGAAACTGAAGCGAAAATGCTTTGGGCTGAGGAATGGCAGGCCTATGATGTATTAGGGGTCTGTAGGGATTTCAATAGGGGTGGTGTTCGCTTCTGTGGTTTATGACACAGGTAGTGGGACGCTGCTTTAAGGACAGGGATTCAGTGGTATAAATCACTGAACGTTTATTTTTTTCCTTGTGAGATGATGGCGGATGAAGTTAACACCGAAAATTGGTGTTAAACGGGGGGAGTGTATATTAATTATGAAAAATGATGTTGTATGATGTTATGTGAAGTGTGATGTAAGATAGGAATACATTTTAGACTTTCTCAGAAACAAATAAACAGAGCAAGAAGGAAATGTTAAAATTACAGCTACACATAGAAGGAAATGTTAAAATTACATCTACACATAGTCATTAAGCTGACATTGGCATTTAGAGTATTTTATGAGATTTATATGACAAATTCATTAAGGCAAAAAGAAATTTGAATCAACTAAATTACCATATCCATTACAAAGGTTTAGACATGGCTGTGTGGAACTAATTCTCATTGTCTAAAGGAGGATCATCAATGTACCAGGAACGGACGGGAGAGGTGGATGCAAATTTGTATTCCCCAGAGATTCGTGTGAGAGGATACAGGACAAGTGATTGGAACATCCAGTTTTCCGATTGGACAAAGGCCAAAACGCAGCTAAGGCTGTGTCGTTATGTTCAAATAAATTACACCAAATCTCTCTAAAGTGTGTTAGTATAGAGATGCCCGACATTTCCATGCTTAAGATAATGATGGAATAAAAAGGGAAATATCACTGATATTAAGTGCTTTTTTCTTTCTTTCTCCACAGAGGCTCGGCGAGGACAGAGGCGGTTCTGACGATTCCAACTCCAAATGGGAAAAAGTGGCTATTGAAAGCCTGGGTATAGTATAGTATGATAAGAAACTTATCGATTCCTGTCTGCACCAGTAAACATTTGACAGTGTGAGTGATTTTAACTCAAGTTGGGAAAAATAGTTTTAAACACAGAGAAACTTGTTTTTCCAAACGGTAATATTACGAGTGGGTGAAAGCGTGTGAATGTCAAATGTAGAACGAGTTCACCTTGGTGAAACTGTGTTAGGAGCAACTAGAAGCAAATAAGATAACAAAAACGAGTGTTGACAATCAGTCTGTTTAAATAACCCGTATTATAACAAATAGAGGGGATATAGAAATGGCCAACAATAGTCAGACCAATAGTGGGGAAATGCCAAGAACCTCTGCAGACACTTCCCAGACAGAATTGAATAGTGACGTGAACCTGATTGATTTGGATATGACTGATTCCCTGCATGTGACGAGCGTGTTAGAGGGACTTGAATGATGACTTTGACTCCAATACAGGGGGTCATTGAGGAGAGACAAACAGAGACAACTGTTTTACTTCGACCAGTGTCAATCGAGCAAGAGTTGACAGGGCCGATCCACGCTGGACTAACCATTTCAGGTAAATACAAATTGTCAAGAGGGCGATATGGACAATGGAAGGCTGCATTGAAACGGCAGTCCCAACAGGGCCATCCTGGCCTGACGGCTGGAACATCGGCTGGGCAGGGATTGGGAACACAGCCCACCAGTTTCCCTGGTCCAGAACCCCCCCAACACCAGAGCCAGAATGAGAGGCGGGGCCCGGTGACGGGGAGTCAGACCGTCGGCGCCAATATGGAGGAAGGGGGGCAGACCTACAGACAACAGTTACAACAGAGAGCGTTTGTAGAAGCGTTCGAACGACATGAGACAGTTCGTAGAGACCTGATGGAGACACAGCGGGCGATTGAACGAGCCGCGTACGAGATGATAGTACTAGAGCAAGAACTGGCTAAAAAGAATGTACTGCTGAGTGCAGACCTAGGGCGCCGTGATCAAAGAATGCCATGTGCTCCGTTGCCCGGACAGGGAACTGGGCCGCAAGGGCATTGTGACAGAGACCGCAGGAGGGGTGAGTTTCCAGGCCCCTCCCCACAACAGGCTCAAGGGGGGCAGGCCCAAAGATGAACCATCAGAGAAAAAGGCCATGGAGGTAATGGCAGAGAGCAAGGACAGAATCTGGGGCCGACAAATCTGTTGAGGGTGGTACCAGGGCCATCCGATTACAGGCAGGGGGCCCACATGGCCCCACAACCAAGGGTATAAGGACTGACTTGCTGGACTTGTGGGATGTTGGGTCATTATCAAAGGTCGTGTCTGCAGAGGCCACAGACTGAATAGAAAAATATAGATAGATATTAAGAAAAAAAAAGAAAAAAAAAGAATGAGACTGAAAACAGAAAAAATAAAACAGAAATAAAAAATTTGTATAGAAGCGTTAGATGGTTAGATTATGTGTGCAAGTTACTAAATGGGTGTGTGACTAACGTAGGCAAGTGGAATATGGTGTAACTGGCAATTGCATGGCTAAATCATACTAACAACAATGGTGGTTTTAAAAAACAGGAGAAATGGAACATTTTAATGTTAGACAGGGTAATGATATGGTACTACTTCAGCTAGTGATCAGTAGTAATTATCCATGCTTGATCAATAATTAGATTGGTCAAAGGGTGGACTGCACGATTAAAAAAAAAAAAAGATAAAAATTAAAATGGAATTGAGAGAGATGATATTGATAGATACAGTAACAATCATGAATATAGATATAGGGTTTTATTTCTTTTTATTTTATTTTCTAGTTTCTACAAGTAATTTAGGCCTCCGGCTGGAAGTTTGATTTTGTTTCTTGGGTGTGTTACATGAAGACCCTCAAGATTTTGTTTATTATTTTGGCGTTTTTTCTTTGTTTTTGTTTCTTTTCTTTATTTTTTCTTAGGACCTGACGGGCTGTGAGAGATCTCTCACCGGTCAGGGTAGGAGGATGGTGGTGACACAGTGGGACTGGTAGGGAATGTCTATATAATGGGCTGGACACAGGGTGGATGGACAAGAGCTGGTTCATGACTTTGTTTTCCGCTCATTAAGAGTCCAGATGTAGCATCTGGGAGGTTGTGTCACATTTTGTGGTAAGTGTTGGGAAAACGTGGTTCTCTGTACATAGATAAGCTCTGTAGGTTTTGGTCGCAATTGGCCAAATAGTTTTTGTGTAAGGTGTGGACATGTGCAATTGATAATTGGCTTATGGGGGTCTCTGCACCGGCTTGTTGGAAGCTGGCAGAGTGTGTGGAAGATGTGTGTTTAAAGCGACTGTGGTTTGTTGCCATGTATGTAGGATCTGTTGGTGAATGGGTCTCGTCAGAGCTGGCTGTCCAAACCAAGGAACTGTCTGGAAACAAGGTATGATTGTGTAATAATGGTATTCCACTCTCAAGGGTATTGTGTTGAACTTAAGATATTTGATCTAGTAAATATAGTACAGCACAAGAATAAATGAGAGAAAGGTGATTTTAATTGAATAATAACCTAAGGAGCCGTGGAATATATAGATAAATAATTTGGGAAAAAATTTATTGTCAATGCAGAACAGTAGAAATGTATCTGGTGGAAAAATGTGATTTACCAATCAATAGTCTGTTGTACATAACAAATCCAAAAAGCAATAACAGGACAGAGGGAAAATTATTTCCTTCTGTGGAGGCCGGAGCAGTACCAAGGCTGCTCACAACCAAGAAGGAACTGTGGTTAGCACAAATCCAAAGAAATGTCTGCGATCAAAACAATTTAGCAGTAAAAACCTCAGGAGGTTTGAACAGGGATAACTGGCAGGATGAAAGATAATGATAATTGAGATCTCAGGGATCCGTGGAGGGAGAAATTATTGTATATATTTTGATTACTTACTCTCCCTCTTTTCTTAGAAATGTTCATCTTTTTGTGCGATGTATTAATCTTTTTCTTTCAGAGTCAGACACACAAAATAGACACATTGAAGCTAATTACATGGATAAAATAGTCATAAACAAAAAAGCTGATAAATTTGGAAGCAAATTCTTGTATGATTACCTTCCAATAGTCTGGATGTCGTTAAAACATAATTGATAAGTGTGTGTGAAAGTGAATAACGAGGGAGGGGGGATGAATGAAAGGAGAATTTGTACTGTACAGAAGGAAACTGGTTTTTTAAGTTCTTTATATTTTTTTGATTTTTTAGATGACTTTGCTAAGGTTAAAATATTATTGTATCTGTGAGGTGTACGACCAGTTTGATTGAGAAATTACTATGGGCATATGTGGGTATAGAAAACCCACAACGGGGGAATGTGGTATAATTTCAGTTTCAAACTGCTATGAGTCTTGATTTTCCACAAGGTCGACCGCTACGGGGAGAACTGAACTGTAAGACTCCAGTGCACATTTAGACACATTTCTTATAGAAGTCACTTTGGCGGTTAAAATAGAGACTCTGGATTCAAGTGAGGCCTCACCTTTTCCTGGAGGGGGGAAGGTGGGGAATCACAAATGAAACCATCTTTACTTGGCACATAGCTCTGAAAAGGGTGATTTAATTACGGTCACGTCCCTTGCCCCCTGCAACGGTAAACATAGTTTAGGCTTTGAGACAGAGTAATTTAGCATTTGAATAGTTCCCAGACTCCTACTAAAAGCTAGAAATAGCCTCTGAGTAGATAGTATTGTTTACCAAGCCAGAGTAGAACAAAAGACACGGCCCTCAGGCACTCAAATTGATACCAAAACAGGACATGCCAGAGATGCAGCTGTTCGCCAGGAAAGAATCCTCCTTTCTCACCTCCTTGTCAAACGGGGAGAGGGGGAAGAGGGATTCTGAATGGATTAAAAACTATGCATTTGGTCTATAAGCGTGTAACCACCACCAAAACCCTTTATTAATCCCGTAGGAAAACTAGTCTCAATAGTTATAAAATAGTGTATTGATTAAGATAAGACTAAACCAGACACTTATCTACCATTGCAAAGTCTAATTAAGCCAGTAAAATAGAAGATTATTGTGGTAAAACATGTGTAAACTTACTTAGAAAACTAAACTAACTTCAAAAATAAGGTTATAGACTATTTTTTTTTTTTTTTTTTTGATCTTTTTCCCCCTCCATTTTCCTCTGATTTTCTCCCATCCCAATGTTAGTCGTATGCCAATTCCCAGTCCCTTCCTGGTCGCTGCGCACTTACCCCCCACAGTCAGATCATCTGGGAGAGTGGAGGCTACCATGTGCTTCCTCCGACACGTCCAGCCAATCACCGCTTCTTTTCACCTGGCAGCGCGGATTCTCATCGAGAGGGCGTAGCGTGTGGGAGGACCACACTATCCCCCTCAAGTCCTATCCGCGCTTAGCAGGCGCCCCGACCGAACTGTAGGAGTCGCTGTTTACAACGACCCGGACCCACCCCGCCAGCTTCTCCCACCCTCTAATACAGCCAATTGTATTAGTGCAGACGGCCAGCCAAGCTGGTGACAACCCCGGAGCTGTGAGCTGGATTCGAACAGGCGAATCCAGCTCACAGCTCCGGGGTTGGTGACGAACGCAATCTCCGCTCGGCCACCTAACCGCCTCGGTTATAGACTATTTCAACAGTTTGTCTTAAAACCAATAATGATCATTTAGGATAATAAATAAATAGAGCTCATTTTTACCCCGTCGTTTTAAGACTATATAGGATGCGGTTGACCATTTGAAAGTTGAGTTAGACAGTAAAAATATGGTATAGATTAAAGATAGAATTTTCTAATTAGGTTTAAAAATACTAAATAGTTTAAGAAAACCAAATAGACTAAAATAGATAATCATTTGAAGATCCTATAATCAAAAATAGGTTAACTTAGGTATTTAAAGCACTAGGGAATTCGGTAAAAGAACTAAATTAATAGTTAATTAGAGTTAAGAAATAATCCTTGGTTTCTAAGTTAATAAAATCAAATCCTATATACGTTTAGATGCTAACTAAAATAACCCTGTAAATCTATCTAAAAATAGAGAGGTACTGCCTCTAGGTTCAAAATTATTCCATATAGGGGGTTGTGTAACTTCTAAGATGGCCGCCGACCCCAATCCAAAATGGCCGCTATGAGCTTTAGCCAATCAGAACTTAGAGACCCGCCCCCTGACGAATCAGGTTGACGTTCGCTCAGGGGCGGGATTTAGCCTTTTAAAACTTGCTGCACAGGGGCAGACGAGGAGAAGCTCTTGAGAATCTTGTATGCACAAGCCGGACGGAGAGGACCTGCCTGAAGACGTTTTTGCCACGAGAACAAAGGATCCGTTGTCGCCCTGACAACAAAGACTCCACAACCGACGCTCAATTGAAGATTGTTATTCTTAAACTATTTTTTATTAGCCTGAGATTAGTGGCTGGCGGCATAGTGCTTCGTTTCACTTATCTCATTGCACATTTATCGATTGAACCAGACTATTCTTGTACACTTTTTGACTATGAAATAAACCAGATCTGGGAAATAGAAACCTCTCATTTGATTCCTTTTCTCCGCCGTACTACACAGTGTTGGTAATATGACTTCGAGCTATAGAAACACAACGCAATAGATTAGATTATATGATCAGAAGCTCTGGTCGATCTTACATTACGTTAACATTCTGTAGTGTGGTAGTGAAAGGGTTAACCTTATGTAGTGTGGTAGTGAAAGGGTTAACCTTCTGTAGTGTGGTAGTGAAAGGTTACCCTTCTGTAGTGTGGTAGTGAAAGTGCTAACCTTCTGTAGTGTGGTAGTGAAAGCGTTAACCTTCTGTAGTGTGGTAGTGAAAGGTTAACCCTTTATAGCAGATCTGGGCATTGTACGGGATGATTCTGACCGTCCCGCGAAAGATTACATGATAATAAAAAAAAAAAAAAAAAAAAAAATTAATATTCTTTTTTTTAAATGTTTTAACTTTTTTCTTTTCATGTCAACGTTCACACGCACAATATACGCTTACCTAGGATTTGACTTGATTCAACAACAAAGCAGTTGGGGCAAGCCGAAAACGGTCGAAAGTGTGGTTATTTGAAGTTTGGATTTCTTTTTTCACAACTAAGGTAGGTAGATAAAAAAATTTGAGACATTTGAATAAATGATATTTTTTAAAGCTAACCTCACCTTTTAATTGCCAAATAATAACATACACTCTTACCAGGGGTCAAAACAATGCCATTTGCTGCTTTTTATATAGAAATAAAATGTATATTATGCATAATTGAGTTTGGAATTTTGGCCCGGCCCTCCAACATATTTTCAGTTGCTCATTCGGCCCCCCGGGAAAAATAATTGCCCACCCCTGCTTTATTGTGTGGTAGTGAAAGGGTTAACCCTTTGTAGTGTGGTAGTGAAATGTTAACCCTTGGTAGAGTCCGCGACCCTCTCTGCGCCACCCCCTATCTCCCTGTCTCCGGCTGTCCCTGAGCAACGACCGGAGTGTTGAATGTCCCGTGACTAAGACGGGGAGGACGTGACCCTCTTTGCGCCGCCCCTGTGCCTCAAATAGATCCGCTATCAACTCTATCTTTAATCTTTCAAAATGTTCAGTTGCTATCGCTATTTGCTCTATCTTTAATTTTTCAAAATGTACAGTTGCTATTGCATGCACTCATCTGTGTTTCACCACACACATGAGTGCATGCTTACCAACTGTCCGTCTGCAACACTACTATCACCAACATCTAAGAAGGGAGATCCCCCCTTGAATGGCCCTTCTAAGGTTTCTCTCCTCCACACCGCCTGTGGAGCTTTTTTCCCTATTGTTAGGTTTTAGTGAGTTTTTCCTTACCTTCGCGTGGGGTATGTCTGGGAGTGCTTGCATTCTTTCATTTATTTGCATTCATCTAAAAAATGTTTGGACCCTATTGTGTTCTTGTTCTGTTCTTGACTTATTGTTATGTTGTCTTCTTGACTTGTTTAAAGAAGACCTGTACGGCCCATGGGGACATTAACGTGTGTTGTCGGGCCCTATAAATAAATTTGATTTGATTTGATTTGATTTAGTGTGGTAGTGAAATTAACCTTCCATAGTGTGGTAGTGAAAGGTTAACCTTCTGTAGTGTGGTAGTGAAATGTTAACCCTTTGTAGTGTGGTAGTGAAATTAACCTTCTATAGTGTGGTAGTGAAAGGTTAACCTTCTGTAGTGTGGTAGTGAAAGAGTTAACCTTCTGTAGTGTGGTAGTGAAAGGGTTAACCCTTTGTAGTGTGGTAGTGAAATGTTAACCCTTTGTAGTGTGGTAGTGAAATTAACCTTCTATAGTGTGGTAGTGAAAGGTTAACCTTCTGTAGTGTGGTAGTGAAAGAGTTAACCTTCTGTAGTGTGGTAGTGAAAGCATTAACCTGCTGTAGTGTGGTAGTGAAAGGTTAACCTTCTGTAGTGTGGTAGTGGAAAGGTTAACGTTAGGTTATGACTATAACCAAGTTCTGTTAATTAGTGGTGACGCTCGGCATCACTCATGCACTCCCTCGCGTACGTGCATGCGCACTGAATAAATTCCACAAATGTACCTTTAATACCAGTATTAGTCTGACCACACCCCTCGTTAGCTTACCTTCATAAGCAGGTGTGTGGTCACCTGCTCTCCTCCTTCCCAAGCTTTCACCACAAGGTGAGGTCAAGGGCTGCAGCGGCGTCGGATGCCGAGCGTCACCACTAATTAACAGAACTTGGTTATAGTCATAACCTAACGTTCTGTATCATTAGTGGATCCGCTCGGCATCACTCATGCACATAGGGAGGCCAAGCGGAGCCACCGGCCGACAAATACACCCCGCTGAAGGCCCCCCACAACCATCAGAACAGGGAGGGCCGAGCCCCCCCGACCCCCCCTAATGGAGGGAACCCCCCTATTAGAGGTTTCCCTGGAGGGCGACGGACCCGACCGTGCGAAGAGGCACTCAAGCAACTCAACGCACAGGGTGAGCAGACCGTGGCTTGACCCCACGACTACACACACGCACAACCCGCATGCCACCCGGGAACGAACGGAGGGAACAACCTCGTTACTGCCCCCAGAATCACGGGGTCAAGGGTAAACCCAACCCCGTGGCAAGGCCGTAGCAGCGGAGCGCGAAGGAAGACCCAGACCCACCAAAGGGACTGGATCCCCTGGAACGGGGGCCCGGAGAAGTCCATGATGCCAGCATCAAGACCCCACCAGGTGGGCACTTAGTGACCCCGCCCCCCACATCGCCAGCGTATTCGGACAAAGGCCCCTCAGCCGAGCGGGCCCTGTCCCCCCAATAGTACACCGCCTGGCACACTGACCCTGCAGAACAGGCAGTCAGCATGGCCGTAAGCACACAAAAAAGGATAACCAACGGAAGCAGGCAGCGCACCGGGGAAAAGATCAGGCAACAGGCTGTTAACCCGAGCCTGGAGACTGCGGACGAGACAGGCGCCAGAGGGGACAGCTGAACACAGCCGCACCGGCGGAAGGGGCGCATGTTGGCGTTGTTGCATGACCAAGCCTCCATTTAAAAACCCCCACCCAGAGGGGTGGAGGCAGAGAAGGCTGACACGATTGGCAGACGTCATGAACGTGCAGGGGCACCCTCAACCGGTTAACCCGGGAGTCGACACTGCCCCAACACACCAGAGAACCAACCACCCAGTTGTTACCCTATGCGGTGGTTGGTCCCATAACCCCCCAGGAAAAAACTCCAAAACACACCTGCGGCACTGCCGCAGTAACCGTGTTCCAGTTTCCAACAGGGTTATCCCGGGCCTACGGGTCAACGAGAACATTACTTCGGACCGGGCCCGGTGATACGGGGAGCACAGGGTCCCCCGAGGAGGTCAAAGACCACTCCAACAGGCCCCTCTTCGCCACGCGTAAGAGAAGAGCGCAAGAATGGAAAACCAGCCCCAACACCCCGTACTTGGTATTCCCAGGAGGTCACCCAACCAAGTACTAACCAAGACCAACCTGCGTGGCGGCCGAGAGCCGACGAGATCGGGCGTGTACAGGTTGGTACGGCCGTAAGCCATTACGACAGTGTAGAATACAATGTACCCAACAAGGGTTCCATAGCGCTTAACCCTGCGACACCCGGACCGACCTAGCATTTTTTCCCCTGAAAAAAGCCCAAGTCCCTCAGGGTACCAGAACAGCAGATCTGCATCCCCGGCGGACAACGGGTTTAACTGATCCGGACCAGCGTGACCAGAACCAGTCCCGTGCCCTAACCACGCCGACCTGCCAACTCCAGGAGAAGGGGCAGATATGCGTGTTGATCTTAAACATAAAAAGAAGGCGCCACTCAGACGTTTCGGTGCGAACCGCGCCTGGCGGCCCACCCCCAGGGCGTGAGACCCTTCCACACATGTTCAGATCCATTCCGTTATCATCCCCTGATATGAACGAGAACCCGCAGGCAATGGCAGCGGCACGCCGTTTGCGGCGGCGGCTGCCGCCATGAGCTCGGGAAACAAAGCCTGCAGTTCCCCCTGCAGACCCTCCTCCACCGAACCTGCATCCCTCACATGCAGCAGGCTGCGACTGGTCAAGGAGCCACAGTCTGATGTGGCCGATAGTAGGGCATCCTGCTGATGAGGCCAAGGTGGTTCCTCGACATCTTCGAACAAGGTGTCCCGCGGAGCCATTTCTCCCCCCTCCGGTGTTTCCTGGACAGGAGGGATACTCTCCTCCACAGGACCTTCAAACAAGAATCCGTCCGACTCTGCCATGAAGTCCTCAGTTTCCATCGGAAATCCAGAGCCGGACGCATCCTCGCTGGTCTCCAGCAAGTCCCCAAACCCAGGCCGTTCGCGCCTGCATGCCACCATCTTGCGACGTGAACGGGCAGACGCGAAAAGTTTGCGTCGCAAATCCTCCGGCTCCAAAACAACCGGCCGTTCACCAACGGGCGATTCCCTGGAACCAGAGGAACCAGAGTCGAGATCAGGCCATCGCCGGAGCGACGGCACCGACTCCTCGGCTCTTCGGAGAGGCAAACTATCCACCGGCTGTCTCCTGGGCTGGGTCGGCAACCACGAAAGTGGCAACAGCCCAGCACCAGAACGCACAACGGAGGCGGGAATGGAGAACCGCTGGTGAAGAGTAGGTCTAGCAGGTCTACTCTCCGAAGAATACATTATGACTTAGCCTTTTCTATCGAATATTTATGAGAGAAGAAAAAAACTAAGCACAATGTAAACTCGTCACAACTCTTTTCAACTTTAACAACACGTCAAGTGGGGTACTACCGAGGCAACTTCCTTGTGGTGAAAGCGAGAAGGAGGAGAGCAGGTGACCACACACCTGCTTATGATGGTAAGCTAACGAGGGGTGTGGTCAGACTAATACTGGTATTAAAGGTACATTTGTGGAATTTATTCAGTGCGCGTGCACGTACGCGAGGGAGTGAATGAGTGATGCCGAGCGGATCCACTAATGATACAGAACCCTTTGTAGTGTGGTAGTGAAAGGTTAACCCTTTGTAGTGTGGTAGTGAAGGGGTTAATAGAGGCCTTGCATGGAATGTCTGTGTAGTTCTCTTCCTTCCAGTATGGCTGCCTGTAACTAGGGATGTCCCGATCCGATCACGTGATCGGGATCGGGGCCGATCACGTGATTTTCCGAAGATCGGGATCGGCAAAAACAAATACAAATCTGGAGTTTTTTTTTTTTTTTCTTTTTTTTTTCAACAAACATGACCATGTTCACGTCTTACACTCATACTGAGGCCTTGGTTTTAAATTGCATATCATCATTCATTTATTTATTGTCACACAGAGCAGAAGAATTTTGCCAAAACAAACCAATAGTATCCAGCTGCAGAACGGCAGACCAGCCACACTCTCAGACCCAAACGCATTTCCTTTGATTTAATTATACATCAAATGATTTATGTCAAGGATTGCAATGCCTCGCTTGAATGAAGTTAACTTTTCACCTGAATAACGTCAACATTCAGGGTGAATGTAATGTGAGAAATTGGGATTTAAAAAAAAAATATATATATATATATTTAAAAAAAAGAAAAAAAACGGATCGGATCGGGAAAGATCGGTATCGGTAGATACTCAAAATCACATGATCGGGATCAGATCGGGAGCAAAGAAATTTGATCGGGACATCCCTACCTGTAACCCTTTCAAAAGAAAATGCCAGTGGTAGAGCAGGTCAAACACCAGAAAAGCATGATGCTACTGTTCTAATGTGACTTGTTTACAGGATCCAGTAATAACACATTATCAACATTAGCTGTTGTAGTTTTGGCTGGGTTCCGTATAGCAATAACTTGACAACACACACAAGCTCAGTTGGTAGCCACAGCAACAGGTTTAGTGAGCGTCCGGTCAGGAATGTACAACAGACATCATTAGTCGATCACAACACTCTTCAACACGGTGCTCTTAATCGAACCCGAGTACCATATATCACATCCCCCTTTCTTAAGGAAAAGTTATTACTTTTAGTAAAAGTTATTACTCTCTTACTGCAGACCAGAATTAGCAAAATACTTCAATCACTTTTCCCAATAGCTTACCAACAGGAATAATGTAACAAATAATAAATTCATATTGTCAGTATTAGTTGCTTGGGGCCAGAGGTTCCAGAACATAGCCCACCGGTGGAGCTCAACCTTCAGCGTTGGCTCGTGTCATAATCGCTGTCGCTGTATCTCACAGGCGGCACGACAGCTCTCCCAGATCTGGTGCGGCATGTAGGGGAGTCGCCCGTGCTGGACTGGGAGGGCTGGTTCTGGGCAGGCGGCTCATCCCGCAGAGTACATGCCTCGTCCCGCAGAGTTTCTGGCTGGTCGATGGACTCAGGATCAGCATACTCAGGATCAGCATTCTCAAGCAGACTTGGATGAACCGTCCTCAGGTGGCATCTGTTTCTCCTGAAGATCACGCCAGCCGGTGATTCCACACTGTAAGAGCGTGGCTCTACTCTCTTGCTCAACACGACAGCAGGCTTCCAGCCTTGCCTTGTTTTCATGTGTACTGTGGTTCCAGGAGTCAGTACAGATAGTGGTCTGGTACCCACATTGTAGTACTTCTCCCGTCGTGCCTGCAGGTGTTGTAGCCTGTTATGTATGTTACTTGGGGTGGATGGCTGCAACACTGCGCTGGTGCACGGCAGCGGGCTCCTCAGGACACGTCCCATCAACATCTGCGCTGGGGAGACATCTAGGCCTGTCACCGGTGTATTTCTCAATGACAGCAAAGCCAGATGCGGGTCAGTGCCTGTTTTAGCTGCCTTCTTCAGTGTGCGTTTCACCATTTTGACCATACTCTCTGCAAGGCCATTGGACTGTGGGTATCCAGGGCTAGAGTGTGTGATTTTGATTCCCCATTCTGCAGCAAACTTCTGCATCTCACAGCTCACAAAAGGAACATGATCACACACTAGCTCTTTGGGAATCCCATGTCTGGAGAAGACTGACTTCAGCCTTTGTATGACTGAGTGGGCAGTCTTGTCTGGTAGGTTTAGCACTTCTGGGTACTTGGTCAAGTAGTCAACAATCACTAGATAGGATTGTCCATGCAGCTCAAATATGTCAGTCCCCAGTTTCATCCATGGCAGTTCTGGTATCTCATGTGACTGGAGAGGTTCTCTTTGGTTTTGTGGCTGCATCTGTTGACATGTGGCACACATTTCCACTTTTTTCTCTATGTCTTGTACCATTCCTGGCCAGTATAGGACCTTCCTGGCATGGGCTTTCATTCGCTGGACACCTTGGTGTGCAAGATGCAATTTATCCATGATTACTGCTCTCATGCTCTGAGGAATGATGATTTTGTCTTCCGTTATTACTACACCATCTCTGATGCTCACTGTGTGACGCATCGGCCAGTATTGGTGTAATATGCCATCACAGCGTTGTCTCCTTTCTGGCCAGCCCTTTTGGTGTGCTTGTATTACTGCCTGCAACACTTTGTCTGCTGCAGTTGCTTCCTGGAGTTGCTTGAGCATGTTTTCACTCAACGCATCTGTGGCCTCCATCGCATACACCACTTTCTCCTCAAACAGATTCTCAGTGAGATCTCCAACGTGCCCTTTCACCACTGCACGAGAGAGTGTGTCGGCAACATGCATGTCTTTTCCTGGAGTGTATGTGATTTCAAGATCATAGCACTGCAGCTGGAGAAGCATCCGCTGTAGTCTAGCTGGTGCTTTGCTTAGATGTTTCTTAAAGATGACTTCCAGAGGTTTATGATCCGACTGCACACTCACTGTCTTCCCATATATGTACTGATGGAACCGCTTGGCTGCAAACACAATCGCTAACAGCTCCTTTTCTATTTGAGCATAGTTTTTCTCTGTGTCTGACAATGCTCGGGAGGCATAGCTCAGCGGGTAGCCTTCCTGTAGAAGACACGCCCCCAATCGATCTTTAGACGCACCCGCTTGGATCGTCAAGGGTTTGTGTTTGTCATAAAACTTGAGACTTGGGGCTTGAATGAGAGCAGCCTTCAGGCTTTCCAGCGCTGCATCATGTTCATGGGCCCACTGCCATGCTGCCTCCTTTCTCAGCAGCTGTCTCAGAGGAGCAGTTATTGTGGCTTCCCCTGGAATGTATTGGGCCAAGTATCTTGTCATGCCTAACAATCTCTGGAGGCCTTTCTTGTCTTCCGGTGCCGGCATGTTGGCGATGGCTATCACCTTTGCATCATCAGGTTTAACACCCTCTGGTGTGATGATGTGGCCCATGTATTTCACTGTGTCGACTTTGAACTGGATTTTGTCTTTGTTGAACTTGGCATTGGCAGCTTGTGCCCTCTTCATGACCTGCTGGAGGATCTCAGCGTGCTCTTGGTCTGAGGATGCAGCGATTATCATGTCATCAGCTATGATATGTACACCTTCTATGTCACTGAAGGTCTCACTGTTCTTCTGCTGAAACACTTCACTGGCTGACTTGATGCCAAATGGCAATCTCTTAAAGCGGTAGCGGCCCCATGGTGTGTTGAATGTACACAGCTCAGATGATGGCTCATCCAGTTTCACTTGCCAATATCCATCCTTCTCATCCAGAATGGTGAAGATAGATTTCCCTGCCAGTTTGCAGCAGACATCGTCTAGAGTGGGAATGGAGTAATGTTGCCTCTGTATGGCCTTGTTCAGATCAGAGGGGTCCAAGCACACCCTGAGTTGAGTATTTTTTTTTCTGTGATCACCAAACTGCTCACCCATGCTGTTGGGTCATTCACAGGGGTTATTACATCTGCTTCCACAATGTGGCGCAGTGTGACCTTCAGCCTGTCCAGGACAGCAAGGGGAATCTTCCTGCACCCATGTACCACAGGTGTAACTGCCGGGTCAATGTGTATGTGATGTACACCCGGGAACTCACCCAGCCTGCAGAAGAGAGATGGGTACATCTCCAGCAACTCCTCTTTAGTGGCTGGAGGTCTCTTCAGCTTCTCTGTTGTGGCTGGAAGTGTCTTCTCAAGTGCATCAATTCGTTTCACAAGCCGCAGTACTTCACTTGCCTCTCTGCCCATGATCGGCACGGTTGACTGGTTGATCACATAGAAATCAAGCTTGGCTTTAGCCTTAGCAGTTTCACACATCAGTGTCACGGTCCCTTCAGGCTTCAGACGGTTCCCTCCATAAGCTACCAGCACTATTCTTGTGGGCTGTAGCTGGATATGACCTGGAAATTTCTTTACAATGGACATAGGCAGCACGTTTCCATCCGCCCCCGTGTCAATCTTGAATTTGACCGGGACATTCCTCACATTGGCCATAGTGTACCATGCAGTGTCTTTACTTTTAGTGACTGCATCCACTTCCACACATGACACAGTACCTATAAACAGTGAGTCTACATCTACCTCAGTCTCAATGTCGTGGACACCACGTCTCATTACTGTTCTGTATGTTTGGGTGCCCGTCCTGTCAGCTGGTGTGGAACACATCCTCGCAAAATGGTTTTGCCTGTTACATTTGTGGCATACAGCACCATAAGCTGGACACTGGCGTGGTTCATGTGTTCTCCCACACTTGTTGCATTGTGCAATCCACTCTCTGTTTTTCTTTTCTGTCCTCCTGTCTTTGTAGAATCTTCCCCTCTCTGGTTGAGCTGGAGCTCTACTTATGGCTTGCACATATGATTCCCCCACAGCCTGTGTTGTTTGCATAGCTTGCATCTGGCTCCTCGCAGCTTCTGATGCTCTGCACACATCTACTGCTTTCTCAAGGGTTAAATTCTTCTCCCTCAGTAGCCTTTCTTTCAGAGCAGCATTATTCAGGCTGAACACCAATTTATCTCTGATCATTTCGTTCTCACTTATTTTAAACTCACAGTATCTGGTCTTCTGGCGCAGTTCCGTGACAAACTTGTCCACTGTCATCCCATCAGCCATAGAATGGGACCAGAACTGGTACCGTTCAAAAACAATATTCTTCTGTGGGCTGCAATATGTTTCAAAAGCCTTGAGGATTGCATCCACTTTCTTATCGTCACCCCCAACAAATGTGAACGTGTTGAATACATCCAAAGCATCTTCACCAATTGTGTGTAACAGTATGGCCACTTTAATTTTTTTATCCTTTGCAATTGCTCCAGAGGCTGTCATATACAGTTGAAAACGCTGCTCCCACCTGCGCCAATTCTCGGCCAGGTTTCCTGTGAGTAGCAGCGACGGTGGTTTGAGCTCTGTTCTGTGCTCTGCTGCCACGTCCAGACGCTATTGCTAGCGTTAGCAACAACTAGCCCAACAAAAGTTCATCACTCACTCCGCAAATCCGCTGGGTTTTATAATCCGTGAGGTCGGCGTGCGTAGAGTGACGATTCAGCCACTTCTGACACCATGTTGTAGTTTTGGCTGGGTTCCGTATAGCAATAACTTGACAACACACACAAGCTCAGTTGGTAGCCACAGCAACAGGTTTAGTGAGCGTCCGGTCAGGAATGTACAACAGACATCATTAGTCGATCACAACACACTTCAACACGGTGCTCTTAATCGAACCCGAGTACCATATATCACAAGCGACGTAGTTAGCCAAGCTAACGTTATGCTAACGTCATGATACAGGGAAACCACCATTAGTAGACCCTGTGTCTAGTTTTTTGTGTGAATGTAGGCCTACCATTAATCAAAATGTTGGCTGGAACTGATTTGAAGGGGCAAAGACTCTGTGTACATTTGTTAAACAGATAATTTTTTTTACATAGTAGTTTGTATAACCCCAAACTGTTCATGGCACCATTCCCATCCAGAGAGACACACTGCATATCAGGAGGATTTGAGTAGTAGTCTGATGACTTCAATAAGGGTTCAATGTTTTCTAGATAGACTCTTGCTAAGGACTAAATATAACACCAGGGCTAACTCTTACTAAGATAGATAACACCAAGGCTAACTCTTACTAAGACCACATCAAGGGCTAACTCTTACTAAGATAGATAACACCAAGGCTAACTCTTACTAAGATAGACCACACAAAGGGCTAACTCTTACTAAGACCACATCAAGGGCTAACTCTTACTAAGATAGATAACACCAAGGCTAACTCTTACTAAGACCACATCAAGGGCTAACTCTTACTAAGATAGATAATACAAAGGGCTAACTCTTACTAAGATAGACAACACCCAGGGCTAACTCTTACTAAGATAGATAACACCCAGGACTAACTCTTACTAAGATAGATAACACCCATGACTAACTCTTACTAAGATAGACAACACCCAGGACTAACTCTTACTAAAATAGACAACAACAAGGGCTAACTCACTCAATCAAACAAACATCAACCCTTAATGTCAGCGCTATCACTTCTGAAAATGAAATGAAGGATTGAGACTTTATTTGTTTTTTGTTTTGTATCCATTCATTTAGCCCCAAAGGAGTAGCCTATACTAGGGGTGGACGGTATGGTCTAAAATGTATATCACGGTATAATTTGAAGCATAGACGGTAACGGTATATATCACGGTATCATCGTTTTTGATTAAAATATTTTTTTTTTTATATAATTTTTTTTTTTTATAAAATATATATATTATATAATTAGACTTGTACTTGTATTATCTGCGAGACATCGCCACCACGCAACAAGCTCCACTGTCTGTGTGTACTCTAGTAGCCTCCAGCTACGGCCAGGATTCTCCGGAGCTGCACCTGGACCTATACTCGAGTAGCCTCGAGCAGAGCTACGGCCAGGATTCTCCAGCGCTGCACCTGGACCCTATTGTATTGGTATAACGTTAGCAAGCCCTCAGCTCGAATATGCATCGAATCAGTGTTATAAGACATTGATATCTGGAGCTATCTGTAGCTACTGCTAGCCGGATATATAACGTTAATACAACGCCTCAGTGAATTATTTAGTTCAATGGGACATTTTGTTTTGAACGGTGAACTAACTTGCGTTAACGTGAGCTAACAGCTAACGGAGCTATCATACACGTCTCTCTACTAGACTTGATGGAGCGTTTGTTGATGTCAGGAGCTATCGGTAGCTGGCCGGCTAGATACCGTTCGGTTAGACAATGCCTCATTGTTATGGTTTGTAACCGACCCCAATCGCACAACACAAGACAGGTATGAGAGTAAGCCAAGAACTGGGCATTTATTGAAAACAACAGAAAAGCGGCACTGTCCCTTTAAGGGAGAACACAAAAATACAGGATAACAAGAACTTGGGAAAATAGGCACTGTGCCTTTAAGGGGGAACACAAAACACTGGAAAACAAGAACTAGGGAAAAAGGGCAAAGTGCCTTTAAGAGGCGAGCTGGCTAAGGGGAAGGCTAAGGGAAAGGCTAACGGACAGGGCCAGGGCAAGGGACAGGGCAGGAACAGGGAGGACTAGGAGGACTGGACAGGGATGACTAGGAGGACTAGGAGGACTGGACAGGGAGGACTAGGAGGACTGGACAGGGAGGACTAGGATGACTAGGAGGACTGGACAGGGAGGACTAGGAGGACTAGGAGGACTGGACAGGGAGGACTAGGAGGACTAGGAGGACTGGACAGGGAGGACTAGGAGGACAAGAAGGACTGGACAGGGAGGACTAGGAGGACTAGAAGGACTGGACAGGGAGGACTAGGAGGACTAGAAAGGGGAAACAGGGACAGAGGCCCGCGGAGGCGGGCTGGGGACAGGGACAGAGAAAACAGGGTTCGGGCCTTGGACAGGGCGAGGGTAAGAGCTGCTTACAGGGATGGAGTAGGAGCGTGCAGGCTAGACGTCTGGAGGAGAGCGCGCCGGCTCGGAGAGACGCATCTGGCGCTGGGTCTGGAGTGGTGTGCGTCTGCTTGGAGAACGCGCCGGTTCGGAGAGCGCATCTGGCGCGGGGTCTGGACGGAGTGGTGCGCGTCTGCTTGGAGAACGCGCCGGTTCGGAGAGCGCATCTGGCGCGGGGTCTAGACGGAGTGGTGCGCGTCTGCTTGGAGAACGCGCCGGTTCGGAGCGCGCATCGTAATATGGGAACTGGTAACACGCCACGCCACGTGCACGCGCGCGCGGGTACGTGCATGCGCACAGAACTGATTTATACACACACACACGCACGCACACACACACGCACACACAAGCGCATATACGCAAGTGCAATCTTTCTATCATACAAGCTCTTCTTGCTCTCTATTTGTGTGAATGTGCGTGTGGAAAGCTGGCGCGCAGCACAGACGCTTGATTCAATATCATAAGCAGGTAGACCCCCATCACGAATTCCGAGCCACATTAGTATTCACCTCCACTGCCTGTGTCACACAGAATGAAGGGGGAGATGCATTCAGATAGCCAACACCCAGACACTTAGTCTACCTGCGCTTTTTGTTATGTAAAACGGTGGCCGGGTACTAGTCACAACGAATGGATACAGCGCATTTTTGTGTGCGCGTACACGCGAGTACACATCCGTGCGCGATCGCGCGTACTTCTGCCTCAGTGATCTGGTAACACGGCGTGTAACCGGGTGTGACCACGACTGCACCACTAATAGCACACAGAGAGCACATGTCGGGGTGTGTGACGTGACGTCCACACAGAGAGGGAAGGAGCACATGTGTGTGGATCCCTCTATACTCACCTAACCTCGTCCCCATCAGCTTTATCTCGTGAGACACTACTCACCCCACGTTGGGCAGGCCGACGATACCAATCTTCAGGGACGTTCCGAACCTTCCAATCAGCGGAGCTGCAATTGTCTCGCTGCCCTTCCCCTGATAAAGACAACGCGATCATGTCCACACACAGTCAGAGAGAGAGAGAGAGAGAGAGAGAGAGAGAGAGAGAGAGAGAGAGAGAGAGAGAGAGAGAGCCATTATGTAATCTGCAGAACAGGCAGAGAGGAGAGCCCTGACAAAACACACCTTCTTGGGAGCCATTGTCGACGCTGAAGTAATGCCTTCGCTGCTGCTCACTGTTGCGCACTAAAGAAAACACCATTCATTCATTGAATGCCTGAAATGAATGCCGTCTTTTACACTACAACACTATAGACGACCGAGGAGAGGGGCTATATATAAGCTATAGGTCCTCGACACTACTGGCTGTGGTTACATGGTGACTTTTAATTCCGAATTATAACTTCGGAATCAAATCATTCGGATGTAAAAAAAAATCATGCGAGTTTACATGTCAAATCTTAATTCCGACAAGGTGTTTACATGAAAGTCACTGTCTAATCGGGAGTTTTCGAGTCATCATAAGGTTTGGGGCTGGGAAGGCTTCTGATTGGGTAAACGTAAACAGGATGTTAACGTCATTACGTTTACCGGAAGTAAACAAACAGCTGCGACCGGTATTCTCAGCTACTGTGCTAGCGTACCAAACATTAACCAGACTCTCGTGTGTCTATTCTGCTAACGTTAAAGGCCTCTACATGCTACAGCAACTTCAAAGCAACTGCACCACAACATCGACAAAGCAAAGGTGTTGCAGACACTCTGCCTTTATGCTTCTGCAACATCGACGCACAGCCTATGTAACATTGTACCCCGTATGTAGCAACCCATTGATAACAAGCAGACAAATAAGCATATTTTTACTTCCGGGCGGGGGGTTTCAAAATAAAAGAGCGACGTCTAAAAGCACCGTAAATACGTTTATTCTTTACAATATCTAACGTTACACGAACCTAAACTTATCTAAAGTTAGTTTAGGTTCGTGTTAACGTTAGATAATGTACAAAATAAACGTATTTACGGTGCTTTTAGACGTCGCTCTTTTATTTTGAAATCCCCCGACGGAAGTATTATAGTGTCTGTTGCTAGCAGCTTAACTTTTGCCGGCCGGTTCTGTGCTTTTTCTAGCTAACGTATCATCATTAGTTTCCAAAGGAGAGGAGAGAAAGACCGCGGCTCACATGCAGCTCAAACTACCTGTTGGAATAAATTAATTAATTGATGTTTAACTTGTCCCTGTGTGTGTCCAGTCATTTCGACTAGCAAATGTTGTATTTAACGTTACCTCAGGATACCATTGTATTTAGTTGGTTAGCTATGTAGCTAATGTGGATAGAATTTTGTATAGCATCAATACTAGCTGGCTGGCTACAGCTTTATTTACTAAATTATGGAGGCTTTTTAATCGTCAAGGTAAGAGAGGATTTGTCATGATCAACTGAAGGCCTATGCTATGGAACAATATGTGCCCCTGTTCGCGATCATCTATGTGTACTGTAGCCTATGCGCGATCATGCGCAGAAAGACCGGGGGGAACTAATTCCGAAAAAAGCGTTTACATGGACAGAAAAAGCTTTAATTCGGAATGATAAACGGAATAAACCGGCCACTTACATCGGAATGGATTTTATTTCGGAATGGCCATTTTCATTCGGAATTAAGTATTTTCAGATGTTTACATGATAACTTTAAATAGGATTTAACGTTAATTCCGAATGAAAAGGGGAATAAACTGTCCATGTAAACGCAGCCTGACAAGCCATGGCGAGCTTCTTGACCTGTATATATAGCTTCCAAATTTAGAAAACGCCCGTTGGAGATATTATAGAGGAGGACCACGGACCGCTTCCAAGTTCAATCTGACATATATAGGGATATGAACTGGGGAGGTTGGTATTGTACAAAATAAATACATCATCTTTATCTGCAGCTTTGAAAGTGTTTTCATCTGTGTGCCTTTAAGTTTGAGTATTATTATAATGTTATTTCTTGACAGTCCTCTAACCAAAATGTCTGTATGTTCAGAATATCACTGAAGCAGGTGCATCTTCTATCGTTTGTATATTTTATACCCAGTTTAATCACCTGTACATTGTATATTACTGTTGCACTTTACTGTTACATTTGCACTCTGGTTGGAAGACAAACCTATTTTTTGTTGTGCTGTACTTGTGCTGTATGATGACAATACATTTTAATCTAATCTAATCTAATCTAATCTAATCTAATCTAATCTAATCTAATCTGAGGAGAGGGTTTAAGGGTTTTACCATATCTAGCACATTGGACTGCAACCCCATGTATAGTAGAACATACATTTTTGTATTTCATATTGCCTATATATGAATGTAAAAATAAATACATAAAAGATCATATATATTTTTAATGAATTGCAATGGCCGCATGCATGCCAGGTGACTGACTGTCAGTCTTTGATAAACAATGATTGTTGTGCCTCCGACAAGCTGCAGCTATTCCAGGTGAGACCCCCCACAGAGAGGGAACTCACGTGCAAACACTGGGGGGATAATATAGACGTATAAACACAGACGTGATCGTTTTTATGGCAAGAAATGAAACAAAAGAGAGAGAGAGAGAGAGAGAGAGAGAGAGAGAGAGAGAGAGAGAGAGAGAGAGAGAGAGAGAGAGAGAGAGAGAGAGAGAGAGAGAGAGAGAGAGAGAGAAACTAATGTAGGCTATTAAGTGCTGTAGAATAGAGGGGTATTACAATACAGATGCATCTGAGAGCACTTCTATTACCCAGTACTACTCGTTATACCCATTAATCCGTTGTATATTACAATTGCACTTGTTACATTTGTATTCTGGTTGGATGCCAGATTAATTTCTGCTGTACTATACTTGCCATCATGCTGTAAGTATATGATGATGACAATACATTGAATATAATCTGATTTGATTTGATCTATATCTGATCTATATACAAAGCTTTGTTGTTGTTGTTGTTGTTGTTGTTTTGTTGTTTGTTGTTGTTGTGTTGTTGTACCAACAGGAGTATTATAACCAGGACGTGGTCGTGTGGGAATGCACGCTGCTTCTTCTCCTCCTTTAGACGGAGGCATCTTGATGATGACTTAAGGTGATTGTGTCTCCGCTATATAGCATGCACTGCTGCTAATAGCCTGCCTGCCTTATCAGATCACAGGCTGCTTTCTCTGTGTGACATCATGACACGAGGAGGTAGAGACTCTCACACTTGAACTATAGTGTGTATATACTGTTTATTTCCCCCGTCATATTCTTATATTCAGAGTCAATTATAATATTGTTTACACTGTTGTTTTCCCCGTCATATTTTATATTCAGATTTATAATTGTATCGCATATGTCTTTCTATACTATTACTACCCTGCCCATACCTGAACCCCCCCCCCCCCCCCCACATGATGACCCCCGAATTTCCTCCAAGGGATCAATAAAGGAATATCTTATCTTTATCTCATCTTATCTTATAAATTTTTCCAAATAAAAGTTTAATAAAATAACAGAATCCGTGAAAGAAAATTGTGAAATGTATCAGTTAGAGAGGGTTGTTATTGGTTACTATAGTAATTTCCCCATGGCGTCAATAAAGGATCTCTTATCTTATCTTATCATATCTTATCTTATCTTATCTTATTAATTTTATTTTACAGTTCCCTGGTCTTCTCACAGAAACAGGTGTAAGAAGCACAGCATCCCACAAGCACAAGACATTACAACCATCCCCCCCCCCCCCCCCCATCTGATTAGGGTTAAATGTCCTCAAATAAACTCCCCCCCAAGAGAGAAATACAAATTAAACCTGCAGGACATAAACCAGAAAGCGTTTTCCTATATATAAATATAATCCAGCACCCTGCTATAGTTTAACATGCAGAAAACGAGGCTTGAATAATCTCGATTTGAGGCAAGTGGGGGCCGGTGCCTTTTGTGTATAGCGAGGATTTAAATGAACAGGTCTGAATTAATCATTTATCTTTTGTGGCTTTACGCCTTGATGGATGTACCGTCACTTAGGCTCATCACAATAGATGCAGAGCGTTTTTGTTCTATACCAAATAAATCATTCCATTGTTTAAGGTACATTGATCAATCTAATGGCGTGTAATAGGCTCCTAATTGCCTCTGAAAAGTGCTCACAAGTGGACTCTCTCCAGGATTAGAGATTCAGCTCGAAATCCTTGGGGCAACAAGGCGAGATCCTATCTTTCAGTCACTGGTGGTCAGGTCAGAGACGAGAAACCCTCTGTTGCTTTATATATACCGTCAATCTTTATACAATGGCATCACAATGTCATTCTAAAAGCACAGCGATCTGCGATATAACAGGTTATAATAATAATAATCAGCATTCGTATAAAGTCTAAATAATGCCTGATTTCTATACAAAACGTTATTTGTTATAGGATCCATAGAGTCTGTAATATTGTTCAATATATCAAACTGATAATATTCACATAAACCACGCATTAAAAAATCTAACAATAGGATACTGTATAACATTACCACTATACTATTACATTTTAAGTTTAAATAATACCCGTAAATAACGTTTTTTTGTTTTATTATTTAAAATGTGAATTGTATAAAGGAAATAATCAAGTTGTCAACGTCGTGTTGTGCACAAACAATGACAAATAAAATATCCTCACACACACACGTCGTTGCATTCATTTTCATTATAGCGGACACGTTATCTGCGCTTCTTTTGCGAACAATCAACTTTGTTTATGCAGAGCAGAGACATTTAATATATAAGTGTTAATAGCACTCGACTCAAATTGCCATGATTGCCATAATAAAAAATGTATCAATTTTCGTCGCGTTCTTCGGTGTTTGATGAGATTGTTTTTTTTTATTCAGTCTCCAAAGGTGAGGATTTGAAAAGCAGAAAAGAGCCTTTGAACAAATTGCGCTTGAGATGACTGGCGTGCATTCATGCGCCATAATAGTGCATTATGTCTCCTTTTGAATATCGTAATGCACATCTTTAAAGCCCTTCTCTTTCTCTCTGGGGGGAAATTGCTTTACTTTTAAAGGGATGATTCACACACCAGGGCTGCAGGACGATTTTACATTATTATGTCATTAGCCCTGCGAATGTTTTAACAAGCTACTCAGCACTTATTGCATTGCGATCTTAAAAAGTTTTTATTTTATTTTATATATATATATATATATATATATATATATATATATATATATATATATATATATATATATATATATATATATATATATATTATATATATATATATATATATATATATATATATATATATATATATATATAGAGAGAGAGAGAGAGAGAGAGAGAGAGAGAGGAGAGAGAGAGAGAGAGAGAGAGAGAGAGAGAGAGAGAGAGAGAGAGAGAGAGAGAGAAGAGAGAGAGAGAGAGAGAGAGAGAGAGAAAAATAGGCCTGTCAATTTGGGGGAATGTTAAACAAGATATCTTGTTAAAATGTTCCACGTTTCAAAAATAATTAACAACCAGGCCGCCCGCGTATATCTTTATTATAGTTCAAAGCTCGACTCGTGCTGCAGTCCTGCTATCAAACAGTTTGCATAATTGCTGCTATAATAGTCTTATACATGGAATTGTTTTGCAGCTATAAGTCTGTTGTTGGATTCTGGTGCCTTTTCCCCCCAACAACAGACTTATAGCTGCAAAACAATTCCATGTAAGACTATATAGCAGCAATTGACTGTATTGATTTATGCATATAAAAAAATCCAGTGCATTTCTAAACGTGTCTATATAGAGCTACTGATAAGTAAACTGTCATTTTTAATTAACCCAACATCCTGCAGTGACCCCCCCCCCCCCACAAGCAAAGCCGGAGCGCGTGCATGCAAAGCGCGCACGTGTGTATTATACACGCACGCACGCGAGCGCGGGTAATACATGCATGCAGCAGCGGAAAGTACTTCACCTGTTGCGACTTGCGAGACGTTGTTATTTTATAGCAGCACATACATGGTTTCATTTCGCTGTTCGTTCAGGTCCATGAAGGAAGGAACCGCAACCTCGCCGGTTTGCAGAGGAGCTGAGGTCTAAATAATAACCGTGTATAGGTACTATTACGCACGCAAACTGTATCCATTACGCTGCGTAATTGGTGCCAATTGTTTACCTAAATAAGATGGCTTTAATAAGACGACTTACTTGAAATGAATGAATGAATGAAAACTTTATTTAACAGATTGCAGAATGGGTACAATACAGTACGGCTCAATACGGATGCAGACCTGAGAAAGACGTTTGTCTTGTTTCCACCAGGGTCCCCCAATTAATAAAGACCAATTGTGAAGAACGTATATAACTATAACAGCAGTTGTTTCACTTTCCCTGCACAGAAGCCGTGTCCTGCTGTTGGCGTGTTATGTATATTATACAGTATAGTAAACAAACACGTTCAATATAGTATATATAGCATGTTTTGGGAAAAAAAATTATAAAATGAAAAACAAATAAAAATCACAGCGCAACAACAACAATAATAAAGTATTTCGCGTTTGAGGCTGTATACTGTGAGACTCAGAATCAGCCCCCTGCAGTTTGACGCAAGGAGGACCTTCGCGGTGGAAAGAAGAGTCGCGCGTAAAAGGCTCCAACAGTCATCATTAATAATAATTTAATAATAATAATAATAAAGTGTCCAAATGAGTGAAACAACGCTTACCTATAGTCGCGGATCACTCATGGCGTGATCAACTCCACTCCACAATGTACTGTAAGTCATGGAAAAAAATCTATTAAAAAAAAAAATATATATATATATATATATAATATAAACCAAAATCGTATCTTAAGCTTGACACAGTCTGCGCTGAGAGAGCGGCACAGCACAAGATGATTGACGTGGTGGAGGAGAGCGCTTTTTGTGGGCGTTTCTGTCCTCCGCGCGGTCGAACTTCCCATTGGCTGACTCCGTCCCCCACGTGACGAGAAAGGCGCGCATCGATTGGCCGTGCGCGCTCGCCCAGCTGTACTTCAAAGAACATCGCTCTCTACAACTATAGGCAGTGAGTGGACCCGCGAGCCGAGTGAGAGCGAGGGAGCGCGTCTGACTTTGAGTCAAATTGGGAAACGTACACTATTTTTATTTTTATTTATGCTTTATGTATCCAGGAATGATGGCCCATTGAGATACAAGATCTCTTCTTCCAGAATTTTGCGCATGAAGAAAATTGCGACCGATTTCAACATATAAGCACAGGCCCTGGAATAT
>NC_140169.1:157111970-157166970 GCF_963971535.1 Notolepis coatsorum | reverse complement strand
ATATAGCATGTTTTGGGAAAAAAATTTATAAAATGAAAAACAAATAAAAATCACAGCGCAACAACAACAATAATAAAGTATTTCGCGTTTGAGGCTGTATACTGTGAGACTCAGAATCAGCTCCCTGCAGTTTGACGCAAGGAGGACCTTCGCGGTGGAAAGAAGAGTCGCGCGTAAAAGGCTCCAACAGTCATCATTAATAATAATTTAATAATAATAATAATAAAGTGTCCAAATGAGTGAAACAACGCTTACCTATAGTCGCGGATCACTCATGGCGTGATCAACTCCACTCCACAATGTACTGTAAGTCATGGAAAAAAATCTATTAAAAAAAAAATATATATATATATATATAATATAAACCAAAATCGTATCTTAAGCTTGACACAGTCTGCGCTGAGAGAGCGGCACAGCACAAGATGATTGACGTGGTGGAGAGAGCGCTTTTTGTGGGCGTTTCTGTCTCCGCGCGGTCGAACTTCCCATTGGCTGACTCTGTCCCCCACGTGACGAGAAAGGCGCGCATCGATTGGCCGTGCGCGCTCGCCCAGCTGTACTTCAAAGAACATCGCTCTCTACAACTATAGGCAGTGAGTGGACCCGCGAGCCGAGTGAGAGCGAGGGAGCGCGTCTGACTTTGAGTCAAATTGGGAAACGTACACTATTTTTATTTTTATTTATGCTTTATGTATCCAGGAATGATGGCCCATTGAGATACAAGATCTCTTCTTCCAGAATTTTGCGCATGAAGAAAATTGCGACCGATTTCAACATATAAGCACAGGCCCTGGAATATGGCTACGTCTATACTTGGGGGTAAGTGTGTGATTTATTTTGTATATATATATACCCCCGTACGTGCGTAAATATTTCTAAAAAATTATTAAATGGTGCATTTATATATAGTGATTTTATTTTGATCCAAGCCACTTTATAATTTGTTCCTCACCACCATCAAGGTGCCACTACCTGCTCATGGGGGGGGGGGGGGGGCAGTTTTTTAGGGGTTAGTGTCTTGCTCAAGGACACTTCGACACGGTGCCCGCCCGGGAGGAGCGCGCGGGATAAAACCGGGAACCTCCGGATTACCAGTCGACCTGCTCTATTACATCCCGTCCCGAGCCATGCACTGTCGTGCGTAAAAGTTATAAACAGACATTTTATTATCTCCCCTCTATCTCCGCCGGGCTGTCTTGGTCGTATATATTATATTATATATATTATATTATATTATATTATATTATATTATATGCTTGCTTTCGCATCGTTTAGAGTTGATGTTTTGTTTGCTGCTGTCTAATAATAAGAGATAAACGTGTTTTTGTCAATTAAGCCTTTAAATGTGTACAAAAACAAACATTATATGATGAATTGAAAATGGGGACCCTGATATAAACAAGACGAAAGTCTTTCTCTGGTCTGCATCCCCTTAACAATTGTAATATATTGAGCCGTACTGTATTGTTGTATACCCATTCTGCAATCTGTTAATAAAGTTTTCAATCAATTCAATCAATCAATCAATATTCATGAGCGTGCGGTCACCAAACTTCCGCAGCGCTCCCCCTGTCCTCTCCTATTTATTTATTTATGCTGTTTCATTGAGTTATCATTCGGTAAATGAAGCGCAAAAAAAACATTTGATGATGAAGCCCCCCCCCTCCCCCCCTTCCCCCTTTTGGCGCTTTTGCCAAAAAGACGAACACAAAACAAAACATCCGACAGCGATAGCTTGGCATCAACAACAACAACAACAACCCCCCTCTGATTGATTGATTGAATGAAAACTTTATTAACAGATTGCAGAATGGGTACAATACAGTACAGCTCAATACATACAATTGTTAAGGGGATGCAGACCAGAGAAAGACTTTCGTCTTGTTTACATCAGGGTCCCCCATTTCTCTGAAATTGATTGATTGAAAACTTTATTAACAGATTGCAGAATGGGTACAATACAGTACAGCTCAATACACACAATTGTTAAGGGGATTGATTGATTGATTGATTGAAAACTTTATTAACAGATTGCAGAATGGGTACAATACAGTACAGCTCAATACACACAATTGTTAAGGGGATGCAGACCAGAGAAAGACTTTCGTCTTGTTTACATCAGGGTCCCCCATTTTCAATTCATCAGGACATATTTATGACATACATGACATACAGATAGACAGTACTGCTACATCTATAAATTTATGACATACCGTCCCTCAGTCAGTAAACAATTGCTTTCAAAGAAGGTCTTGTATATATCCTATAATGATTTATTTAGCGGAATGCAAAGTTCTCAACATTTCCTCCCTCCCTGTTGGTGTGTCTCTCTCTCTCATGGTGCTGCTGGGACCGCTTCATCCTCCAGATGAATAATAATAATAATAATAATAATAATATAATAATAATAATAATAATAATAATAATAATAATAATAATAATAATAATAATAATAATAATAATAATAATAATAAATAACTTTATTTGTATAGCACTTTTCATACATAAGTTGCGGTTCAAAGTGCTTCACACAACACTACAACAGTGAAAAATACAGGCATAGCGAGCATAAAAGAAGATAGAGAGGTAGCAAGGTATAAGATCAATCACAGTGTTTCACATTAGGATCTATAGCATCCCAATATAGGCCTCTCTACAGTTTCATTCAGTAATACAATAATGAAAATAGAATAGACAGAGAGTAAAAACAAAGTGCGGTGGATTCAGTTTAAAAAATAGGCAAACAAATTATAAAAAAGAGGAAAAAAAAGTGTGATAAAATAGTTAAGACTTATTAGTTTAGTCTAATAAATGATTAAAGTCAAACAACTTTATCCCCCCCCCCCCCCTGATGAATTGAAAATGGGGGACCCTGATGTAAACAAGACGAACGTCTTTCTCTGGTCTGCATCCCCTTAACAATTGTGTGTATTGAGCTGTACTGTATTGTAGCCATTCTGCAATCTGTTAATAAAGTTTTCAATCAATCAATCGATCCTCTCTCTCTCTCTCTTTTCTCAGGAAGAGCCACGTTTCGGAACGACCCCTCTAGCGATGCTGGCTGCGACCTGCAACAAAATCGGCAACAGCGGCAGCCCTCTGACCGGTCTACCCGACTCCAGCGCTTTCTCCATAAAAGGTGGCTTCCATCCCTGGAAGAGGTCCTTGTCGTCGTCCAGCGGCAGCAGCTGCAGCTTGTTGGGCTCCAGTCTGCCCGCCGGGTTCACGGTGCAGACCGCCACCCGCGGCGCGTCGACCGGAGGAGGAGGACTTATTACCGGTACCGGCGGTGCGGCGGGAAACGGCGCGGGGAACGGCAGCGCGTTCTGCCTGCCGGCCTCCTCCTCCACGTCCCCGACCTCCTCCTCCTCAGCGTTCTCCACGACAGACTACAGCGGTCTGTTCTCCAACTCGGGAGCCCAGGAGTCGTCCGCCGGACAGTCTGCGTTTATCTCCAAAGTCCACACGTCGGCGGAGGGCCTTTACCCGCGGGTAGGGATGGCGCACCCGTACGAGTCGTGGTACAAGTCCGCCGGGTTCCACTCGACCATCCACTCCGGGGACCATGTCGCCAACGGCGCCGCCGCGTCGTCGTGTGGGACACGGTGCACAGCGCCAACCCCGCGGTGTCGTGGCTGGACGTGCAGAACCCGGCCGGCTGCGGCCTCCATCAGACCTCCCTGGTGCAGACCTCCCTGCCCCAGGCCAGCCTACACTCCCAGCTGGGCGGCTACAACCCGGCGGACTTCTCCACGTTGACCCACTCCGCGTTCAGCTCCACCGGGATCAGCCCCTCGGCGGCCGCCACCCACCTGCTGTCCACCGGGCAGCACCTGTTGACCCAGGAGGGCTGCTTCAAGACCGTCATCCCCACCGCGGCCTCCTCCTACGCGGACGCCGCCTCCAACGCCATGATTTCCGGCTCCAGCTCAGGAATAAGTAGCTCCTCGCGGTCCTCCAGGCGGTACTCGGGGAGGGCGACGTGCGACTGTCCCAACTGCCAGGAGGCGGAGCGGCTGGGGCCCGCCGGGGCCAGCCTCCGGAGGAAGGGCCTGCACAGCTGCCACATTCCCGGGTGCGGTAAGGTGTACGGCAAGACGTCGCACCTCAAGGCGCACTTGCGGTGGCACACCGGGGAGCGGCCGTTCGTCTGCAACTGGCTGTTCTGCGGGAAGAGGTTCACCCGGTCAGACGAGCTGCAGAGACACCTGAGGACGCACACCGGGAGAAGCGGTTCGCCTGCCCGGTGTGCAACAAGCGGTTCATGCGCAGCGACCACCTGAGCAAACATATCAAGACGCACACGGCGGTGGCGGCGGGGGGAGCAAGAAGGGCAGCGACAGCGACACTGACACCGGGAGCAACCTGGAGACGCCGCGGTCCGGGTCGCCGGCAGACCTGGTTTTAGACGGGGTTCATCCGAACCGGATCATCACGGTGAAAGATCACCACCACGACGAGCCCTGATGAACCGTGTGTCCGTGTGTTGTTGTTGTTGTTGTTGTTGTTGTTGTTGTTGTTGTTGTTGTTGTTGTTGTTTATTCCGCGGGACACGGACGTGGCGGCGTGACACTGACTGACACACAACCCAGAATACAAATAAATAAAATAAAAAAGAGTAAATACATCATAGCCTAAGAAGAAAACGGCACAGCATCGAAAACGGGTGTTTTTGAAAAGACTATGGAGGTTTTCTTTTTTTGTATCCCCCGGAAGACATTTGCAGAGCTAAAATAAATAAAGGGGGTCGTCCTTCTTCACACATGCTTAATAACGAATATTTAATTCGTAAAAAATTATTATAAAAAAAAAAAAAAATTGCAAACGGAGGGGCTTCTTCGATGAACCTGTTGAACTTGGTGTTGGGACACAATGTGAGTGACATCTTGTATTCTGACGACGACGGGACTGTGTTGTTATTTTCATCATGTAAAATGTTATTATTCTGATTGTTTTATTCGTGTTTGGTAATAATAATAATAATCCTGAAAATCAGGGAGTTTACTTTTCGACGCACTTTGTTGGACGTGTAAAAAAAGAACAATTTTTTTTAAAACTTCAGTT
Organism: Notolepis coatsorum; assembly: GCF_963971535.1. Taxonomy (NCBI): domain Eukaryota; kingdom Metazoa; phylum Chordata; class Actinopteri; order Aulopiformes; family Paralepididae; genus Notolepis; species Notolepis coatsorum. The sequence continues at coordinate 157,161,906 of NC_140169.1, read as the reverse complement.
ATAACCTTTTTATTTTCTTTTGCCAAAAAAATATATAAATGTTTACTTGTATATAAAGTCACACGGTATAAGCCTTTCATTTTATCATAATTAAAAAAACAACTTTAAAAAAATATATATTCTTGAGGCTGTATAATTGTGTGATGGAGTTTTTTTTTGTTATTGAAAAATAATTCAATTAATAAGAATTGAAATAAATTATATCCACACCGTATTATTATTTTTTTTAGCCAAACACGAAATATATAATTCGACATTTCCTTTAAATATATATCAGGTGCTCGCACCTTGACTTCCACTGTTTCCTGCACGGAATAAATCAATGGTTAATGTCCCGGAAAAGACATTTCTTGCCCAAATGAAAAAAATCTTGTTAAATGGTATTAATTATGACTGGGAGCACACAGCCCCCCCCCCCCATGCGTCTTGTATCCGCGATTAGGGATTCGTGTCTTATCAAATATCTAATTAATCTCCGAGACAATCTTTTGTTCACTTTCACTTTATCTGAGGGGTTTCCAAAAGGAAGGGGGTTCGGTGACAAAAGGTCCCCTGAATATATATTCTAATTGTCCAAATTAACTGCTTTCAATTTGCATACCAAACGCGCCCTATAGGGTGCATCTTTCTCTCTCTATATACAAAACCACGCGATGTTATTATTATTATGGGGCCACGTTTAATAAAACTTTAAAATTACATTGTATACAACGTGTCCCATCATCATGAGATCTCGTGGTTTTTATACGCGCGACGAGAGAGAGAGAGACGGAGAGAGAGAGAGGGGGGGAGAGAGAGAGCAGAGAGAGAGTAGAGAGAGAGAGAGAGAGGGAGCAGAGAGAGAGAGGGGAGCAGAGAGAGAGAGAGAGGAGAGAGAGAGAGAGAGAGGGAGAGAGAGAGAGAGAGAGAGAGAGAGAGAGAGAGAGAGAGAGAGAGAGAGAGAGAGAGAGAGGGGGGGGGGAGAGAGAGAGAGCAGAGAGAGAGACGGAGAGAGAGAGGGAGCAGAGAGAGAGACGGAGAGAGTGGGAGAGAGAGAGAGAGAGAGAGAGAGAGAGAGAGAGAGATATGCCTCATCCTTGTCGTCGCATTTGAGAGATGCTCTCTTGCACGTTATTTGAATATATATCTCGGGGCCCCCCGCGATGAAAAGGGGTTCATGGATGCCCTCTCTGACTTCTTTGTGTTTACCCAGTGCAGCGTCCAACATCCCGGGGAATAATTACAGCGCCAGGCCTGGGAACACTGGGAACACTGGGGGAGAGAGACGCGTCTCATCCAGACGACCCTTTTATTATGTTTTAAGAGGAAGTTAAATTGACCAGAAGGCAATATAGAAGGAAATTGTTTTCATTTCGTTTTGTGCAACTGGCGTTTTTAAAAATTTTTAATTAAAATTATATATAGTGAAAACTATAGCAAATCAGAATGACGATTTGAATTTCAGATAATTAACTACAAAATCACTATAGTCACGCTATTTGAATTTAAACAATTATAAACTGCTATTTAAAAAAAAAAATTATATACGTCTCCCATTTGGACAATATTTTTATAATGCGGACATATATTTATTAACCTGTTAGGTATTTTTGTAATTCCCAAATTAGATTTATATTTTGTATATATAGCACAATAATAGCCTATATTCTGAAAAATAAATAAATGGTAAATAAAATAGACTATACAATTTTGTTTGCCAGTCCATTTGAAATAGGTTTGATAATATCAACAAAGACACGGGGCCTATTCTGAGCCATATTCATAACAACAGCTGGTTAAGCTGGCGGACAGACAGTCTAGAGGACGCTTGTATGGTCTCTCTCGCTGCAGGTATTTAGAATAGACACAGGTATTTAGTTCACACTGCAAAGCTAAATGGCCCAAATCAGATTTTTTTTTAAAACTCATATGTGATTCAAATCTGATTATTTCATGACAGTGTGAATAACACACTGTTGTCCTTCTGCTGTGCCTGTGAAGCACATTGAGAGCTCACTGAGTTTAAAGTGTGCTATATAAATTAAATCTACTATTATTTATTATTATTAACACAAATCACATGTAATCTGATCTTTGTTATTCTTATTTTAGGGCACTTTCACACGTGGTCCTAAATCAGATACAAAATACAATGTGACCTCATAGTCTGAACAGTCACAGCCGGACTATAGATTGACATTTGTCACAATTTTTTTTTTTACGTCCATCTTCTTTATTCATTTGCACACGCGCGGGTCAGTTAGTTCACACGCACCGGAATCTGATCTTAAGGCCGCATTTATAATAATAATAATAATGTGAACACAGCCGAACCAAAAGAAATATCAAATCTATAAGCAATAAATCAGAATTGAGCACTAAATAAGGCTTGCGGTGTGAACTATAGGAGCTTGAGACACGTCACCTGATCACCCTGCGATCAAGACGGCTAACCCTTTCACTGCAACAACAATACACAGAAGGTTAACCCTTTCACTGCCACACAACACAACAGCAAATTAACCCTTTCACTGCCACACTACAGAAGGTTAACCCTTTACTATCACCCGTCGATAGTGTGATAGTAAAGGGTTAACCTTCTGTAGTGTGGCAGTGAAAGGGTTAACGATTTACGTTGATTCGTAAAACAAATCAAATAATGAATATATATCTATATCTATATTGATATATAGCCGTGGAGCCACAAGTAATCATCATTAACATGAGAAGAAGAAAAAACGATCACAGTCGGGGCATCCACAACCGTTTATCAACCAATAAAATCACCTGCAGCTCTACATTTTCCCCCAAATTGTTGATAATTATGAACATTTTCATCTCGAATGAAGATATCGAGCAGTTATGTATACGGAAAACATTTTAATAGTCAAAAATATTATGATAACAGTAGGATAACTTTCAAACATGTCTGTGCACGGATGTGGAAGCCATGAGCCATTATCCACAAGGCCTATTTTTAGAACAACAATCACAAATATGCAGAAACAAAACAATATCAACACACCTTAGTAGCCAACTGAGAATGAACATCAGGAACATTGGCGCAAATTACTTCCACTTCCGTAATAATCAATTAATTTAGAGACGCATCCATTCTGACAAAAACAAAACATCTCGGGTGTCTCGGTTCCAGGTGATTCTAAGTCCACTGCTGCCCTCTGCTGGACGAACACGAGACCCGCATGCAATATCTCGCACCACATTTCCCACCTAATTCTCCACTTGCACAACCTGAAAGTAGGCACTTCCGGCTGACTTCCGGTTGCCAATGGTACTTCCTGTCCCATCCAAATACATTGGTTTTAGCTACTTTTCTCCCCTTATTTAAACAACTTTGTCGTCACAGAGAGGCAATGAAACGTTTGTATTATTATAGTATAGAATGTATTTAATAACCAAACGTTTGTCAGCAGGGTTTTTGGGCTGTATTTCATGTAAAAACGTTTATTGTTAGTTTCCTTGCTCAGCCAGCATTAGCCTTCATTAGCTAACAGAAGCTAGTGGTTAAACAGGCCGGATTAGCTTTGAGCTAACTATCTTTCCCGACCCATGTATTCATTCCATTCTAAACATAACGTTAGTTTACAAAACATGACCATAACGTTGAGGAACAAATTATAAGTGTGTGGGTGTGTGTTTTGGTGAACATTGGACTGCAAACAGAAAATGCATCACAGTTAGACAGTAGCTACTGTTAGCTGCCCTTCCGGATTAGCTTTGAGCTAACTATCTTTCCCGACCCATGTATTCATTCCATTCTAAACATAACGTTAGTTTACAAAACATGACCCGTCTATATAACGTTGAGGAACAAATTATATAGACGGGTAATGTTTTGAACAACTAACGTTACGTTTAGAATGGAATGCATCGGCAAAGATCGTTAGCTCAAAGCTATTCCGGCCAGTTTATCAACTTCCTGTCATTTAGAAATATGATTTTATAGTGAAAATCATTACCAAAACGTTCGGAAAAACCTCACGGGAGCATTATAGACTGTCATACAAATGTACAAATGCTATAAGGTGGCAAGAAATGCACTATAAACAATACTTTGGGTCGGGAAAGATAGTTAACTCAAAGCTAATCCGGAAGGGCAGCTAACAGTAGCTACTGTCTAACTGTGATGCATTCAACAGACAGACCGGCCCAGGCAGTTCAGCGTCGCGGAGCATTTAGCCTGCTGGCTACCTAGCTCCACTTCAACCAGCATCGGGAGCTCCAGCAGCTTGTCGATGTGCTAATAGCCTCAGCAACCTAACGTTAGCTGGCTCCAGCAGATCGACAAGCTGCTGGAGCCAACCTAACGTTAGCTGGCTCCAGCAGATCGACAAGCTGCTGGAGCCAGCTAACGTTAGCTTGCTGAGGCTATTAGCACATCGACAAGCTGCTGGAGCTCCCGATGCTGGTTGAAGTGGAGCTAGGTAGCCAGCAGCTAACGGTAGCTGGCTCCAGCAGCTTGTCGATCTGCTGGAGCCAGCTAACGTTAGGTTGCTGAGGCTATTAGCACATCGACAAGCTGCTGGAGCTCCCGATGCTATAATAATACAAACGTTTCATTGCCTCTCTGTGACGACAAAGTTGTTTAAATAAGGGGAGAAAAGTAGCTAAAACCAATGTATTTGTATGGGACAGGAAGTACCATTGGCAACCGGAAGTCAGCCGGAAGTGCCTACTTTCAGGTTGTGGAAGTGGAGAATAGCCGCCCTAGACACAGTACATGTTCCCCGATGGTTTTGATTGACAAGTTAAAAAACAATGTCCTAAAAGATCAAATACAAGAATATTCACTTGAATTGCACACTATAAAAAGAAAATTAAAACTAAAAAACGTTTTTTCTTTTATAATATAACCCTAATCTTCCTCGGACTTCCACTCCTCTCTCTGCTCCTGTTCCTCAAGGGGGTTAGCTTGCTGTCGGCACCATAGATATATATAGAACACTAGATAGCTTAAAGGGGAACTCCAACATTTTGGGAAATTAGCTTATTTAACATCTTCCCTGGAGTTAGACAAGAAGATACATACCTTTTTTGTCTCTGTGCGTGCATTTTAGCTTTGGGAATAGACACTCCGTTAGCATAGCTGAGCTTCATCACTGGAAGTGAGGCAGGACAGTAGCCTTACAGTGCCTTACAGTGTATTGCAAGGTCTGACATTGACCAAATTTGATATGCATGACCTTGGTGGGCTCTAGGTCAACTCCTGAAAAGGGGGTCAATGTCAGACCTTGCAATCAAAAGTTAGGGGGCGCACTGAAATTATGGCAAGGGTTATTAGCCCCCTAACTTTTGATTGCAAAGTCTGACATTGACCCCCTTTTCAGGAGTTGACCTAGAGCCCACCAAGGTCATGCATATCAAGTTTGGTCAATGTCAGACCGAGTCTGGACAGTGAGCAGTGGATATACATTGACAACAGTCTGGGGGACAGTCAGTGGACATACACTTTATCAAGCCCTCCGGCTGGACCACGTTTCAATTAAACAAAGTGAGTTAATTCTCTCTCTCTCTTAGCCACTCAGCTAACGTTAGCCGCTGTTAGCCACTCAGCTAATGCTAAACTAACATCCGTGATTCCGTGATTCTCTCTCTCTCTCTCTCTCTCTCTCTCTCTCTCTCTCTCTCTCTCTCTCTCTCTCTCTCTCTCTCTCTCTCTCTCTCTCTCTCTCTCTCTCTCTCTCAGACAGAGCTGTGTGTGTGTATCCCGCCTCAGTCAGAACCCCTACAGGTCTGATCTGATTCTGATTAAACGTCTTACCTCGGTTGACCTTAATTCTCGGATATTTTTCAAATCGCTCAACGACGAGTATTTAATTTCAATGAATGTCCCAAGGTTGTCTATTGAAATCCATAGTGAGGTTAAATGTTATAGGTCTAAATAATAATCCAGCATTAATTGACCTAATAGCTCCTTTACCTGCTGTATTAAATCATTGTGTGGAGAATGAAGCGTTGATTGTTCTCTGATAATTACTGCTGAAACTTCAAAGCCTTTTTGGTCATAGTATAAACTAGCAGCATCACTTGTGACTGTAAATTAAATTAAATTAAATTAAATTAAATTAAATTAAATTAAATTAAATTAAATTAAATTAAATTAAATTAAATTAAATTAAATTAAATTAAAACTAAAAAAAGTGTTTTCTTTTATAATATAACCCTAATCTTCCCCGGACTTCTACTCCTCTCTCTGCTTTTTATTTTGGTGCAGTAAACTTGGTCACAAAAGAAAAAACCTTGTAGGCCATCCGTTGAGGGAGCATAGGAAACCACGCTCTGTGTAGGGTGAGGGACCACGCTCCGTGGAGGGCGAGGGAGCATGTCTGGGCACGGGACGTTTTGGTGGCAGCCTGTTTTATATTCTGTCCAGTTGAGTCCTTGTTGACCACACGATTCCATCTACCATATATCATTGGTATCTGTTTATTTTCAAAGCCCTTATTGGTAGACACTGTTGGAATGGCATCTTGGAACCTATTCTACACGTTCAGATGACCGCTTGGTTCTCAGGGTTCCTCCAGTTCGCTCTGAACCGGGAAAAACTGCTCTTTCCTTTGATGCTTCCAACACCTGGCACGCCCTCCGACTGACTCTGAAGCTGAAGGTTCTTCCTTCTCTTGCTGCATTTTAAAAGTATGATCTCCGACCACCGTGTGTCGACTTGTAACTGTCTTAGCTGAATTATTATTGTTTATTCTTATTTGTTGCATCTATATGTATGAAATTGCTGATAAACTGTCTTTTGTACGCTTATCGCCGCTGTAAATGAGGGTAACATCAGTGTCTGAAGAGTTTAAATAAAGGTTTGAAATTAAATCAAATGAAATATTAAGCCCAGTCACAAGTGATGCTGCTAGTTTATACTATGACCAAAAAGGCTTTGAAGTTTCAGCAGTAATTATCAGAGAACAATCAAAGCTTCTGTACTCGTACCTTTTTGTAGGCCATCGTTAACATAAACAGCTTGAAGGACGTTTTGGTGACAGCCTGTTTGATCTTCTTTGAGACCTTGTTGGCCAGAAGATTCCTCATCTTGGAGAGCAGGTAAAGGAGCTATGAGGTAAATTAATGCTGGATTATTATTTAGACCTATAACATTTAACCTCAACAATGATTTCAATAGACAACCTTGGGACATTCATTGAAATTAAATACTCGTCGTTGAGCGATTTGAAAAATATTAGAGAATTCAGGTCAACCGAGGTAAGACGTTTAATCAGAATCAGATCAGACCTGTAGGGGTTCTGACTGAGGCGGGATACACACACACAGCTCTGTCCGTACGTGTGATGATGATGATGATGATGATGATGATGATGATGATGATGATGATGATGATGATGGTGGTGATGATGACACATACCTTCCTCCTCCTGTCCTCCCATGTACTTCTCTGCGTTCTTGATCATGTTCTCAATTTCGGTTTTACTGAGACCTCCTGACTGGATCACAGCTAGAGGAGAGAGGAGACATTCAGTCAGGTTCCGTTTCCTGCCTCATTCACTACCATGTGGTGCCGACAGCAAGCTAACCCCCCTTGAGGAACAGGAGCAGAGAGAGGAGTGGAAGTCCGGGGAAGATTAGGGTTATATTATAAAAGAAAAAACGTTTTTATAAACTTTTTATAGTGTGCAATTCAAGTGAATATTCTTGTATTTGTTCTTTTAGGACATTGTTTTAACTTGTCAATCAAAACCATCGGGAACATGTACTGTGTCTAGGTTGGCTATTAGGTGGGAAATGTGGTCCTCCCAATGATGTTTTTAATCAAAAGGTAGACGGCCAGCCAAACTCCATTAATAAGCAACACGAGAGTCAAAACGTAGCTTCCTTGCTTCTTGTTTTAATGTAATTCTTGTTGAGATGTTGCTAGGATAGGAGTAAAACTGAAACAGAAGTTGTGAGGATTGGCCCATTCCCCGCCACACGCTTCTTCAAGGTACTGTGAGGATTGGCCCATTGCCGCCACACGCTTCAAGATCAATTACCAATTGCCGTCACGCACCTGTTGTTGTTTGTAATCAGCGCTCCAGAGCCCTTCATATACTCGGGTCTTTCTGTTAGTCATTGTCGGGTCGTTTTGGATTACCACTGGCAGCTTGTTCTTCCCGTTGTTGTACCTCGTCTGTTTTTCTTCAGGACGTCTATGGAAGTCGCCGCTGTTGTGTTTCTCTATCATCCGTTGGAGCTGTGCCTCGTTGCCCGCTTTGCACATTTGCGCTTTGGTGAGTTTTTGGAACGAACCTTTTGGATTCTCTGTTTTCTGTGTGTTTGGATAACACTGAAGATTTGCCGTTTTTGTTTTGTACTGGACTCAGCTAAACTTGTGTGTTGGTAACACTGAAGATTAAGTCACGTGTGATTGTACTGGACTCAGCTAAACTTGTGTGTTGGTAACACTGAAGATTAAGTCACGTGTGATAATACTGGACTCAGCTAAGAAGGACTGGACTGCCTCTGTATTCCGTTGGCTTGTCTATTGACCACTCTCTCTCTCTCTCCGTTCCTCCCCGAGTTGGATCCTGGAGTAGCTGCAGAGCCGCAGAGGCAGTGGCGCTACGCCGCTTCACCATCTCTATACCGGGACGATCTGCAGAGCCGCAGACAACTCTGCCAAGAACATTCTCCCCTTTTGTTATTCTGATTGTTATTTCGCTCATTCCTGTTTCAGAAATAAATACGCCCTAGTCTTTGGCTAACACTGAACTACCTGTCTGTGCCGTGCTGTTGGGGTCGGTTTCAAACCATAACATTACGACCCGAACATGACGACCCCAACCGACACAGACAGGGTCAGGGCAGCGTTGGCGGTCCAGATCGAATTGACCAACGACCACAGCCTACAGTTAGGTGCGGCTGCTGTGCAGGACCTCCGAGCCTCTTCGTCAAGGCAGAGAAGTGCCGATTTCACTCCGACTCCATCGATTACCTGGGCTTCATCGTGGAGGAGTGGCCGGAACCCACCTCTCGGAAAGAGCTACAGAGCTTCCTCGGGTTCGCAAGCTTCTACCGAAGATTCATCCGGAACTACAGCCAGGTGGCGGAACCACTTACCAGGCTAACCTCTCCCTCCCTGCCGTTCGACTGGTCCCCAGCGGCTTGCGCTGCGTTCCGTTCCCTCAAGAAGAGGTTCACCACCGCCCCGGTCTTGCTCCACCCAGACCCCAAGAGACAGTTCATTGTGGAGGTGGACGCCTCGGATACTGGACTAGGGGCTATCTTGTCTCAGCGGTCGGCAACGGACCAGAAGGTACACCCGTGCGCCTTCTACTCACGTCGTTTCCTCCCTGCCGAGAGGAACTATGCCATCGGCAATCGGGAGCTGCTGGCGGTAGTGGCTGCCTTGGAGGAGTGGCGTCATTGGCTAGAGGGGGCCGAGGAACCATTCACCATTTGGACGGACCACAAGAACTTGACGTACATCCGTGCTTCCAAGCGCCTCAACGGCCGGCAGGCAAGGTGGGCCAGCTTCCTCAGTCGGTTCGACTTCTCGCTGACCTTTCGCCCTGGGTCCCGCAACACGAAGGCCGACTCCCTGTCCCGGTTACACTCCAAGGGGGCTCCAACCACTGAGGATCCGACTCCCATCCTCCCAGAGGCCAGGGTGGTGGGAGTGGTCACCTTGGGCATCGAGGGGTTGGTAAGGCGTGCCCTACGCTTCCATCCCGCTCCCGGCAATGTACCTGTTCGTCGCCTCTTCGTCCCGACTCAGTCCGGTCCCGGGTCCTCCAGTGGGGCCATACCAGCCGGTTCGCCTGCCACCCGGGCGTTCATCGCACGTTCTCCTTCCTGGCTTGTCGATTCTGGTGGAGGGGGGGGGGGTACTGTGAGGATTGGCCCATTCCCCGCCACACGCTTCTTCAAGGTACTGTGAGGATTGGACCATTGCCGCCACATGCTTCAAGATCAATTACCAATTGCCGTCACGCACCTGTTGTTGTTTGTAATCAGCGCTCCAGAGCCCTTCATATACTCGGGTCTTTCTGTTAGTCGTTGTCGGGTCGTTTTGGATGACCACTGGCAGCTTGTTCTTCCCGTTGTTGTACCTCGTCTGTTTTTCTTCAGGACGTCTATGGAAGTCACCGCTGTTGTGTTTCTCTATCATCCGTTGGAGCTGTGCCTTGTTGCCCGCTTTGCGCATTTGCGCTTTGGTGAGTTTTTGGAACGAACCTTTTGGATTCTCTGTTTTCTGTGTGTTTGGATAACGCTGAAGATTTGCCGTTTTTGTTTTGTACTGGACTCAGCTAAACTTGTGTGTTGGTAACACTGAAGATTAAGTCACGTGTGATTGTACTGGACTCAGCTAAACTTGTGTGTTGGTAACACTGAAGATTAAGTCACGTGTGATAATACTCGACTCAGCTAAGAAGGACTGGACTGCCTCTGTATTCCGTTGGCTTGTCTATTGACCACTCTCTCTCTCTCTCTCTCCGTTCCTCCCCGAGTTGGATCCTGGAGTAGCTGAAGAGCCGCAGAGGCAGTGGCGCTATGCCGCTTCACCATCTCTATACCGGGACGATCTGCAGAGCCGCAGACAACTCTGCCAAGAACATTCTCCCCTTTTGTTATTCTGATTGTTATTTCGCTCATTCCTGTTTCAGAAATAAATACGCCCTAGTCTTTGGCTAACTCTGAACTACCTGTCTGTGCCGTGCTGTTGGGGTCGGTTTCAAACCATAACAGAAGTATAGGTATACAGTTTAGTTTAGTTTAGTTTATTTATTTAGCACATTATTTAAAAAAAAAAGTGCTAGGAGGGAACAAAGCCCAAAGGGCTTGTACAAAGTTCCACTCCCATCGTTGTCCATAAACAATATGGACGAATTACATGTAAACATGGACTACAAAATAAACTACAAAACAGGATCAGAGACATAAGGCAGACACTAATGCGAAAACATGGAACATTTACACAAGTCAGTAACAAGAACAATTTTTTTTCTTTTTGTACAAGAGGGCAAAGACAAAGGAGAATATCATATTAACGGTATATAATGAGGAAAAGGAAACAAGCAGTCATACTAACAGAAGATGTAACACTGATGACACAGGAGTAACTTAATGTGACAGTGATTTATGATGAAATTAAATGAGATTTTAATTGTTTTTTGAATATGGATAAGGAGGTTGTTGACCTCAATGATGAATTTAGAGTGTTCCAGAGTTTAGGACCTCTAAAGCTAATGTTGAATTGATGGCTAGTTGTCAGACAGAAAGGTAAGTGGAGTTTATTGCTATGGTTTGTTGGATATGAGTGAAATTCTGTGAATATAATAGTGAATATTTGCGGAACAGAGGTGCAGATGGTTCATATCTGGTAGAGTGGGAAATCATCCTGAGGAACCTCTTCTGGATTATGACTAATTTGTTGAGATATGATGGATATGTTGCAGCCCAGACTATATTACAGTAGTTAAGGTAAGGAAATAAAAAGCTATAATACAAGGTTAGATGGGCAGAGGGATGTATCCTGGGGCAGTCCTTTCTCAAAATTCCAAGCATCATCATTGACTTTTTGCAAACATTGTCAATGTGATTATGCCAATTTAATCCTTTGTCTATAGTAACTCCTAAACATTTTGTGAAAGGCACTTGGAGAATTTCATTTCCATTAATTCATATTTTAGATTCTTCTTTAGGGTAGTACTTATTTTTTGTTGCAGAAGACCATGAAGTAAACATTTTTGACATTTAGAGTAAGCTTGTTGCATTGAAACCAGTTAGAGACTATTTTAAGTTCCTCATTCACGCATACAATCAGGGACTTGAAGTCATGATGAGTAGCTAAGAGATTGGTGTCATCCGCGAATAATAATGGAAGTAGAGTATTACAGGACATAGCAAAATCATTAATGTAAATTAAAAATAATAAAGGGCCCAGAATGGAACCCTGTGGAACCCCGAAGAGGATCCTTGATTTGACAGATGAGCATCCATTGGATGACACAAACGAAAGGTTATCCTATAACCTAGTTATATGAATACTGGCTGAGCGTCTCGCTCTTCGCCATTGAGATATCTCTTATCTCCAGCACCTACTGTGCTCATTAACAAAACAATGCACCCATGCACCTGACCAGGCCCGCCCCAGCGTCCTCCTATAAGACGCCGGACATAGTCACACTCCCCCTTCCTCGGGAAAAAGTTTCCATCATAGAAAACCCAACCAAGGGACCTCAGGGCGCTAAGAGCGAGACGCTCAGCCAGTATTCATATAACTAGGTTATAGGATAACCTTTCGTTATATAGCATTACTGGCCTCGCGTCTCGCTCTTCGCCATAATGAGATATGGGGCAGAGCAGATGCGTGGCCCGACAAGTGTACCCCCTGAGGACCCACAAGCCCTACTACCAGGGGGGAGGGGAGTCCCGTCCACCCGCCCGTCCTAGTGAAGGGGGGGCGGCAGTCAACTCCACCAAAGTGCGAAAAAAGAGGGAACTAGAGACCCCTAAAAACGCACAGCACAGGCGGGACCACGTGTGACACATCACCCCGTGGCACACACCCACACACCCCTGCTAACCCACGAGAGGCGGGACGCAGGGGCGGTCCCAGACCTAAGAACCGCCTGGGAGAACCCCCAGTCATGTCCATGAGGTAAAACCTAACGACGGGACCCGGGGAGGACCAGGAGGCCGCAGCACAGATGTCCTCCACCGAGGCCCCCCCTAACAAGGCGACAGAGGCCGCCACTCCACGAGTGGAGTGCACCCTGACGGGCCTGTCCAGCCAACGTGTAGCAAAGGGCAATGCCCCCGCACAACCAATGTGACAGGCACTGCTTGGACAGTGCCTTACCAGCGCGAGGGCCACCGTAACAAATAAAAAGTTGATCGGTAGCCCTGAGAACCCGAGTCCGACTGAGGTAAACCCCCAAAGCACGGACAGGACACGACAGATGAAGGCTCGCCTCTAACCCACTAGCGTGAGGAGGTGGATGAAATGCCTGAATCACAATATCCCTGGAGCAAAAAGGGCTCTGGATATTCTTTGGCACGAAGACTGGATTAGGCCTCAGAGTCGCACCGCTATTGGCACGAATAGACAAGCACTCAGGCCGCACCGAGAGAGCACACAGCTCACCCACGCGCCTAGCGGAGGTGATGGCCAGTAAAAACGCAGTCTTGAAGACAGCTGCTCCAACGACGCCTGCTCAAGAGGCTCAAACGGGGCCTCAGACAACCGGCAGAGGACCAGTTGGAGGTCCCACTCGGAGACAGAGAACATTCCACCGGCTTGAGACGCCAAGCAGGAACGTCCCACGAGAGGGTGGCTGAACAACGTTCCACCCCCACACTCGACCATACGCCACTCCCCAGCATAAGCCGTGGTAGAGGACGGAGCGCGCGCGTACCGGATAGCGTTAACCACAGAATAGTCAAGACGCATCCCCACCAGATTCACACTGTCAGCAGCCAAGCCTAGCGGCTGCCCCAGAACAGGAAGGCAGAACAGAGTTCCGCGTGCCTGAGAGAGGGCCCGCGGTGACCACGGACCAGGCCACAGAGAGTTGAATCAGGGCCGGGGACCACACAGCTGAGCCCCGGCCCGGCACGACCAGGACAAAGTCCTGCGCTCCCGACGTACCCGCCCCAACAGCTGAGCTATCAGGTGAAAGGGAGGGAATACGTACAGAATCCCGGACGGCCACGGAATCGGTCCCAGACCTGCCCGACTATGTCTGGACGTAATCCCCACTCGTCAGGGTGAGGACCGCCCCGCGACATCACACCTGCACCCACATTCACCCTGCCGGGGATGTGGAGAGCCCTCAGGCAGAGCAGATGGAGAACGCCCATAGCCAGAGCCCGACCGCCGCCCGGTGCAGACGGGGGGAGCACACTCCACCCTGTCTGACAATATACAACGCTGATGTCGTGTTGTCCGTCCTGACCAAAACATGCTTGTCCACCACAAGGTGGTCGAGCCGTTTGAGCAGCTGCCCCCTACTGCATTGGTCCGACACGTCCCCCCCCCATCCCATGAGGGAGGCATCAGTGAAGACTGTGACGTGTGACAGCCTGCTGCCCAAGGGGATCCCGCAGGTGAGGGCACCAGACCCTCCCCATCTTGAAGACGAGGTCCCCCAGTACTGACATGGGAACCTTCAGCCAATTCCATATGTCTCAAACCGGGTCTATTTCCATACTGGAAAAAACTACCTCTGCATCCTCCCCATGAAGAGGAGGCCAAGAGGGACCACAGAGTGAACAGATGCCATCATACCGAGCAGGCGTATCACGGACAGCGCCGTAACCGTCCTAGGACGGAACCTCCCGAGCGCGCCGAGAACCACCCACTCGCCGCCGCTCTGAGAGGGATGCCCATATAGACCTTGAGCTTAGAAATAAGCCCAAGTAGGGCGGTTAGGTGGCCGAGCGGAGATTGCGTTCGTCACCAGCCCCGGAGCTGAGCTGGATTTGCCTGTTCGAATCCAGCTCACAGCTCCGGGGTTGTCACCAGCTTGGCTGGCCGTCTGCACTGATACAATTGGCTGTATCAGAGGGTGGGAGAAGCTGGCGGGGTGGGTCCGGGTCGTTGTAAACAGCGACTCCTACAGTTCGGTCGGGGCGCCTGCTAAGCGCGGATTGGACGTGAGGGGGATAGTGTGGTCCTCCCACACGCTACGCCCTCTCAATGAGAATCCGCGCTGCCAGGTGAAAAGAAGCGGTGATTGGCTGGACGTGTGTCGGAGGAAGCACGTGGTAGCCTCCACTCTCCCAGATGATCTGACTGTGGGGGGTAAGTGCGCAGCGACCAGGAAGGGACTGGGAATTGGCATACGACTAACATTGGGATGGGAGAAAATCGGAGGAAAATGGAGGGGGAAAAAGACCAATAAAAAAAAAAAAAATAAGCCCAAGTACTCCACCCGTTGACTGGGAAGAGGAGTACTCTACTTCCAGTCTACAGCAAAACCCAGGCTGGTGAGGAATTCCACCACCTGCCTGGTATGAGACTTGGCGACCTTCCCTGACCGGCCGAGGACCAGAACGTAGTCCAGGGTAGAATAAAATTCGTAACCCCCAACAACGCAGAGGCCCCAGCGCGGTCTCCAACCTTCCATGGGACAGGTCCAGTATGGGTCTGACACCCCCCCCCCCCGATTTCTCGAGCACCAGAGAATACCGGGAGGAAACGCCACGCATCGCGTCCTCCTTTGGGACCACGACGATGGCTTGCTTCGCCCACAGAGATTGGATCTCGTCGGCCAGAGCTGTCACTGCTGGTGACCTTGACAATAGGGTCTGTACCAAACCTGAAAACGGGTGGGGTTGTGTAAACACAAGTCTCCGCCTCAGTGTTCTCTCCATCCACCTCGACATATGGCACTGCTGTAGCCATATGTGATGATAATCCCAAGCGCACCTGCCGCCACTTGGCGCTGATCCGCCAGAAACCGTAGATAGGCGGCCTGGTCCCACCCGCTGTGCGTTGCCAACCCTGGACTCGCCAACCGTGCGAGCAGGGCGTCTCGTGGAGCTGGGATACCGCACCCCGACACTACCAACGAGGCAATCGCACCCAAGGGGGGACCCCGACAGAAAGGGCCAGTTTGATACGGGGGAAGCTGACATCACACTGGGTGACAAAAGCTCCCCCACTGAACACCTCGCCAGCATGGATTGCTGAGGAACTGTTCTACAGCTGGACATGCAAGGTGTGAGGCCCCCACACTGCCCGATAGGGTGGGTTCCTACACACCGTAGCTGGAGAATTATCCGACGTTTTTCCCAATATATTTATCATTATTATCCTTCATTATTATCATGAGTAACATTTATTGTATACATTTATTGCATGAGTTAATTATTATCTGGTGCCGCCTAGTGGACGCACTTTGGAGTACGTATTGCGACTCTGAGCAGGTAAGCTGTCTCTGCGCCGGCGCGTCGCGCTATTTAAGTGACACTCTCTAGACTGTAAGGTGAAAAGCCCTGTGGGCGAACTCTTGACTGGCCAACGGTGCGTTGCATTGGATGCGCCGTTAATATCCGCATTTCTCTTGAATTCATATATCTAGTTATTAATTAATGCCGTTTGTTTTCCTTTCCTTTTGTATAGGTAAATAATCTATAGACTGACTAACGTCTGATTGTATGCTGACTGACTAAACGCTGACTGAATGTACAAGCTGACTATAGACCAACTACATGCAGACCAACTAATGTCTGGCTACACTGTTACCTGGCTAAAACGTCTGGCTACACTATCAAGTACCGGTTGCTAAATTGCAAACCTAACTATCAACGAACTATCATCAGAGACGACTTGGTTGAACATTACCAATACCATATCGACCTCTACTAACATTATCCACTAATGCTTGGATGTAAGCTACTACTGACTATCAGCTACAAGCTAACCACTTGTTTAATTGACCACCTGGTGATTATTATATCAAGGATGAACTGGATGCTGGACATCAAAGTCCTAATAAACGAACATTCTTATAAAGTCCGAATTGTTTCAATGGTTTAAGTAAAGTCATTTCGCCCACACCCTTCCAAGGGGGACATCTAGTTGACTCATTGACTGAGACTGCTAGATAATTGGACAGTAGCCCTGCAGTGATATTACTACCACCCAAATCATGCGCGCCTGCCAGACCACCGCCGGTCTTCGGGCCGTGGGAGGCACTAACGTGATACCCGGCCTGGCGAAGGCGAGGTCGGGGGATCCCGCGCTGTGCCTCAAGAGGCCTCGAGCCCCCCTGCTGACAACCTTTGTAGTTGACATACGTAACACCAGGCTCACCAAACACAGACGCAGAACGCCTCGCCACAGCCACTGGCGAGGCCGCGCCCTCACTTCTGGCTGCGCGGTGTGAGGTGGTGTGGGGCCTAGTCCAAATACCGCCCGCGCTCCTGCGGAAAGACCAAAGTCCCTCTGCGGAGAGGGGAGCCCTGAGGAGGGAAAAAACGTCTCAGCCCCTCAAGGGGAGACTCCAACCAAGATGTCTGTAAACAAGCGTTGACAGCATCCTAGCCCTCCCTGCGGTTATAGCTTGCGGCTAGGTCAAAGCTAATAACGTCAAAACCTTGCGCGATGTTTCGACGTCGGCTGGCCCTAAGGCCCCGCCACCCGACACCATTTTTGACAGAAAAAACAGCAAGTCGAACAATGTTACTAGTCGCTGCTAATTCTATACCGTGGCGGTATAGGCTTAACAGCCCACCAGCCACCTGCCGGGCCGACTCGCCTCATGGCGTCGGCCGGGCGGGACACCGTTCCACCATGTCAGAGGCAAAGGACTGATGCCACCTGCTTCACAAGCACGGAGCACCAGTGGTGGCTGCAACAAAAAACTACTACTAGTGAAAGCACTGCCTCACTAGTAGGAATGCAGCAACCTCCACTGTGGTGTGGACCCATGAAGGGGTAAATGAATAAATGAACGAAAACTCCACTAACACACTGCAGAATGGGCTAGCCCATACACACAATGTTAAGGGGATGCAGACCAGAGAAACACCAGTCCCGCACACAATTCATAGATTCACAAAAAGCACACCAGCCCTAGGCCTCAGCCCATCCACCCATGAAATGGTAAACAAGCCCCCGTCAAAACTCCCAACAGTAGACACCAATTGACCGTCAGCATGAATGGTTAAGAGGAGGGAAGACCTTTTAAAAAGACAGCCCTCGGCAGGGAACAAGAAACGGAGACCCAGCATTGTAGCATTAGCATTAGCCGCGCGCACTAGGATAGCTGGGAAAACACCCAAAACAGAGTCATGACGACCATGTTTTCCCAAATATCCTGCCCCTCGCGCCAATACACAACCCGGCTGTCTCACGGGACAACGAGCAGTATCACAAATGCTAGCATTAATGCCTGGCAGCGCAGGCCCTACCTGTGCGCGACATAGCCCGACAGCTAGCCGCCACGCAACGTCCCTCGGTCCGCTGTCAGGAGACGAGGAAACCCAGGACAGGCCCGATGCGCTGTTAGGATGTGCCAAGAAGAGCTCTCTGTTGTCTAAGTAGTTAGTAAACCACTTGAGGGCAATATCCTGAACACCATATCTATTGAGTTTAGAGATGAGAATGTTGTGGTTGAAAAGCTTTGCTCAGATCTAGAAAGACACCAATAGCAATTTTTTTGTCATCATTTGCTGAGGAGATGTTGTTGACGAGCTGTAGCAATGCATGTTCTGTGGAGTATTTTTTACGGAAACTGTAACTGAGGGGTACTGACTGTATTGAATAAGTATGGTATCATTAAACCACTACTGAGTTATGTACATTACTACTGGCCATACAGTACACATGTATATGAGATGAACACCTCCACAATAACACGGCTTCACAAGAAATACTGTTTAGAAGAATATTTATTAGCAGCACGAAGATTATCTTACATTACTTTACTTATCAAGATTGAGAGTTGCGCTTGTAAGGCGAAGAATGTGCATGAATAGGTCAAGAGCGTAAGTCCATGAGAATATTACGCAGGAGATAATTAATACCACCTGTATCATAAGAATTATATATGGTACACTAGTAGGGCAGCTGGAGATACTAAGAGGGTCCCTCCGGTTGTAGGCCAGCAGGGGAGAGGATTTGTCGGTAGCGAAAGTCTGGGTCAACGAGGAATAAGGAGACTCCAGGTACAGGAGACAGTGCAATAATCCCTTGATCCGCAGACGAACAACAGCTATTCTCCGGTATGCAGTGCCGCATGGAGGAAAGCTAGCCAGCCTCAGGGTTCCTAGAGGCGGGCTCGACGGTGCTTCTCACAGGGTAAATCCCACACAGCAGTGGGTGTAGACGATTCTCCGCTCCAACAGCTACAGGACCAAAGCAAATATAATCCAGCCGAAAAGGGCTATGTAGTCGTCGGGTAGGTTATCCAGTGTACATATCCACACGGTTCTCGTCTAGGGCTCCTCGGATGACGGCACCAGGTTAGGCCGCCCAGCCTGGATAAGCACACTAGCTTGGTACGATGAAACGTTGGTAATGCTGGTCACTGTAGAACGGTAGCCGCACGATACACTATACATAATAGACTATTACTTAATAATAGAATAAATCGAACTCGACGATACAGCGTTAAACTCTGACACTTCAGCTATCAATTCGCACGCGGTCTCAAGGCTCTATTTCAGGGCAAAACGGGCCCACTTCACAGCACGTTGTATCGTGGTGTGAGGCTTCAACTTGTTACTAAGATTACTGCTGTATCCACCTGCGCCGTATTTATACGTAAGGTGAACAATCTAGTACCAGCCTTATTTCTCATATTCTTGCGCAGAACCGGGCATGTTCAGGCATGTCTCAGCGGTGACTTTGAACTAGACATTGGGGGGTATGGCCGTGGCGCCTAGGGGATCGCTGTCCAATAGGAGAACGAATATTATGGTCTGTACTAGGTAAAGGGATATTCCGTGTATATGTACAAAGAATATACAAGGGATATCAGACGATATACAAATACTATACAATATATCTCAAGTAATAAATATATATATTCGGTTTAATCTGACCCTTTGTAACAGCCGCCTCCTAATTAGTCCGCACCTAATTAGATAAGCATAGGCAGATTAACCGCACTGTCCACTACTCAATGTCCGTTGTGAGGGTAGGGCAGTTCACAAAGTCAGGGGGTCATGGTTGTCATCAAGAGAGTCGGGGAGCCTTGGCAACTCTATCAGCCTCGCCACGGGTCGGGTGTATGTCCGCCCTTGGACGAGCACTTCTGCCGCTCTGACCTTTCCGTCGGCACCAGTGATCACTTTGCTTACGCGGCCGGCCGGCCACATAGCTCGGGGTAGTGACTGGTCGATAATCATGACGACTGTGCCTTCCGTCAAATTGTCTCTTTCTTTTACCCACTTCTGGCGGGTCTGTAGAGACGGTAGATAGTGGAGGAGGAAACTGTTCCAAAACTTGTCAGCCAATACTTGACTGTACCTCCACATTCTTCGGCCGTTTGCTTCTTCAGGTCTGTACACTGTCTGTGGGAGCGCGGGGTCCAGCCGCACCATCAAGAGAGTGTTGGGGGTGACTGGGTCGACATCTGCTACATCACTTGAGACGTAACCGAGGGGCTTTGAGTTCAATACTCCCTCGATCTCCGTGAGGACTGTCGTGAGGACTTCTTCCGCCACGGTCTGGGCCCCAAGCACGGCGTACAGGGCTGTCTTTATTGAACGTACTTCTCGTTCCCAAGTTCCACCGAAGTGAGGTGCATTCGGGGGGTTAATCTGGAAATCAATCTGAGAGGGAGCGAGGTGGGTCTTAAGTTCTGGGCCCATAGCTTGGAAGCTCTCTCTCAGCTCTCTTTCTCCGCCTTTGAAGTTTGTCTCGTGATCAGACAATAATATAGACGGTTTTCCTTTCCGCAATGTGAATCTCCGGAAGGCCATAAGGAATGAGTCCGTACTCATGGTTGGAAGGAGTTCTATGTGTATCGCTCGGGTGGTCATGCATTTGAATACAATACCCCACCGCTTCTCCGTCCCTCTTCCTTTCTTTACATACAGCGGGCCGAAACAGTCCATACCGGTGGAGTGAAAGGGCTTGTCGCCGAGTCGGAGGCGACAGGGGGGTAGGTCAGCCATCCGGGGTATACTGGGCTGT
Organism: Notolepis coatsorum; assembly: GCF_963971535.1. NCBI lineage: Eukaryota > Metazoa > Chordata > Actinopteri > Aulopiformes > Paralepididae > Notolepis > Notolepis coatsorum. The sequence goes on along the minus strand of NC_140169.1, from coordinate 157,141,313 downwards.
GCTCGCCATTTGCGACAGTCTAGACAGGTCCGCTGGAAGCGTCGTACTGCTTCTCTTCCTTGCAGTATCCAATAGCGACGTCTGATCTCCGCGAAGACTCTCTCTGCCCCGGCGTGGTGCACGTCCTCGTCGTATTTCTTTATGATGAGCTCTGTGACCTTGTGTTGGCTGTTTAAGACTATCGGGAACTTGACGTCATCCGTTAAGTCTGGGGCTCTCCTCAGACGACCACCCACTCTGATGAGATTATGGGCGTCGCTCTCAGGGGCCAAGTGGAGCAGTCTGCTGTCTGACGGGACTGGCTTTGATCCCTGCAGACAGTCTAGCTCGTCGGGGAACGAGTCTCTTTGGGCTCGCTGTAGCAGAAGGAGTTCTGCTTCTTCGTAGTTAGCTGCAGTAATGTCAGTAGTGGACGGAACCTCTGGGTGGTGCCACAGGAATGTCTTTAACTGCGCACTCTCGAGGGTGGGGCAGTCGTCTATGTTGGGATCTGTGGGGACTAGTGTGTGTGTCAACCCACAGAACATAGATTTCTTCTTCTCTGCCTCCTCTTCACTCGCCTCCCGTGGGGTGGGTGTAGGCCACTCTTCTTCCGGGAGCTTGAGGAACTCGGGACCGTCACTATAGAGATTGTGACGTGTGAGGTCATCCAGGGACATTCCCCGTGTGATGACGTTGGCTGGGTTCTGCTTTGTGTCCACATACCTCCAGCATGCTGCTTCTGTTAAATCTTGGATCTCTGTGATTCTGACTCCCACGAAGACCTTGTATCTACACGAATCGGACTGGATCCATGTGAGTACGGTCATGGAGTCTGACCACAGGATTGTTCTTTGCACCGGGATGGTGAGTTCACGTTGGATTAACGTGGCGAGTTGCGCTCCTGCTAGGGCTGCGCAGAGCTCTAGACGCGGGATAGATTGTTGGTTGTGGGGGGCTATTCTTGAGCGAACCAGGATGAAGGCAGTATGTATTTCTCCTCCCTCCTCTCGGGCCCGCAAGTAGGCCACCGAACCGTAGGCTACTTCGGAGGCGTCGCTGAAGACGTGCAGGTCCATCTGACACGTCTCCGGCCTCACTGTGGGTGGGAAGTAGCTGCGGCGTATGTTGACACCTGGGAGCGAGCTGAGTTCTGTCTCCCACTCTCTCCATGTGGAGGCAAGGTGTTTGGGTATGGGATCGTCCCAGCCCTGGTCCTTGTCCCATAGCGCTCGTACAATCATCTTTGCCCTGGTGGTGTAAGGTAGAATACATCTCAACGGGTCATATTGTCTGGCGAGTGTTCTGTATACACTCCGTCTTGTGGTCGGTAGTGAAGTCGACCTTCCCTGCTCCTTGGTCAGGGGTGTGTGTCTATAATGGAGCGAGTCTGTTTTGAAGCGCCAGACTAGTCCTAATGTCATTTCTTGGGCTTCTCCTGGGATGGTCGCCATCCAGGTCTCGCTGCTTGCTGCCTTGTCCTCTGGGGAGAGGCTGCGCAATACTTGAGGGTCGCTACTGGCCCACTGCCGGAGATCAAAGCCGCCTTTGATCAGAGAGGCGCGGAGATTGAGTAGGAGGGCCTCGGCTTCTTCTGGCGTCGAGACGCTTTGCAGACAGTTGTCCACGTAGAAACTATTTCCTACACTTTGTCGGACCTCTTCATCAGCTGTTGGGTCCTCTGCGACGTGTTTTTGCAGTGCAAACGTAGCACAGCATGGGCTGCATGTGGTTCCAAAAGGGAGGACTTCCCATTGATAGATGGATGGTTGCTCATCCCCGATCCTCTCTCTCCATAAGAACCGCAGCAGGGGCTTGTCCTCTTCCACTAGTCGCACCTGCAGGAACATTCCTTTGATGTCGCCGCTGATGGCCACCTTGTTCTGGCGGAAACGTAGCAACACGCCTAGTAGAGAGGGGCCGAGTGTTGGGCTGGGCAAGAGCTCTTTATTCAGATTTTGTGATCCGATCTGGTAGCTGCAGTTAAACACAATACGATCCTTGCCGTTGTGGTGGACTTTGTGGTGCGGCACGTACCATGATTCGGTCGTCTGATCGGCCTCTTTAATGTCAATTCTCTTTATGTGTCCCGCTGTGATTAGCTTGTCAATCTCAGCGCGGTACACAGTAGCTTGATCGGGGTCTCTGGCTAGGCGCCGCTCTGTGTTCGATAGATACCGCTCCGTCGCTTCTTTTGGGGCGTGGAAGGTAGGCATACCCTCTCGCCTCAGGAGTGGAGTTGCGTATCTCATCACTCCGTTGACTTTGACTCTCTTTGTCCCCTGCTCGAGGAGGGCTATGGCATAAATATCTTCCTTGGAACGAATGTGTTTCTTTTCGTTCTTAAAGGGCATTGTCTCTAGTGTCCATAGCCTCTCGATGTGCTGTAAGAGGGCGGTGTCTTCTTCTGTCACTCTGGAGTGGAGGCAGCGAGTGGCTGCTGTTCGGTTGGGAGACCTGGAGAGGGGGCCTTGTAGTGTCCATCCTAGGCGGGTCTCGACTGCTGCTGGACAGCCTCTGGGCCCAGTGTGGACCCGGTCCATCGGGACGATGAGGTGTGCGTGGTCGGATCCTATCAGCAGGGTCGGGGTGGCGCCGTCTATGAGCGGTATAGGTAGTTGACGCAGGTGCACGTATTTGTCCATCAGCTTGGCGATGGGGTAGGTGTATTGCGACAGGCCTATGTCTTGGCTGGTGAAAGCGTTAGTGATCCTATACGTCTCTCTGGCTGCCCGCTTGCTGCGATAGTGAAGGAGACGTTCTCACCCTTGATCGTCTTCAGGTCTCTTCTTATAGTCCGAATCGTCATCGTTTCTTCGCTCCCCCGCAGCCCCAGCTGGGCCGCAGCGGACGCGAGGAGAAGGGTCTTCTCTGACCCGTCGTCAAGGACGGCGTAGGTGTCCATGACCGTGTCCTCGTAACTCAATGTTACGCGGACCACCTTCAATAGCACCCGGGCGCCCCCGCTGCTGGCGGGGTCAATGTACATAACACTTGCCTTTGTGCTGCTTGAGGGTGCAGGCTTTCTTCTGTTACTGTCATGTAAAACGTCCAAGTGGCCTCCGTCACACCGACTACACCTCTTCTTTAAGCGGCACTCGGCTGCCATGTGACTGCGCGCACAGCGGTAACAGCGGCGGTTGGACTTTATCCATTGACTCACCTCGTCGGCGGTCATCTTCTTGAACGTGTCACAGTGTGACAGCCAGTGTTCCTTTTCGCAGTACTGGCATACAATCTTCCACTTCTCTTTCGTCGAGGGGGTACCGTGGTTCTTGTTGCGCGGTACTGATTCGGCTTGGTGCATGACGGTCACCAGCCTGCGGCCATCGTTTGATCTCCTAGGTCCCTCTCTGGAGCTTGGTACGCTCCGCACGAACGTATTCAGTCGTAGGCTGCTGACTTCTCTCGCCAGGAAGTCGGCCAGGTCTAGGAGGGATGGCTCAGGACCGTTAGGATCACGGTGGTCCTTTTGCCGCCTGAAGCGCTCTTGTCGGGCGGGCGGAAGCTTCTCTAATATTCTCTCAACATTAGAGTTTGCGTACAGTTCGTGCATACCCTTTTCCTTTTGTGCCGCCAGCATCCCTACCAGGGATTGTACCTTGATAGAGAGGTCATCTAATGAGCGATTGTCTGTGGCTGGGGGTAGACGGTCAATATTCCTTATCTCTTGTATTACGTAGTCCCATATGCGTCCATAACGTTGGTCGAGGGCTACTAGAGCCGCGGTGTATGGGGTACTTGAGTTGGAATATGCCAGCGCTATATTGTGCGCTCTGGGCACCTTCAGGTGCTTGAGTAGGATAGCATACTTGTACGTCTCATCTGGTACATCGGACATCATTGTCTCTAAGCACATTCGTAGCTCTGTGTACTGTGCTCTGTTCTCGTGTGTGAAGTCCGGGAACGTCGGTGTGCCAAGGTACGATGCCATGGATGGCTGGCACATCGGTGAGCGTTGGGGGAGAGGCCTCCTAGGCGAGTCTCCTCTTACGTGTCGTGGTGGGCTGGTACCTGTCGGGTACCAAGGCCCGTGTACCCAGGTGCTGTTCCTCGGGGCTGGTCGTGCGTCAAGCTCACCCGTGAGTTGAGTCGGGGGTCTGTAACGCAGAGCCGCGGGGGTAAAGTCTGGGCTGTACTGGACCTCCTGGTCCTGTGGAGTACGATGCTGCTGTTGGGCTTGAGTTTCCTCCTCTCCCTCTTCTTCTTCCTCTGCCAGGTCTTGTAGATCCTGTAATCGCCTATTTAGTCTCTCAGCGGCGTAGGCCGGTTCTTCCCTGTTGCTGGGTCTCGCATGGACCGGTCGGGGAGGGGGTTCGGAGAGGTGTATAGGCTCTTTCTGTTGGCCGGGCTCAGGGTCGCTTGATCGGGTAGGGGAGGGTGCCCTAGACCCTTGTCTTGACGAGGCCCTGGAGCTCCGTGCGGAGGGAGGGGGGGTTGCCCTGGCAATCAGTTGCTCCATTATCTGCGCTTGTAATCGGTCGCGCTCGGCTTCGCGCTTGATGTGAGCGAGGTCGCGCTCTGCTTCGCGCTCGGCTTGGGCTGCGTCGCGCTGTGCATTGGCGGCTCCGCGCTGTGCATCGGCGCCGGCGCGCTGGGATTCGGCGCGGTCTCTTTCCATATTCTCTTCCGTCTGGAGGCGTCTAGTCTCCAGGCGTATGCGGTCGTCGTCACTCCTTTGCTGCGCCTGGAAGCGCTCTCGCTCGATCGCAGAGTGTTCGCGTTCACTAAGGGCTTGCGCTTGGAGTTGCGCGTGGAAGCGTTCTCTTTGGTCTGCAGATTGTTCGCGCTCACTTAGTTGTTGAGCCTGCAGGCGGTCTCTTTCCATGGTAGAGTGTTCGCGCTCACTTTGGTGTTGCGCGCGGAGGCGCTCTTGTTCCATGGAAGAATGTTCGTGCTCGCTAAGCGTCTGTGCTTGGAGTCGATCGCATTCAGTGGAGGCTGCCAGGGTGGCGATAAATGCCTGCGCCAGCATCTTGTCCGCCTCGCTGGGGGAAGACACTGATGGAGGTGATCGGCTTCTGGCAGTGCTCGTTGGAGATCCGTTCTCCTGTTGCGCTCCGAGGAGGTCCATCTCCTGGGTGCGTGTCTCTTCTGATGGTGGGTCGGGTTCCGTCCCTGGAGGGCTTTCTTTATCCTGGAGCTCTCCGGGGACTGTCTCGTCGACGTTGGCGGGGGGTAAAGTCATGTCAGGTCCCTCCTGGTCCCCCCCGTGAGCTTGGTCAGTTACATTAGAACCCACTAGGGTCTCTACTGGCAGGGTCGCCTGTTCGGTAGGGTTTGACATACTTTTACTATCCGCTTTTTCCGCGTTTAATGTCTGTATAAAGCTAGGTAGTAGACTGGCAGCGTAGTCCTCTAGGTAACGAGGTGGCTGCCGTCTGCGCTCCGGGCGATCTAGCTTAGGAGAACCGTTTGTGGAGTGTTCATCATTGGCCATGTTAATATTAATATTATATTAATATTACGCTAATTACCCTCCGGCTCGAAGGACCAATTGTAACTGAGGGGTACAATTCCCTGACTGTATTGAATAAGTATGGTATCATTAAACCACTACTGAGTTATGTACATTACTACTGGCCATACAGTACACATGTATATGAGATGAACACCTCCACAATAACACGGCTTCACAAGAAATACTGTTTAGAAGAATATTTATTAGCAGCACGAAGATTATCTTACATTACTTTACTTATCAAGATTGAGAGTTGCGCTTGTAAGGCGAAGAATGTGCATGAATAGGTCAAGAGCGTAAGTCCATGAGAATATTACGCAGGAGATAATTAATACCACCTGTATCATAAGAATTATATATGGTACACTAGTAGGGCAGCTGGAGATACTAAGAGGGTCCCTCCGGTTGTAGGCCAGCAGGGGAGAGGATTTGTCGGTAGCGAAAGTCTGGGTCAACGAGGAATAAGGAGACTCCAGGTACAGGAGACAGTGCAATAATCCCTTAATCCGCAGACGAACAACAGCTATTCTCCGGTATGCAGTGCCGCATGGAGGAAAGCTAGCCAGCCTCAGGGTTCCTAGAGGCGGGCTCGACGGTGCTCCTCACAGGGTAAATCCCACACAGCAGTGGGGACCAAAGCAAATATAATCCAGCCGAAAAGGGCTATGTAGTCGTCGGGTAGGTTATCCAGTGTACATATCCACACGGTTCTCGTCTAGGGCTCCTCGGATGACGGCACCAGGTTAGGCCGCCCAGCCTGGATAAGCACACTAGCTTGGTATGATGAAACGTTGGTAATGCTGGTCACTGTAGAACGGTAGCCGCACGATACACTATACATAATAGACTATTACTTAATAATAGAATAGGTCGAACTCGACGATACAGCGTTAAACTCTGACACTTCAGCTATCAATTCGCACGCGGTCTCAAGGCTCTATTTCAGGGCAAAACGGGCCCACTTCACAGCACGTTGTATCGTGGTGTGAGGCTTCAACTTGTTACTAAGATTACTGCTGTATCCACCTGCGCCGTATTTATACGTAAGGTGAACAATCTAGTACCAGCCTTATTTCTGTCTCATATTCTTGCGCAGAACCGGGCATGTTCAGGCATGTCTCAGCGGTGACTTTGAACTAGACATTGGGGGGTATGGCCGTGGCGCCTAGGGGATCGCTGTCCAATAGGAGAACGAATATTATGGTCTGTACTAGGTAAAGGGATATTCTGTGTATATGTACAAAGAATATACAAGGGATATCAGACGATATACAAATACTATACAATATATCTCAAGTAATAAATATATATATTCGGTTTAATCTGACCCTTTGTAACAGAAACCATACTGATGGTTATACAGGATGTTGTTCGTAGTTAGATGGTTAGAGATTCTTGAGTATACCAGGTTCTCTAAGACTTTTGAAAAGCAGGGCAAAATAGATATAGGACGGTAATTGCCAAAGTCCTTTGGGTCTCCAGATTTATAAATTGGTATGACTTTGGCGATTTTGAGGTTGTGAGGGATGATACCGGATTGAAGGGATAATGATAGAATATGAGTTAGAGGATGGATGATATATTCAATAGTTTCTTTGAAGAGACTGCTTTTTATCCCATCATGACCTTGAGCAGAGTTTTTTAAGATCATGATTATCTCGTACACTTCCTTAGTACTAGGAGGATCAAAACTTGGGAGTGAGGAGAATTGACCATTGATTCGACTTCAAGGGCTCAAGTTAGAGTCTGCTATACAAGATGCCAATGAAGAGCCAACATTTACAAAGAAATCATTGAAACCGTCAGCAATTTCTTTCGGGCTGCAGAGAAGAGTTCCATCCTTCTTTATCATCTCAGCAGGTGCAATTGGTGGGGATTTATTCCGATTTAGCAAATGGTTGATGAGTTTCCAAGTAGACTTAATGTCATTAGACGCTTGAGTAAATTTGTCTGCGTAGTAATTTTTTTTTGCTTTCCTTACAGAGTGAAGTACAGTAAGTTTACTAAATGATTATATGTAGACATGTTGTACTAAACATTCTAAGTATTATGAGCATCTACTGTATCATAGGTAATAGAATACGAACATAACAACGTCCCATCGACGACAATATACTTCAAAACTGAAAGATAACCTTGATAACTGTCCTGTCTGTTGGTCCGGGCCTTGCTGGATGGCAACAGTTGAACAGTTGCTGGATGGCAACGGCGACATGTCGCCTAAATCATGGCTAAATCACGGTTAAATCACCTGCAAATCAACACAGATCAAGAACACCGTTTCATGCTTCCCCTTCATTCAACAGTGGCTTCGCTGATGTTTGTACGGCGATTGCCAGAGAACCAAGCCCTCATTACAAACCGGCTTCATAGACTGCTCTTTGGCCAAAGTATTCATCATTTGGTCGCCATCAGACGGGTTTCGCCAGCGGAGATTCCAATCATTGCGGTCCTCCATACATCCGGCCAGTTCCGTAGAGGTCTCCACTACTGCGTCCTTCCTCAGTACGTCCACGTCTGTTGGCGTGGCACGGCCTCTGGGTCGGTGCCACGTGTGTTGGCTCCCAGAGCACTAGCTTGTGCTAGTAAAGTAAAAGTAGATTTCTGAATATCACATGAAACATTCATTCAATCTTTATTTCATCTGGAAGGATCATTGAGAGCTCTCATTTACCTCTCAATTTATTTTATTTATCATTTACAACGACATTGAGAAATACAACACATAATAAATACAAAAATAAAATATATATATAGAAACAGAAAGTCAAGCTATTAACATTTTTAAATGATTGAAAACAACTGCAGACCGTGGCGAAGTGGTTTGCTATTAAAGATTTAAACTGACCAATAGATACTAATGAATTGAGTTTTAACCCTTTCACGACCACACTGCCAAAGAGTTAACCCTTTCACGGCGAGAACACAGAAGGTTGACCCTTTCACTGCCACACAACAAAGGGTTAACCCTATCACAACCACACAACAGAGTGGCAGTGAAAGGGTTAACCATCTGTAGTGTGGTAGTGAAAGGTTAACCGTCTGTATTGTGGTAGTGAAAGGTTAACCGTCTGTAGTGTGGTAGTGAAAGGTTAACCTTCTGTAGTGTGGTAATGAAAGGTTAACGGTCTGTAGTGTGGTAGTGAAAGGTTAACCATCTGTAGTGTGGTAGTGAAAGGTTAACCGTCTGTAGTGTGGTAGTGAAAGGTTAACCGTCTGTAGTGTGGTAGTGAAAGGGTTAACCGTCTGTAGTGTGGTAGTGAAAGGTTAACCGTCTATAGTGTGGCAGTGAAAGGGTTAACCATCTGTAGTGTGGTAGTGAAAGGTTAACCGTCTGTAGTGTGGTAGTGAAAGGTTAACCGTCTGTAGTGTGGTAGTGAAAGGTTAACCGTCTGTAGTGTGGTAGTGAAAGGGTTACCTCTTTGGTAGTGTGGCAGTGAAAGGGTCAACCTTCTGTAGTGTGGTAGTGAAAGGGTTAAGGTCCAGAGCTCCAATCCAGCAAGAGGATGTCATTATCTGTACTTTTGAAATGCTGAAATCCTCTTGAAATACACGGGTTCCCACAGTGTACTGTGTAAATAGGATGCTGTAAATAAATTTACTTTTAAATGTTTCTATGTGAAAAGGTGTGGATAATATAGCCTTTCAGCCCTGTTATAATTTGACTCCATAAATCCTATATTGGTGCTGATATTGGAACCTCCACAGGGACTTCCTGGTGAGAAGAGAAGACTGGATGCCAGAGGAGCTCCAGGCCAGGTGTATGAGCACCGTCACGGCCCTGAGGGACTGTGTATACGGATACGTCACTGGCCCCATCCAGGCGGAGCTGAAGGTGGGACCAGACACAGAGGCAAAGAGGCTCTGTAGGCCTACTCGAGTAGAGTTTCGGTTACTTTGGTTGAAATGTGGCTGGTTGAAATGTGGCTTAAAGGTTTTCTTTCTTTAAAGGACCACTAGCCTAGCTGTTGGACAAAAAAAAAACCACTCCCGGAGCCTTAAGCTATAGGCTAGTGGTCCGTATCCGCTTCCATTCATTTGTGCTAAGCTAGGCTAGCTTGCGGCCGGATAGCTTTCTACTGACCGCAGAGAGAGGAACTTGGTATCTATCTTCTTGTCTGACTCTGGAGAAAACGGTGAGCATAATTTCCCATAATGTCCCATAAAAGGTTTCTATTGTTGTTCTATACATTACAAGCTTAATACATTTCCTACCTCATGCAACCTTCATGCAAAGTCCATTCTCACTGTGTTCTTTCAATGTTTAGTTTCACTTTTAGTTTTGACAAAGTTGTAATGAGTCTGACCTCAGTTGTAATGAGTCTGACAGTTAGCTTGCAGAACTGCTGACTATATAGAAGGGGTGCACTTGTAGGTAATATATAAAATGATATATAAAAATAATATATGTATATAATGTGTAACGGTTGTCACCTTAAACTTCGATGCCCCGAGGGAGTTTCGAACCCGTGGTCTGCCGCACCACGGGTCGACAGCACAGACCGCTATACCAAGAGGTGAACTCACTGCTTTGTGACGTGTCTGTGTGTCTTTTGAGGATGAGAGTGAGTTTAACCCATAGCACCGCTACTCACCCCAGTCACTTCACAACATCGGGAGTCCATCGTGACTGCGCTTCGCGGTACCATCCGTTACATATATATATGTATAATGTTATATATTTAAGCAATAATACACGAGAACCAGTGGAATATCAGGAATATTGCCACGGCTGTGATGCGCCCGCTCAAGTGGCATAGGCATCACAGAGTGGCACTGGCAATATTCCTGATATTCCACTGGTTCGAGTGTATTATTGCTTTTATACAGCAAGTTGCACCGTCGGGAAAAATATAGGATGAATACAGACAATTATAGTGTCTTTTATATTGATTTCAGTGAACTTGGCGTAGAAAAATAGCTCCTAAAGATGTATCGTTGCTATGGAATTTCAAATGGAGTAGGCTATCAACCAGCTTGGCAACGCAAACAAATGACGTATTATTCGAATTTATACAACAGGTAGGTCCGACCACCTATTTACCAAGGTGGAACGCTGTTTTAACACTTTCTGTGCCGTTCACGTAGTCCTACGTTTCTGTGGCCCGACGGTTGAGTGCCAGAAACGTAGATCTCCGTTTCTGTTTTGTTATTTCTTTTATTTGCTATTGCCATTCATAACCCATCGAGGCACCTTGTGCATGCTGTCCTGAATGTGTCTGAGATCGCAGATGGTCAATATCGCCGCCTAACGCCTTGCGGCCGCTATTGCACTCCATTTGAAACAATGTTGTTTGTTTTCTCGGCCGAGCTGCGGCGTGGGGGCGGGTTCTAAACACTCCGACAAGACAAGCGGTCACCACGGTTGCCTCGACGAGTTTATCCGCCCGCCCGTTCATGTGCAATGCTGGATAACGTTGGACAAACGATCGCGATGAATATTTGGAATGGCGATCAGATAATTGGATTATTCTTTTTGCAGTACATCAGATACAAGGTAAGGACTATATATTACCAATCTTGTGTTGATCCGATATTTTTTTGCCCGTGATCAAAGCGTGTCTGTGTGTAACGTGTGTGTGCTGTGTCCCGTTGGTCACATCACGGCACGGATGGGCGCCCCGCTCCAAACCACCTTTCATGCGTGTGTAGCATCCTGAATATTCTACTAAGTATTCAGAAGTGCTGACTAACTGTTACTTTCCCTGTGTGTGTATAAAGTGTGATAGACAGTGTTCCTTTTGATATCTCGCCCGGTCTAATAACGAGGTGAGGTGCTACTCTTCTCCGGCTTCATTATGGATCACTGTTACGACCCCTGTGAGTCTAAGGGTAAAGGGCTGTAACATAACAGTTGGTTGACAGAAAAGATGGACCACGTTTGTAAACAACAATGATATTTATTGGTAGATGCAAAGGAAGCACATGTAGCTCAGGGGTGAGCCCAGGCCAAAACAACAAACAAACACCACTATACTCCAAATAAACACAATCTAATCTATGGTAAAAGAGATTACATTACCTAAACTACTCTTACCTAACCAAAACAGGAGAAAACAATGTCCAAAGGAAATGGCAGCTCACCCCATCTGTGCTTCCTGAGAAAGAGAGAAAAACACATTAATTATACAGAAACAAAAGCAGAATATATACAAAAACAAACTAAAACTGACAATGCTCTCTCTGTGGCCATACACACACAAGGAAATTACTACTAAGCACCAAAGGCAATAAACGAAATGCAATGCTGTCAAAGTTACAGGTTTACCAAAATCACAACAAGCCTAGCCTCATGCCAGAGAGAGAGAAAGACTGAAATGAGAAGCCATGTTTTAACAGGTGTGGGGTGATCCATGATTGGGTGGTGTGGATTGAGTGTTGGAGTCTGGAAGGCCATCCACCAATCGGTGCTGTTTTGCAATAATGGAAGGATTGGCCTGGCAGGGACCAATGGTAAAGGGAACAATGGCTGGAGGGAGGGAACAAAATGGAGAACACACACATGGAGACACACACTGGGGAATATATACATTGGGATGTAACACCCCCATACATAAGACAAAAAACATGCCTACATAAACTACCAACTAAACATGTTTTTTTTTTCCTTTAACAACGAGATAACATCCCCGAGATAACATGCACTCCAAAACAAAGAGCTATGAAAAAAACTAGCAGCAACATAAAACGAGTCCACAGCAACATAGACCGAGTCGACAGCACGAGAGATTTAACTCCGAGACAGAGCATCCGCCAACACATTCTCAGACCCCTTCTTATGCTTTATGCTGAGGTTATAATTTTGCACTATGAGCGCCCAACGCATGAGGCGCTGATTGTGGTTGTACATCCGCGACAGAAAAACCAATGGGTTGTGGTCGGTGTATACTACCACTGGTAATACGCTCGAACCGACATACACCTCAAAATGTTGCAACGCATACAACATAGCCAAAGTCTCCTTTTCAATAGTGGAATAGTTTAGTTGATGTTTGTTAAATTTCCGGGAGAAATAACAAACCGGGTGACTGACACCATCATGATCTTCCTGTAATAACACCCCTCCAGCTCCCACCCCGCTGGCATCCACCTCCAGCTGGAACGGCAGGGAGAAATCTGGAGCAGAGAGAACAGGGGAACTGCATAAGAGAGCTTTAACACTATCAAATGCATTTCGACAATCAGCTGTCCAAATGAATGGTTTGGACGGGCTACACAGGCTAGTGAGAGAAGTGACGACAGAAGAAAAGTTCCGGCAAAAACCACGGTAATACCCAGCCATCCCAAGGAATCTACGCAATTCCCGCCTAGTAGTAGGCACTGGAAAAGTTGTGATTGCAGATATTTTGGCATCCACCGGACGCACTTGGCCTTGTCCTACCTGCTTACCAAGATAGGTAACCGTAGCCTTGCCGAACTCACACTTGGCAAGGTTAAGGGTCAGGGAGGCCCCAGCTAAGCGGTCAAAGACAGTTTGCAAGGTTGTCATGTGGTCACGCCAGTTGGTCGAATAGACAACCAGGTCATCGAGATAGGCATTACAATTTGGAACACCAGCCAGGACTAGGGTCACCAGTCGCTGGAAAGTGGCCGGGGCATTACGCATTCCAAAAGGCATTACAGTATATTGCAAAAAATTGTCAGGAGTAACAAACGCTGAGATTTCCGAGGCACGGGGGGTCAAAGGGACCTGCCAGTAACCCTTTAACAAATCTAGTTTGCTAACATAGGTGGCAGATCCAAGGTTGTCAATACAATCTTCCATGCGGGGCAGTGGGAAGGAATCAGGCACGGTGACAGCATTTACCTTTCGGAAATCAGTACAAAATCTAGGAGTTCCATCCGATTTGGGAGCTAACAAGCAAGGTGAACTCCAGGGACTGCAACTTGGCTTGGCTAAACCATGTTTTAACAAATAGTCAACCTCCTGTTGCATCATGGCCCTCTTGGTGATGTTAACACGGTATGCATGTTGCTTGATAGGCACAGCATTGTTAACTTTAATATCATGGGCCAATACAGAAGTACAGGAGGGAACATCACCAAACAGAGCCATGTAGGCCTGAATCAAATTTGTGATGTCCTCTCGCTGCTCCTCAGGTAAGTGTGCTAAGTGAGTGGGCAGGTTCAATAACATCTCAGTGTTGGACAATCTAGCACCCTGATGAGCTGCATTGCGCAACTCTAAGCCATCTACATCCTCACCACTAACGTCAGGAGAGTCCGGAACTATTGGAGTTGAGGCAACAGCAGAGACGGCCAGTCCGGCTGTCTGGTCTGAGGTCTTCACCTGCACACCATCTCTGGAAAAATATGGTTTAAGCATATTGATGTGGCAAACACGAGAGTGACGTTTACGATCAGGGGTGCGAACCACATAGTCTGTATCACTTATCTTCTTGTCTATTGCATACGGTCCGGAAAAACGAGCGGAAAGAGCAGAACCAAGGATAGGTAACAGGACTAGAACCTTATCACCTGGCTGGAAAGATCGAGAAACAGCTTTCTCGTCATAGCGCCGTTTCATAGTTCTCTGGGAAGAAGAGAGCGCTTCTTTTGCGAGAGAGCACGCCTGATGCAGTCGCTCTCGAAACTGGCTAACAAAATCTAGAACATTAGTGGGTGTGCTGGCACCCTTTGACATGAACCGTTCTTTAAGAACTTTCAGAGGCCCTCTAACAGTGTGCCCAAAAACGAGCTCAGCAGGACTGAAACCAAGAGACTCCTGTATGGTCTCTCGCGCAGCAAATAGAACAAGGGGGACACCCTCATCCCAATCTTTCTCTGTGTCTAAGCAATATTTACGCAGCATGGACTTTAAGGTCTGATGCCAACGTTCTAAAGCCCCCTGAGTTTCAGGGTGGTAGGCACTGGACACTATATGTCGGATACCCAGGGACTGTAACACTTGCTCAAATAACCTAGACAGGAAGTTGGTGCCTTGGTCCGTTTGTACTACCTTAGGCAGTCCAAACGTGGAGAAGAACTTCGTCAAAGCCTTAATTATTACAGGCGCTGTAATTCTGCGAAGAGGGATAGCCTCAGGGAAACGGGTGGCGGTACACATTATTGTCAACAAAAACTGATTGCCGGCTTTGGTCCTTGGCAACGGACCAACACAGTCAACTATGACATGTTCAAATGGTTCACCGACCGCTGGTATAGGACAGAGGGGAGCAGGTGGAATTACCTGGTTTGGCTTTCCGGTGATCTGACAAGTACTACAGGTACGACAGTACTGTGCTACATCGGACTTCAAACCGGGCCAAAAGAAATGTTGAAGTATTCTGTTGTATGTTTTAGTGACTCCCAAGTGTCCAGACCAAGGGTGGTCATGGGCCAAGAACAGTACATGCTGACGATAAACTGCAGGGACAACAATCTGATAAACAGTGCTCCAGTCTGGTACCTGATCTGGTAGCCCTATCTCCGATTGTGCATGCTCTGCCAGTCTAGTACCATGGGACCTCCATGTACGCATCAAAACTCCTTCATCTACAAAATAAGAATGCAACTCTCTCCTCTGTTCTGTTTCAAGAGAAGAGAAACATTTTGCAAGAGAAGGGTCAGCCTTCTGGGCAGTAATTAGCATTTCATGAGTAACGGGTAACTTCAATGCGTCGGAACTAGTTACAGTTGTCTGTGGGGGTACCTTACTATGAGTCGGTGGTTTGTCAGCGGTATCAGAAGTTGGAGCCAGCAACTCCTCCCTGACAAAGGCTGAAGCAAAAACAGAGTCAGACAAATTAATTTCATCACCTCTCTTTTTCAATTGAGCCCGAGTGACAACACTTGCAGAAAAAACTTCAGGGAAGTTCTGTGACAAGTCATCAGGCAGAGAATCTGTGTCTGGGTGATCCAACACTTCCAGCACAGCGTTCACCTGTCCTCCAGCTAAATCATTTCCCATGATAAAGGAAATGCCTTTAACTGGCAAGGAAGGTCTCACCCCTATTTTAAAGAAACCAGTGACCAAATCAGATTGTACATGAATACAGTGTAACGGGGCTGGCACGAAACCCATCTCAATACCTTGAACCAGGACACTAGAACCACAGGAAGATTTCTCAGACAGAGGTAGTACATCAGAGAGGATAAAGGATTGTGAGGCTCCAGTATCTCGTAAGATCTGAACTGTACACTGATCTTTTGGATCCCCTGTCAAGGAAACTAAACCCTTGGAAGTAAATGGCCTGAAACAAGGATCGAGAACATCCTGATCATTGTGCATCTGTTGATCGGAATCAGGTGCCATTTTAATCAGACCAACCCCTTTGGGTTGTCTAAAGTTCTGAGAGGACGGTTGCTGCTTACGTTTCAATGTTAAACAGTCAGAATACTAGCATACTAGGACCGCTACTATTCCTAATTTATGCAAATGACATGTCGTCAGCTTGTGACTGCAACTTGTTCCTGTTTGCGGACGACTCAGCCCTGCTGGTCTCTGACAAGAACAAGTTACAGGTTGAAAAAGCCCTCAGCTCGGAACTAGGCAAAATCTGCATATGGCTCGCCGACAACAAACTATCATTACACATGGGCAAAACAGAGTCCATTCTCTTCGGTTCAAATAACAAACTCAGCAAGACTGACGGCTTCTCGGTTACAGTGGGTGACAATATTGTCACAAGGAAAGATGAAATTACCTACCTGGGTTCCATCCTAGAGGCTAATCTTTCCTGTGACAAAATGGCATCCAATGTAATAAAAAAAAGTCAACCAACGAACGCGATTCTTGTACCGGATCTCCTCTCTGGTAAACAAGAATACCCTGAAGACTCTAGCAGGAGCACTCATTCAAGGGTACTACGACTATGCTTGCACCTCATGGTACCAAAGCACCTCAAAGGCACTAAAAAACAAATTACAAACATCTCAAAACAAGCTAGTCAGACTACTACTTGACCTGACTCCTAGAACCCACCTCACCCCTGCCCACTTTGACAACCTAGGATGGCTTAGAGTAGACGACAGAGTACAGCAACTTGCAATGGGCCTGGTCTACAAGATACACTACGCGACCAAGGTACCCATGTACATGTCAAAATACTTCCCAAAGGTCAGTGAATACCACGATCACAACACCAGAGGGAGCTCCACAAATCATGTAAAACCCAGATTCGGCTCAAACAAGGGACTAAACACGTTTCGCAATTATGCCACATCAATGTGGAACGCCCTGCCTAAAGCTGTAAAGGAATGTGAATCACTACCCACCTTCAAAAACACTCTCAAAAAACACCTACGTGAGACTGCAATTCGAAACTGGCCCCTACAAATGTCCTAACCTAGTTGTACAGTAAATGACCAAGTAAGGCTTTGTCAACATTCCAATGTACAGTGTAAAATGTGTGTGTGTCCCCTACCCAACCCTAGCCCCCCCCCCCCCGCCTCCAATGTACAGCCCTCACCCAACCCACCCAACCCCACCCCACCAACCTCCTCCAATGTACAGTTTCTACGCCAAATGTATATACACTCCTTTTCTGGACACTTTTGTATCACAAACAGTACTGTATTTGCAAATCTGATATGTCATAAATGTATAGATGTAGCAGTACTGTCTATCTGTATGTCATGTATGTCATATATGTTATGATGAATTGAAAATGGGGGACCCTGGTGGAAACAAGACGAAAGTCTTTCTCTGGTCTGCATCCCCTTAACAATTGTATGTATTGAGATGTACTGTACTGTACCCATTCTGCAATCTGTTAATAAACTTTTCAATCAATCAATCAATCAAGAAATAACATGACCAGATTTATGACAGTAGTAACATGTCCGCTCCTCTTTTGAGCGTGGAGGTGACATTTTTGGTCGGGGGTGTGTGAATTCTGAATGGTTGGGGACAGAAGGTCTCTGAGAGAAATCATGGGGGAGAAACGAGTCACGCCTATCTACAAACACAGTTTTATGGGTTAGCGCAAACTCATCAGCTAATACAGCAGCTTGCTGCAGAGTGGACACTTTCTGCTCACTCAGGTAAATTACAATACGCTCTGGCAAACGATTCTTAAACTCTTCTAATAGAATGAGTTCTCTGAGAGAGTTAAGATCTGAGGCCTTGCTTGCTGCACACCATTTATCAAAGAGAGTTCCCTTCTCTCTAGCAAACTCTACAAAGGTCTGGTTGACAGCTCTCTTGTGACTGCGAAACCTCTGCCTATAAGCTTCGGGCACAAGCTCATATGCACGAAGGATGGCAGCCTTCACAGTATCATACAATAGACTATCTTCTAGGGAAAGTGTTGAACAAACCTCTTGGGCTTTACCAGTCAATTTGCATTGAAGCAACAAAGGCCAGACCTCTCTTGGCCAGAGCAATGAAGCAGCAATACGCTCAAACACATTAAAATAAGTATCAACTTCTGTCTCTCGGAACGGAGGCACCAAAGCAATGTGTTTACTTATATCAAAAGTGTGTGATGAATAAGCTGTGGAGGAGGACATACCCGGGCCTTGTGGAGGAGTCGGTGTAACAGAGTTGGATCCACTCCTTTGGTCTCCCAGCTCCAACTCCCGCAGTCTGAGCTCTTTTTCCACCTCAAGCTCCAACCTACGGATGTTAATAGCCCTTTCATTTTCCGTCTCAAGCTCCATTTTTCGAAGCCGATACTCCGCCTCACGTGCTTGTGCCTTCTCCTGAGCCTCCATCTGGAGACGGGCTATTCTAACCTTGACCTGGGCCCCTTCTCGAGACCCAGTTGACACAGGAGAGGTCAAGTGAAAATGTGGCAATGTGACGTTCACACCTGCCTTTTCAGCACCATGGGCTTGCTCCTCAGAAGGCGGTGCTTCTGTAGGTTCACCAGGAGGACTTGCATGTTCATCAGAGACCGCAGGTAAAACAAGCGTCCCCTGCTCCAACAGCTTATCTACCACAAGACACCTGATATCCTGCTTAAGATGCTTTTGTTGAACCGAGAGTTGAAAATGTGTGGCAATCTCCACTAAGTCTGCCTTGCGGCAGCTATCTAGCGCTTCCCAAGTAGGATTGCTCAAGAATTTCCCCAGATCAAAAGTACTAACTGCCATTATTTTTTCTTACACAAATGCCATTTTTACACAAATTAATTAATAACTATACAAGTGTAGACAAACACAGTTCACCAAATCCATCAACCAACAATTGAACACGGGTTACAAGATCCAGGCAGAGCCCCCATTTATGTTACGACCCCTGTGAGTCTAAGGGTAAAGGGCTGTAACATAACAGTTGGTTGACAGAAAAGATGGACCACGTTTGTAAACAACAATGATATTTATTGGTAGATGCAAAGGAAGCACATGTAGCTCAGGGGTGAGCCCAGGCCAAAACAACAAACAAACACCACTATACTCCAAATAAACACAATCTAATCTATGGTAAAAGAGATTACATTACCTAAACTACTCTTACCTAACCAAAACAGGAGAAAACAATGTCCAAAGGAAATGGCAGCTCACCCCATCTGTGCTTCCTGAGAAAGAGAGAAAAACACATTAATTATACAGAAACAAAAGCAGAATATATACAAAAACAAACTAAAACTGACAATGCTCTCTCTGTGGCCATACACACACAAGGAAATTACTACTAAGCACCAAAGGCAATAAACGAAATGCAATGCTGTCAAAGTTACAGGTTTACCAAAATCACAACAAGCCTAGCCTCATGCCAGAGAGAGAGAAAGACTGAAGTGAGAAGCCATGTTTTAACAGGTGTGGGGTGATCCATGATTGGGTGGTGTGGATTGAGTGTTGGAGTCTGGAAGGCCATCCACCAATCGGTGCTGTTTTGCAATAATGGAAGGATTGGCCTGGCAGGGACCAATGGTAAAGGGAACAATGGCTGGAGGGAGGGAACAAAATGGAGAACACACACATGGAGCCACACACTGGGGAATATATACATTGGGATGTAACATTGAAGCAGCTTTCTCCCATGCTGAAGTGGTCCTAGAGTGGGATCAGTGGCGGTTGCCAGCAGGGGGCAGCGTGGCGGTGGTGGCAGGTGGAGCGGAGGAGAGAGGGAAGCAACGAGGAAGAGAGGATTACCTGGGAGCCAAAGCACCAGGAAGCTCTCTTCGGCAGTGAACTCGACCGTGAACAGTCGCAGCGGGCGTGTGCTCTGGAAGAGCCCCGTTGCAGAAGTTATGTGGAAGAGCCCCGTTGGAGAGTGACGGGTGATAAGAAGTACTTGCTAGTTGACGTGTTATCCTAGAAGTACCAGCGATAGTGTGTGAGTAAGCGATACAGAACGAAGGACTAACGTCCATAGTTAACGGGACTAACGTCTATATTAACGGGTTATAGTAGTAAGTGTGCGGTGTATTAGCATGCTGCTAACGGCTCCGCCTGACTCCAGTAGACTACCGGGCGCGCGGCGCTGAAGACCGGTGGTATAGTCAGCCACGTTGCGTTAGTAGTATAGCCGATATAGCAGGAGGGTGCATCAAGACCCGAAGTTTAGCTGTTTAGGGTAGTGTTGTGGCTGATGGTTGTTAACACAGCAGGAGACGATATTTCCAATTTCAACAGGCAATTTGTTTAATGAAAGAAAGTTTTAACAGCAGAGCTATGGATCGAGCAGACGGACCACAGCTTGAACAAAAACACTCTGACTTCTCAACCCCTGTGCTTGTCCCATAAATCCCTTCTCAGCCCTGCCCCCACATGACAGATATGATGACGTGACATATTATATCAGATATGACATGACGTACATTAAAATGACACATAGATTTAACATGAAGAGAGATAAAGACATTAAGAAGAACATAGATTTAACATCGAAGAGAGATGCGATTGAGTGAGATGTGTGTGTATATGTGTGTGTGTGAAAGAGAGTCAAGATTAAAATGAGTGTGTGTATGATTGAGTGAGATGTGTGTGTGTATATGTGTGTGTGTGAAAGAGAGAGTCAAGATTAAAATGAGTGTGTGTATGATTGAGTGAGATGTGTGTGTGTATATGTGTGTGTGTGAAAGAGAGAACAAGATGTTACAAGATTAAAAGCACACGACGTGATGTACTGAAATGTCTATCTGTCTATCTCAAAGTTGTTTTAAGAACATCAGCCGGACCGTCTTTCAGTACTGCTAGTTGACCTATATTAAACTAGTTCACTCCATATAGACATTTTCCACAACATTCCCCCATTTGGGGCTATCCCTAGTCCCACCCAAATCATATAACCAAGAAAATGTGAACGTAAAAGTTTAAATGCCTAATCTAAACAAGAAACCTAATACATTTTAAATGTCTAACTAAACAAGAACGCTTACTTCATTCACTGGACCCCTAACGGACCAACAAAGGCTGACTACCGTTCTCACAATAAACACAAAACCGCTCAAAACAAGAGTAATAATAAAACATCAAAAAAATACCCCAACTTATAATCCTAACCTGACAGACAAATCCCCCCAACCTCCACCGCTTACCAAATGAGCCACAGTTCCGGCCGGAAACCGCGACTCTCATCAGGGAAAGGAGAAGTTGACCGTCAGAACTAAACATAGAACATCCCTCCCCAAAAAAAAATGACATTGTCTCTTCCATAACACTGAGTCCTAGTGTCCATCGCTCAGCCCCCCTTCCATGCCCACGCCATAGTCTCTTCACCGTATCGCCAAAAGTCACATTTTGCCAATACAGCAACCACCACGCCACACCTCCAGTCCCCGTAGAAGCATGTCCCCATGCCTGGACGGGAGGCGCTGGTCCCGACCTCACCACGTGTCCCCCCATCTTCGACGGGAGGTGCCCATCTTGCCCACTGCGTCAGCCCCCCCCTTTGTCCCTTCAGTCCCCAGAACCGATCCCCAGAACACTTCTTCTCAATGCTTCCTCAGGCTCAGAACCGACACTCCGTACCATTCCATACCGATGCCCCTTCCCATTCCGGTTTGACCAGGACCATGAGTAAAATAAACAAAAATAATAAAAAATAAACCATCACTCAGACCATCCCCCGTCACTCTTAAAGGAAAGAACCAATACAAAATGTCTTCAAAAAACCTTTACATGTTTTTTTTTTTTTTTGAAGTAAAAGGAATAAAACAAACAAAACTGAACCAAACAGAAAGAAAATGTCCCTTCCTCACCATACGCCTAGTTAAAGGAATAAAACAAACAAAACTGAACAAAACAAAAAGAAAATGTCCCTTCCTCACCATACCCCTAATCCTCCATCCCCTCGTCTCCCTTTAAGGCAGCATAGAGCTGAGGGCATGGCCCGATTGGTGGCTCAATCTCTTTCTGCCCCACCATCAGCATTCGGCTTGTTACGTGTGAATTAACCAGCCTACCCAAGAGAGGCATACCACAACAGAAAAGGAGAACCAATATCAACCCTGCCACCCCAATGGATATCCCCGTCTGCATCATTATGCTTCCCCACTGTCCCAATCTTTCCAACACCCCACTCCCCCACCATTCTTCATTCCGGCCAGAATTCCCCCTCAACTCCTCCCTCAAATCCTTCAGCTTAGCCATGGCCTCGGAGAACTTTCCCCCTGGCCCCACATTCGTCGGAATGAATGTGCAGCAGTACTGTCCAAACATGGAACAGACTCCACCCTTCTCCGCCATTAACCAGTTCAGAGCCTGTCTATTCTGCCACGCCACCGTACTGGTCGCGTGCATCTGGTCCCCCATTGCATCCAACGCCTCCTCGGTGTAGTTGAGATACCGCTGCTGATTGTAAAACAAATAGTTGATCCACCCGGTGTTCTTATTGACCGATATCCATGGCAGAATAGACTCAAACCCTGCCGCAATCTCATTCTTAGCCATGAACTCGGCTGGAATGCCCCTTGGCTGTCCTATGCTGTCCAGATACACCCTTGGGTCTGCCTTGTAGCTACGCTTCGTTCGAGAGATAGGAGACTCAGAAGGTCCTTCCGTCACTGATAATGGTAGGACCACCATTGGCATGATCGCCTGAACCCGGGCACATCTACCTGACCAATCTAAAGGAAGTGTATTCCTCAACCTCCTACCGCCGCAGAGCCAGTATTGGTCCGCCAGTGCTATATCCTGGACATGAAAAGGGCAAGCTACAGGCCGTGGGTTGGTATCCACTCCCTTTAACACGACCCCGTGTCCACACTTTCCTTCTTTCGTGCAGTTAGTCGTGATGCTCCAAATAGTAGTGCACCGCCCCTCTGCCACCTCCCCTACGTCCCGGGTCCCCTCCTTTTGCAAGCACTCGAAATCCTTGGTCAGCCATAGTTTGACACCTCTGGGTATTGGCAACCCCGTCGCTACCCCCTGCACACGTACATCCAATTTCCTACAACGTTCCCGCATAGTGACATCCTTGAAATCCGTGACGTTTCCTGCCGCCTTAAAACGACTAGAGCCGAGAAACCCCAAACACTCTGCCTCGCACCAAGGGCGACTATTATGGGGCCCCTCCCATGCCTCTGCGTCCCTGTCACACTGAGCCCAACTGAACTTCGTGCCCTTCACCAGCAGCCTATCCGGACGTGCCTTGGAGCAGACATAACAATCCTCTATCTGATTCTGCGCGCTCGTGTACTGGACCAACTTAAACCACTCATTCCCTAAAGCCGCCCTATACATCGGGTCAGCCTCCGGGTCTTCCTCGTCATAGTCATAGTCGCCCCCATCTTGTTCCCCGGGAGGAAGCAAACTCCTCAACCTGGCCCAGAGTGAGCCCACTGAGTCCCTCAACGTTCCGGCTGTCCTCTGGAACATATCCTGTCCCCCCACCTCTTCTGACTCAGTGTCCTTGACCTCCCTTTTTCCCCTCACCCCTGTCCCCTGTGCTTGGTTCGGGACAGGCTCAACCCTCCTATCTACCCCCACAACCCGATCCGCGTTAGTATAATGGTAAGTATCCCCGCCTGTAACGGGGGAATGGTCAAAATCAAAAACATGCCCTTGCGGTCCTCCGGGAAACACCCCTTTTGGTTGTAGTCTTATCTTCTCCCCCCCTTCCTCGATGGAGGGCAGAGGGGGCGCCTGATTCTGAGCCTGGTCATGAAAGCCTGCCGGTACTTGAGCCTGAGCGGGACCCCATGGGACTCCTACCCACTCAAACCCGTCATCCTCAAGGACGGGTCGACCGTGACGGTTCTCAATGACGTCGTTGCCCCCGGCCGACCGTCCGCACACTGCTGCCAACATCTGCGGGAGCATCAGCAGGCACTGCACCTTCCAGTTGCCGTCTCGGGCCCTCCATGTCAGGTTCTGCATAACTGCGATCGATTGTCCCCCAAGAGATCGCCGCTGGCCTTTATGCAGTGATTGAAGTGGAACCAGGTCGCTGATCCTTTGACTTGGACTGCCGTTCCAGTTGATCGGATCACCTCGTACGGGCCCTCTCTCCGGGGTGATGACCACTTTCTCTTGTGGACCTTTACGAAGACCAGGTCCCCAGGGATCAGCCTCGGTTTGGCGGCTTCCTTCTCCGCCTCCTTCACCCCCCTTTTCTCCTTTCTCTGCTCCTGTCGAAACACAGCTTCATGTATTTTAGTCACTTGCTGAAGATATTTTTCCAGATCTTGCTCAAAAATATCTAATGCCGGGCCCCTAGCCAGGTGTCTAAATGGCGGTGCTGGCATGCTGCCGCCTGTAAGCATTTCATGCGGTGTTAGCTGTGTTTGGCGGTTTACGCTGCTTCTAATAGCCATCAGAGCAAGTGGCAAAGCATCAATCCAGTTAAGCTTAGTTTGCATACAGATTTTCAACAGTTTGTTTTTAATTACCAGATTGGCCCTTTCCACCTTTCCCTGCGACCCGGGACTATAGACACAGGAAAGGCGCTGTCTTATACCTAATTTCTGCATCAGCCCTTTAACCACCTTGTCGATGAACTCGCGGCCATTATCGCTTTGTAATATCGTGGGAATTCCAAATCTCGGAATGACCTCGCGACACAGGAACTTGATCACTGTGTCCGCGTTCTTGTGTTTAGATGGAATGGCCTCAAGCCAGCGACTAAAGCAGTCCTCTACTACCAGGAGGTATCGTTTGCCCTGCACTGGCGTTATCATATCTGTGTAGTCCATAATCAGGTGTCTGAATGGTCCCTCAGGGAGGGGTGTGTAAGCCGCCACTGTCGGTACTCCTTTGCGCACATTGCCCTGTATGCATGTTAAACACCTGGCTAGTGTAATGTAAATTTGTGCCTGAAGCTTTGGGGACCAAAATCCCATTTTCGTGATTCGTTTCAGGGTCTCTGCTCTTGCACAGTGATCAACACCATGAGCCTCAGGTATCACCAAGGACAGAAGATCGATGGAGGCGACTATCAAACCGTTATGACTCTTCCACAGACCATCTGCCCCCCTTACAGCCCCCCTCTCCGTCCACGACTGTTTCTCGGCCTGCGTGGCTGAGTCCTGAAGATCACTCAAATTATCCTCAGTTACCTCAGTCGTCAGTTCGGCCGCAAACATCAGAACAGCCGTGGACGGCACCGCAGCCGCCACCTTCGCGGCCTCGTCCGCCGCGTTGTTTCCCGTCGTCACAAAGGACAGGTCTTTTCTGTGTGCCTGGCACTTTACGATAGCAATGCTTTTGGGCAACTTTACAGCCTGAATAAGCGCCACAACCTGCTTGTGGTGAAGGATCGGTGAGCCGTCCGATTTCTTAAAGCCTCTTGCCTTCCAAATGGCCGCGAATAGGTGGCATACGCCATGCGCATAAGCAGAGTCTGTAAAGATGTTAACCGTGCGATCTTTAGCTATTATGCATGCTTCTGTTAGTGCTATTAGTTCTGCAAGCTGGGCCGAACATGGTTGCATGCATTGTCCGGCCTTTCTTGTTAGTGTTTCTCCGTTAGGTTTGCACTGTACGACGGCGTATCCTGACCTTAAATTTTCCCCCTCCCGATAGCAGGACCCATCCACAAAAAGCGAGAGTTCTGCTATCACGAGCGGGTCGACTCCCAAATCAGGACGGAGTTTCACGAAAGCCTGTACCTCCACCTCGCACTCATGCGGTTGACCCTCGCTCGGGAGTGGTACCAGATCCGCCGGGTTACTGCCGTGGCATGTTTTTATCGTAACATCCGAGTACTGCAGGAGCCTCATGTAAGCCTGTTGCCGTTGGCTGGTCAGAACAAATTTGCCTCTTTCAATCAAGTTTGCCAATTTGTGATGTGTCCAAATGCAAATGTCATATCCCATTGTCACGGCCGTTGCTTTCTCATACATCAAATGTGCTGCGGCCAGGGCCTGATAACAAGGTGGCAGACCCTGCTCTACCGGCGAAAGAGCTCTAGAGTAATATGCTATCGGTTGTTTTTTCCCACTCCCCCCCTGTGTTTGAGTCAGGACAGCTGTCGCATGCTGCGCTCTATGTGAGACGAATAGGTGGAAACACTTCTCATAATCCGGCAGCGCCAGGGCAGGGGCCTGTAACAACAGACGCTTAATGTTTATGAACGCGTCCTCCCCCTCCTCGGTCCATGTCAAGGGAGCGCGAAGCTTGTCTGTACCCGCCTCTTTTATCATCATCCTCAACGGCGCTGTCGCTATCGTATAGTCCTCCACCCACTCAGAGCTGTACCCAGTCATCCCTAAAAACGTCATCATCTGTCGGACCGTCAATGGCCTAGGTGCCTTGGATACAGCTTCGAGCTGCGTGGGTGAGATGTTTTTTATGCCCTTTTGAATGACGCGAGACAAGTACTCAACTTTTGGCTGGCAGTACTGCAGTTTTGAACGGGATGCCTTGTGGCCTCCCACGGCCAATCCACTCAAAACTTTGATGGAGTCCTCATGGCACTGCTGACGTGTATCCGAGCAGATTAGAATGTCATCTGCATACAGTAAGACCATGCTGAGTAGTGTGTCGCACACTCCTTGCAAGTCTTCCTTGAGCGCCTTCGAGAAGTAATGTGGCGAGTGCGCGAACCCTTGTGGCAACCGGGTGTAAGAGTATTGTTTCCCCCTGTGGGTAAAAGCAAACAGATACTGAGACTCTTTTTCCAATGGAACACTGAAGAATGCCTGCGTGAGATCAATGACCGTATAGTACTGCGAGCTACTCGGGATGTTTGTCAGGAGGGTGTGTGGATTAGCGACTTCCGCCTCTGGTCCAGACACCACGTCGTTCACCGCCCTCAAATCGTGTACCAGTCTGTACCTAGCCCTGTCCGCCTTTAGCACTGGGTGGATAGGTGTATTACATCTGGATTTGAAAGGGACGAGCACTCCCGCCTTTAACAGTCCCTCAATCTGATGTGATATAGCTTCCTCCGACTCTGGCTTCATTGTATACTGTCTGATAAAGGGTGGTCTACAACCCTTCTTTAACCTGACCTTCACTGGCTGTGCCGACAATATTAGACCCACATCTGTGTCGTGTTTTGACCACAACCGTTCTGGGGTGCGCGCCAACATGTCCTGTTCCAGCAAAGCATCCGCCTCTGGAATAACGCAAGGGTCTCCTGGTAATCTGATTACTTGCGGTTTTGCAAAAACTGAAAAGGAAATCATTATTTTGATGAAACTCCCATCTGCGCTGTTCCAAATTAGCGGAGATTCCGTGGAGACCCACCTTTGAGTCTCGGATTCCTGTATCATTGAACCTAGATGTTCGGATTCGTAACCAGGATTTATTCTCAGAGTGATGTGTGGGGCGGCGTCTCTTAGTCTATGTTGTTCCCGTAGATACTTACTTGTGTTAACCCTCAACGCCGCGCCCTGTCTCCCTACAATTATCGTAGATGAGTTAATCTGCACCTGCTCGGGCTGTCCCTGCAACCATGCCTTGTTCCTAACTAGGTCACTATTCGTCATATACTGTAGTGTGCAATGTGCCTCCATGTTTGTTTGTCTAGACTGAGGCAGTTGGGTTTTCAGAAATGGCTCCCAGGGGTCACAGACCCTTTGCAGCTCTGCATCTATGTTGCCCAGCCAGAACACAGTGGCCTCTTTCTCCCCTGTCCCTTGTAACATAATTTGGTACACGTCTTGTTCAATTTGAATCCCCTCAGGCGTACATAGGATTTTACAGCCTAGTTTACACATTGCATCTCGTCCCAAGAGATTGCGCGGGGTGCTGTCCGAAATTAATACAGGTATTGTTATGGTCTTGTTGTTATACGTCATAGAGATTGGATCTGACGTGGGTATTAATTGTGTTTTTCCCGAGAATCCGACCGTCCGAACATACTGTCCAGACTGGGGTAAGTGAGCAGCGTATTTTTGCTTTATGCAGGAAAAACCTGCTCCAGTGTCTGCCATCATCTCTGTTAATTTGCCCTCCACTAGGACCTGCAGAATAGGTTCTTGCTCAGCTCCCTTGGAAACCACAATCATTTGATTTCCCCCCGTCGCATTCTCTGGGCACCCCTAGTGATTACCCCCCTGGTTTCGGGGCCCTCCTGTCTCCCCCTGGTTGTAGGGCCCTTGTGACTCCCCCTGGCGCACGGGTCTTCCATACTCCGAGCCGGGACGGTATGGTTGCCCACATCTCATTTCCCTGTGTCCCTGCATGCCGCAGTTCCAACAGTGGAAACGGGGAAACTGTTGTTCGTTCCCCAGTCCCTGTGTAATCCGTGGGCCTGATTGCCCATTCCCTGCCTGCCGCCTGGGCGCCTGGTTCTGTGAACTATAGCCATAGCTTCTCAGTACCTGAGGTGCAGGCGGGGGTCCCTAGTCCTGTATGAGTGGAGAGGTAGCAGATGACACCATTACTGCCTGCAGCCTCCTTTGGGGCTGCAGTTGTTGCTGAGTTAACTTCCTTGTGTCATTTCTATCCTGATCCCTGACTTTCTGCTCCTGAGCCCTTTGCTTCTCCACACTATGTGTTACATGTGCACAGAACAAAGGATAAGTCATGTCCATTAACCCCACCACGTCTTCCAGTCTATTCTTAACCACCTCTGGAAGCCCTCTCATCACACTTTCTCTAAACATCGCTCTCTGCAATGGGTCAATTTCTGGGTTGTGTCCTAGCTCACCTCTCCACTCCTTACTACACGTACTTTGTTCACATAGGTGCCAGGCCCTTCCGTCTCCATTATGGGGTTGCCTGCCAGTTTTGCCGGATTAATACGTGATGGATATTGATTCCTGAGTTTGTACCACAACGCCGCTCTATGCGCGTTGAATATGTCTCCATCATGGGCCTGCGTGTCGCATGCCACTCGCATCGATGTATCACCCATGATGTCCCGGCAGGCACCAACTCCTAGCAAACGCGTCAACAGGGCTTTGACGTCACCCACTGCTAGCAGAAAAGGTGACGTACTTTCCTCAAACTGCGTGATCCACCTGGAGGCTCCTTCTGAAAGGTCTGGTAGTCTTGCTATTAAGCCATCGATGTCTAGAGGTGACCATGGCATGTGAAAGATATCGTTCCCCTTTATTAGCAGGGGAAACTGGCCTGTGCTTGTCACACTTCCCACGAATGTAGGGGCGAAAGTCAGGGTTCCTGTAATGTTTCCTTTCTCCTGTCCTGGTTTCGTGTCATTCTCATCTTCCTCCTCAGTCAACAGTTTAGTGTGGCCACACGCTCCGTGTTTCTCTGATGTCTGCTGTGCCACATTTTGACGGGGCTCTACCTCTATCTTCCTCCCGACTCCCTCCCTCTGCCTGCCCAGGTTCTCTACCTCCTCTTCCTCTGCATTATACAACTGCCGACGTGCTGTCTCGCCATATGCCGCCAGGTCTTTCATATAGAGATCCTGCGGGGTCAGTTTGGGGGGGGTATCTCGCCTAAGGGAGGTCTCTGATCTAGCGGGGGTTTCTGACCTGGCGGGGGTCCCTAATTCCGTCTCCTCATATTCTCCTCTTATTGTCACAGTGCCCACCGGCAATTGCGTGACATAAGGTGGGGATGTTGGTTTCCCTATATCCGTCTCTCTCTGATTTAGCGCTAAAGCTTCCTGCCTGTATGCTCTCCCCTTCTGGGCGTAGAGCTTCATTACCCCC
>NC_140169.1:156959470-157109470 GCF_963971535.1 Notolepis coatsorum | reverse complement strand
GAGTTATGTGTGTATGTGTGTGTCGGTGTATGTGTGTGTGTGTGAATGTGAGAATGAGTGTGTGTGTGTGTGGCATGTACTAGTATATGCTTGTATGAGAGGGCCGGAACCTACAAAACAACCATGACACAGTTAACCACAGTTATAACAAGGAAGTGGGGACTGGGGAGAGTGTTTTGTAAAGGGTCAGAGAAAGTTTTGACCAAAAAGGTCGAAAACATGCAATTAAAATTGATTAGTGGCGCATTTATAGCCTGTTAAAAGAGGATTCGCCCTAGTGTCAACACCTTACCACTCGTGTTTGTTTTCTAGTCGTCCATCCCAACCAGTCACACAGCCAGCTCACTTTTTCCTCCCGCAGAATCTCTCACGGATATTATAATAAAAAGCACAACGCTCACCTTATCTTTGTCGACAACCGCCAGAATGTCTACGGGAGATTCCAGGAACTGGCCGTATGAAAGGCCCGGCAGGGCGTCTACAGGTCAAGGGTCACCAAATGTTGTGGCTGATGGTTGTTAACACAGCAGGAGACGATATTTCCAATTTCAACAGGCAATTTGTTTAATGAAAGAAAGTTTTAACAGCAGAGCTATGGATCGAGCAGACGGACCACAGCTTGAACAAAAACACTCTGACTTCTCAACCCCTGTGCTTGTCCCATAAATCCCTTCTCAGCCCTGCCCCCACATGACAGATATGATGACGTGACATATTATATCAGATATGACATGACGTACATTAAAATGACACATAGATTTAACATGAAGAGAGATAAAGACATTAAGAAGAACATAGATTTAACATCGAAGAGAGATGCGATTGAGTGAGATGTGTGTGTATATGTGTGTGTGTGAAAGAGAGAGTCAAGATTAAAATGAGTGTGTGTATGATTGAGTGAGATGTGTGTGTGTATATGTGTGTGTGTGAAAGAGAGAGTCAAGATTAAAATGAGTGTGTGTATGATTGAGTGAGATGTGTGTGTGTATATGTGTGTGTGTGAAAGAGAGAACAAGATGTTACAAGATTAAAAGCACACGACGTGATGTACTGAAATGTCTATCTGTCTATCTCAAAGTTGTTTTAAGAACATCAGCCGGACCGTCTTTCAGTACTGCTAGTTGACCTATATTAAACTAGTTCACTCCATATACACATTTTCCACAACAGTAGCCAGCAGTATTAGCTCGCGCGACAGCAGCAAGCAACAGCCAGCAGTGAACGTCTCCCCGACGTCGCAGAGGATGCCTCTTCCCACCAGCAGAGGTCGCCATCACAGCACGCTCCTCCAGTTCACCACTGCCCATGCTGTTGCCCCAGCCCGCTGGCTGTGCTCGCGGGATCGCCCAACGCCATCTTGTCACCTGGACGAGAGGTGATAAGAGTGGGTCCGCCATCTTGGCTAAGTACGAACGGTACCTCGTGTATCCACATCAACGTCCATTCAAGTGAACGCTAACAACCAGTGTCTAAGGGGTACCCCAAACAATATAAGCCGGCTTTAGTGTAGGTTTTATTTTGGTAACGTGGGCCCACATTTGCTTGGTTTCTTTTGTATTTTTATTATTCTTGTTGTTTGAATTCCCAATGTTTCTCTACTTTATGCCTGGGTCTCCCCTAGTACAAGCGGGGTGTTATTAATGTATTGAGCATGCGGTGCCTATGGTGGGAATAGTGTTCCCCTACATCAGGGGTGTCAAACTCATTTTCACAGAGGGCCACATCAGCATTATGGTTGCCCTCAAAGGGCCAACGACCGTATAAATGTTAATGTAATGTAAAATAAATGTAGCTACTCATTTACATATTGTTAAACATGTTGTTTCTGTATTTATTACTTATTCAAGTTATACATATTGCATATGCATTTGCATAAATGTAAAAATATATGTTAGCTTATGTTATTTTAACAAATAATTGTAGTTTATCAGAACCCCATATTACTCCATCAATCAATGATCAAACCATTCAAGTAAATAACAAAGAAGAATATCATCAAATACAAGCTATGACATTAAGTTTGTTCAAAACCTTTTTGTCACAGTCAAGAGGGGCAGAACTAACAACTGTGAGCTGCAAAGAACACGTGGGACAGATGTAGCAGATGTTACAAAAACAAATGGCTGCACACAACCTTGCAGAGGCCATACATCCAACTAATAGAAGATTAATTATTAAATTTTATTAACAGATTGCAGAATGGGTACAGTACAGCTCAATACACACAATTGTTAAGGGGATGCAGACCAGAGAAAGACTTTCGACTTGTTTACATCAGGATCCCCCATTTTCAATTCGTAATGAAATTGCTATTATGTGTCTGCATGAACACACAACTGTAACTGTACTCAAAAATAACAAAATAAGGGTTGTCTCAGTTCACAACTATATTGGTCAAGTTTTGGGTGGGACTTGTTTGCGTCCCTACAGCTTCTTATTCAATTGAGCGAGATGCTCGGTTATGTCACACAGCCAGTTTGCATCTGACAGTTCAGACAATATTTCTTCAACCCTTTGTTACCTATTCCGCCTGGATCTTTTTTGTATTTTGGGCTGTAAAATTGTCAAAGAATGTCTGAGGAGTAAGTGCTTTTGACTTTTTTCCTTTGTTACTTCATCAATACCTCAGATGTTCAACATACATGTATGTGTAAGAATGTGTAATAACTAAGGCTGTCAAAGTCAAAGCTTTATTAACGCATTAACCCACAATTATTTTAACACTGCTATTTTTTAACCCAATATTAATGTTAAAAAGAAATTATTTATTTTTTTATTTTTTTTACCTGAGCTCTTGGGGGGCCACATCAAATGACGTGGTGGGCCACATTTGGCCCGCGGGCTGTGAGTTTGACACCTATGCCCTACATTATCAGTGAGAGCACCCGGTGCCATTTATGAATAAGTGCTATCTGAATAAATCTGAAGTACAACCTGTAACTGATAACCTGCCCAGGCTTAAATACAAAGTAGATATAATTGGGAGCATTGTGTGTGTGTCTGTTTCTTCCATTTGCTAACCTAACCCCTGGGTAAATACTGTGACTGCATAATTATTTAACCCTTACCCCCATGCCCAGAATAGCATTTGAAGGGTCTATACAGGTGGTCAAGGAAGGGTACTGCTTAAAGGGAAGCCCAATAATACTATTGAACTGACAGTCACCGGGTGTGGGCGGGCTGTCGGAGGTACTGGGGGAAGTGAGAGTGTGTGGGGAACTACTGCTGACCGCCTTGGAAGGCGAGGGGGACCAGAGTACCATTCCCCAGGTTAGTAAATCCTGGGCCCCATCCACTCCTGCTGCAAGCCCTCCAGAACGACGTTCCGGGCCAAAGACGGGGGTACATATAGATCCAATTCTATAGTATCCTGCTACCCAGTGGCTGTGTACTACTACTCCCACAAGCAGGGATAATCCACCCTTCTTCATTTGGCGTCACGAACAGGATCAACATCCTACTCCACTTCCTTGACACAGACCAGTAGAGAGACCATGACGTCCGAAGAAGGGACCCGCGCCGTGCAGGAGATGGCGGCGAAGTTCGAGGAGCTGCAGGAGAAGTGTCGGACTCAGGCGGCACTTATAAAGGAGTTGACCGAGCAGGCACTCCAGGAGAAGCGCTACACTCAGGCGGCTCTACGGGAGCGACGAGACGCCCAAGACGCCCAAGACGCCGAGGTAGAAGAGGAGGAGGAGGAGGAGGCCGCAACGATGGAAAACCTGACCGCACAGGTGAGGGCTCTGAAGAAACGAGCCCACCTCCAAGCAGGCCTCCTGGACCGACAGGCGCTGGCCATAGAGAAGGCTCAGGCCGCCCTCGACAGAGACGGCCACGAATCCCGCGCGGCCCCCCCGACTGTGTATGTCCAACGGGACCGAAAATGCAGTGAGTTCGGAGGGGGAAAAGAGGGAGGAGAGTCGCCGCTGGAGGACTGGATCCGGGAAATGAAGGCCCATTTCCGGACCAGCAGAGTGCCCGGCGATGAACAGGCGGAGTTCATACAGCAGCACTTAAAGGGCGAGGCAAGGCGGACGGTGCGCTTCATCCTGGAGGGAACCGCCCCAGGGCCAGACACCCTGTTTTGCGTACTGCAGGAGACGTACGGAGACAAGACCCCAGTCAGTGTCCGCCTGGGAGAGTTCCTCGACCGCCGACAATCTGACGGGGAGAGCATACGGGAGTTTGCATATGACCTGCAAGAGCGGATGCGGCGCATTCAGGACAGAGACCCCAGATAGGTCCCCAACCCTGCAGCCCGGCTGCGGGAGCAGTTCGTGCTCGGCCTGAGGGACGAGACGCTGAGACGGGAGATGAAGAGGCACGGGAGAGAGGACGGGGAACGGACATTTATCGACCTGATGATGGAGGCGATAGACTGGTCCGAGGAAGAGATGGTCCTGCCCCCCACGAAGGCTCCCGCCCGGGGCATGATTCACGCCGCCGCCGCAGAGGGACGCAAAACCCCTCCTCTCACCGACACCCTCCAGGAGTCGATCCGACAGCTGTTCGCTGGCCAAGAGCGGTTGAGCGCGCGCCAGGAACAGCTCTTCCAGGCCTTGCACCAGGAGCGAGACGCGCCCAAGAGAGGCGCCGCCGGGCGGCGACCTAGGCGAGACATGCCCTCTACCCCGCGCAGACTACCCCGCCGGAGCGAGGATGGGAGGCTGATCTGCTACGCCTGTCAACAGCCCGGTCATATTGGCCGCGAGTGCCCCCACGCGATGGGAGAACCACGCCTGACGGAAGCACCGGGCTGTGAGGTTCCTCTCCCACCAGTACAGGGCGTCACCCACACAGCAGCCGGCGGGTCGTCCGACCTGGCGACCGCCAGACGATGGGCTGGAGAGGGAGGTGTAGTGACATGCCGGATGATACGCCACCAAGGCGGCCGGCCCGACAGACGCGCTGGTGGCCGGAGGCCCGAGGCGCGGACCGGCCCGCCGCAGGGCCCCGCCCTGGTCGCGAGGCCAACCGAAGAGGTGAGCCCACGGGAGCCGCCGGAAGTCAACAGAGGAGGGTATGCGACGATCTCGGCGGAAGAAGTTCGGGCTTGCTTGCTCCGGGCTGCGCGTGGTCGGCCGGCCTCCGTCCGTGCTCGCCGGAGCCCCGAGAAGCGGACCAATCCGTCGGGGGTCCCAGTGGTCGGCGCCAGGCAGATAGTGGTCCAGAAGGGAGACAGCGGCTATAGCTGGGACAAGATACGGCAGTTCCAAGTGGAGGACCCGGAGGTGGGGCCCGTACGAGAGGCGGTGATGAAGGGGAGCTGCCCCACCGGAATGCGACTGCAAGAGGCGAGCCCGCTTATACGTAAGCTCTACGGGCAGTGGGAACGGTTCCGTCTGCAGAATGGGGTACTATTCAGGCGAGTTAGTGACCCTCGAGAGGGAGAGGAGATACTCCAGTTGGTGGTGCCGGGGGCGCTGCGGCGGCACGTATATGAGATTCAACATATCCTTGGGGGACATTTGGGCGAACGCGGGACACTAGGGTTAATGGGGCGGGGCTATTACAGGACAGGGATGGCGGCCGAGGTGAAGGGCTGGAGGCAACAGTGTGCACGGTGTGCCCCGGCTCGAGACGTGCTCCCGAGGGCTTGGGCCCGAGGCGGGGGGAAGCACGCGCGGATCCCCCGGAGGATGCATGAACCTGCACAGAGTTCTTCCAAGTCTGATGATTCCCCCCTTGGTGACTCCACCCCTCCTACATCCTTTCGTGTTGCTACCCGGGAGGGCAAGAAGACGGACATGGGATCCGAGAGGGGGGAGTTGGATCAACCCGGCCCCAGAGGAACCCACCCAGGGCCCCTCGGGTCGTCGCTGAAGCAGCGCCGGACGAGGGAGGAGAGGTGGAGCTGGGCCCCTCAGGAGAGGACGGCGAGGAGGGCGCCGCAGGCGGCCCCTCAGAGGCCTCGGAGGGCGAAGCCGTGGCCGAGGGCCTACCAACAGAGACAGATGAATCTGACACAGAATCAGACGCAGGGGAGGTTGAACGAACCCGGCCCCAGAGGAGCACCAGAGGTCGGCTACCCGCTCGGTATCGCCAGGACTACGTGCTGAAGTGTGTTTGTGGAACAGTGTGTGAAACTAATGAAACAATGTGTGAAACTTGGTCTAAGGACCGTTTTCATGTCATTAAACTGGTTTCATTGAGGTAACTTGCAGAGGACTTGGCAAGTTTAAAGTGGGGGGAAATGTAGCATCCTGAATATTCTACTAAGTATTCAGAAGTGCTGACTAACTGTTACTTTCCCTGTGTGTGTATAAAGTGTGATAGACAGTGTTCCTTTTGATATCTCGCCCGGTCTAATAACGAGGTGAGGTGCTACTCTTCTCCGGCTTCATTATGGATCACTAACACTAACATTGAAGCAGCTTTCTCCCGTGCTGAAGTGGTCCTAGAGTGGGATCAGTGGCGGTTGCCAGCAGGGGGCAGCGTGGCGGTGGTGGCAGGTGAAGCGGAGGAGAGAGGGAAGCAACGAGGAAGAGAGAATTACCTGGGAGCCAGAGCACCAGGAAGCTCTCTTCGGCAGTGAACTCGACCGTGAACAGTCGCAGCGGGCGTGTGCTCTGGAAGAGCCCCGTTGCAGAAGTTATGTGGAAGAGCCCCGTTGGAGAGCGACGGGTGATAAGAAGTACTTGCTAGTTGACGTGTTATCCTAGAAGTACCAGCGATGTGTGTGAGTAAGCGATACAGAACGAAGGACTAACGTCCATAGTTAACGGGACTAACGTCTATACTTAACGGGTTATAGTAGTAAGTGTGCGGTGTATTAGCATGCTGCTAACGGCTCCGCCTGACTCCAGTAGACTACCGGGCGCGCGGCGCTGAAGACCGGTGGTATAGTCAGCCACGTTGCGTTAGTAGTATAGCCGATATAGCAGGAGGGTGCATCAAGACCCGAAGTTTAGCTGTGTTTAGGGTAGCCAACAGTATTAGCTCGCGCGACAGCAGCAAGCAACAGCAAGCAGTGAATGTCTCCCCGACGTCGCAGAGGACGCCTCTTCCCACCAGCAGAGGTCGCCATCACAGCACGCTCCTCCAGTTCACCACTGCCCATGCTGTTGCCCCAGCCCGCTGGCTGTGCTCGTGGGATCGCCTGACGCCATCTTGTCACCTGGACGAGAGGTGATAAGAGTGGATCCGCCATCTTGGCTAAGTACGAACGGTACCTCGTGTATCCACATCAACGTCCATTCAAGTGAACGCTAACAACCAGTGTCTAAGGGGTACCCCAAACAATATAAGCCGGCTTTAGTGTAGGTTTTATTTTGGTAACGTGGGCCCACATTTGCTTGGTTTCTTTTGTATTTTTATTATTCTTGTTGTTTGAATTCCCAATGTTTCTCTACTTTATGCCTGGGTCTCCCCTAGTACAAGCGGGGTGTTATTAATGTATTGAGCATGCGGTGCCTATGGTGGGGATAGTGTTCCCCTACATTATCAGTGAGAGCACCCGGTGCCATTTATGAAAAAGCGCTATCTGAATAAATCTGAAGTACAACCTGTAACTGATAACCTGCCTAGGCTTAAATACAAAGTAGATATAATTGGGAGCACTGTGTGTGTGTGTCTGTTTCTTCCATTTGCTAACCTAACCCCTGGGTAAATACTGTGACTGCATAATTATTTAAGCCTTACCCCCATTCCCAGAATAGCATTTGAAGGTTCTATACAGGTGGTCAAGGAAGGGTACTGCTTAAAGGGAAGCCCAATAATACTATTGAACTGACAGTCACCGGGTGTGGGAGGGCTGTCGGAGGTACTGGGGGAAGTGAGAGTGTGTGGGGAGCTACTGCTGACCGCCTTGGAAGGCGAGGAAGACCAGAGTACCACCCCCCAGGTTAGTAAATCCTGGGCCCCATCCACTCCTGCTGCAAGCCCTCCAGAACGACGTTCCGGGCCAAAGACAGGGGCACATATAGATCCAATTCTATAGTATCCTGCTACCCAGTGGCTGTGTACTACTACTCCCACAAGCAGGGATAATCCACCCTTCTACACGTGCATGAGGAAAGATAATACCGATAATCTAGCGTTGATTTCAGATTGATTGTTGATCCAAGCACGGAATGGCAACGTGTTTATTGAATTACACAAAAACACTGTTTTCGCGTCTTTTCCTGGGATTACTCAGAATCACTCAAACTATACTCATATTCACCACGGTATAAAACGGAAATGTATAGATGAAAAAATTATCTGTTTCTTGCACGTTGACCGCAAGAAACCTACTGACAATCGACGGCGTTATTAGATCCATAGATATAAAATATAGGTTTAGCGCTACAAACAAGGTGAGCGCTTACATGTAAAAATGTAAGCGCGTAAAAATGTTAAACAATGTGATGTTTTTCTTTACAGTAATTACATAACTCCAATATCCTTATCAATATGTCACAGTTTTTTGTAAGCAATTTGAATACAGTAACAGTATACATACTGCATTTGGAAACATGACCTATACCGACCGCCAGACGATGGGCTGGAGAGGGAGGTGTAGTGACATGCCGGATGATACGCCACCAAGGCGGCCGGCCCGACAGACGCGCTGGTGGCCGGAGGCCCGAGGCGCGGACCGGCCCGCCGCAGGGCCCCGCCCTGGTCGCGAGGCCAACCGAAGAGGTGAGTCCACGGGAGCCGCCGGAAGTCAACAGCGGAGGGTATGCGACGATCTCGGCGGAAGAAGTTCGGGCTTGCTTGCTCCGGGCTGCGCGTGGTCGGCCGGCCTCCGTCCGTGCTCGCCGGAGCCCCGAGAAGCGGACCAATCCGTCGGGGGTCCCAGTGGTCGGCGCCAGGCAGATAGTGGTCCAGAAGGGAGACAGCGGCTATAGCTGGGACAAGATACGGCAGTTCCAAGTGGAGGACCCGGAGGTGGGGCCCGTACGAGAGGCGGTGATGAAGGGGAGCTGCCCCACCGGAATGCGACTGCAAGAGGCGAGCCCGCTTATACGTAAGCTCTACGGGCAGTGGGAACGGTTCCGTCTGCAGAATGGGGTACTATTCAGGCGAGTTAGTGACCCTCGAGAGGGAGAGGAGATACTCCAGTTGGTGGTGCCGGGGGCGCTGCGGCGGCACGTATATGAGATTCAACATATCCTTGGGGGACATTTGGGCGAACGCGGGACACTAGGGTTAATGGGGCGGGGCTATTACAGGACAGGGATGGCGGCCGAGGTGAAGGGCTGGAGGCAACAGTGTGCACGGTGTGCCCCGGCTCGAGACGTGCTCCCGAGGGCTTGGGCTTAGGCGGGGGGAAGCACGCGCGGATCCCCCGGAGGATGCATGAACCTGCACAGAGCTCTTCCAAGTCTGATGATTCCCCCCTTGGTGACTCCACCCCTCCTACATCCTTTCATGTTGCTACCCGGGAGGGCAAGAAGACGGACATGGGATCCGAGAGGGGGGAGTTGGATCAACCCGGCCCCAGAGGAACCCACCCAGGGCCCCTCGGGTCGTCGCTGAAGCAGCGCCGGACGAGGGAGGAGAGGTGGAGCTGGGCCCCTCAGGAGAGGACGGCGAGGAGGGCGCCGCAGGCGGCCCCTCAGAGGCCTCGGAGGGCGAAGCCGTGGCCGAGGGCCTACCAACAGAGACAGACGAATCTGACACAGAATCAGACGCAGGGGAGGTTGAACGAACCCGGCCCCAGAGGAGCACCAGAGGTCGGCTACCCGCTCGGTATCGCCAGGACTACGTGCTGAAGTGTGTTTGTGGAACAGTGTGTGAAACTAATGAAACAATGTGTGAAACTTGGTCTAAGGACCGTTTTCATGTCATTAAACTGGTTTCATTGAGGTAACTTGCAGAGGACTTGGCAAGTTTAAAGTGGGGGGAAATGTAGCATCCTGAATATTCTACTAAGTATTCAGAAGTGCTGACTAACTGTTACTTTCCCTGTGTGTGTATAAAGTGTGATAGACAGTGTTCCTTTTGATATCTCGCCCGGTCTAATAACGAGGTGAGGTGCTACTCTTCTCCGGCTTCATTATGGATCACTAACACTAACATTGAAGCAGCTTTCTCCCGTGCTGAAGTGGTCCTAGAGTGGGATCAGTGGCGGTTGCCAGCAGGGGGCAGCGTGGCGGTGGTGGCAGGTGGAGCGGAGGAGAGAGGGAAGCAACGAGGAAGAGAGAATTACCTGGGAGCCAGAGCACCAGGAAGCTCTCTTCGGCAGTGAACTCGACCGTGAACAGTCGCAGCGGGCGTGTGCTCTGGAAGAGCCCCGTTGCAGAAGTTATGTGGAAGAGCCCCGTTGGAGAGCGACGGGTGATAAGAAGTACTTGCTAGTTGACGTGTTATCCTAGAAGTACCAGCGATGTGTGTGAGTAAGCGATACAGAACGAAGGACTAACGTCCATAGTTAACGGGACTAACGTCTATAGTTAACGGGTTATAGTAGTAAGTGTGCGGTGTATTAGCATGCTGCTAACGGCTCCGCCTGACTCCAGTAGACTACCGGGCGCGCGGCGCTGAAGACCGGTGGTATAGTCAGCCACGTTGCGTTAGTAGTATAGCCGATATAGCAGGAGGGTGCATCAAGACCCGAAGTTTAGCTGTGTTTAGGGTAGCCAACAGTATTAGCTTGCGCGACAGCAGCAAGCAACAGCAAGCAGTGAACGTCTCCCCGACGTCGCAGAGGACGCCTCTTCCCACCAGCAGAGGTCGCCATCACAGCACGCTCCTCCAGTTCACCACTGCCCATGCTGTTGCCCCAGCCCGCTGGCTGTGCTCGCGGGATCGCCTGACGCCATCTTGTCACCTGGACGAGAGGTGATAAGAGTGGATCCGCCATCTTGGCTAAGTACGAACGGTACCTCGTGTATCCACATCAACGTCCATTCAAGTGAACGCTAACAACCAGTGTCTAAGGGGTACCCCAAACAATATAAGCCGGCTTTAGTGTAGGTTTTATTTTGGTAACGTGGGCCCACATTTGCTTGGTTTCTTTTGTATTTTTATTATTCTTGTTGTTTGAATTCCCAATGTTTCTCTACTTTATGCCTGGGTCTCCCCTAGTACAAGCGGGGTGTTATTAATGTATTGAGCATGCGGTGCCTATGGTGGGGATAGTGTTCCCCTACATTATCAGTGAGAGCACCCGGTGCCATTTATGAAAAAGCGCTATCTGAATAAATCTGAAGTACAACCTGTAACTGATAACCTGCCTAGGCTTAAATACAAAGTAGATATAATTGGGAGCACTGTGTGTGTGTGTGTCTGTTTCTTCCATTTGCTAACCTAACCCCTGGGTAAATACTGTGACTGCATAATTATTTAACCCTTACCCCCATTCCCAGAATAGCATTTGAAGGTTCTATACAGGTGGTCAAGGAAGGGTACTGCTTAAAGGGAAGCCCAATAATACTATTGAACTGACAGTCACCGGGTGTGGGAGGGCTGTCGGAGGTACTGGGGGAAGTGAGAGTGTGTGGGGAGCTACTGCTGACCGCCTTTGAAGGCGAGGAAGACCAGAGTACCACCCCCCAGGTTAGTAAATCCTGGGCCCCATCCACTCCTGCTGCAAGCCCTCCAGAACGACGTTCCGGGCCAAAGACAGGGGCACATATAGATCCAATTCTATAGTATCCTGCTACCCAGTGGCTGTGTACTACTACTCCCACAAGCAGGGATAATCCACCCTTCTACACGTGCATGAGGAAAGATAATACCGATAATCTAGCGTTGATTTCAGATTGATTGTTGATCCAAGCAAGGAATGGCAACGTGTTTATTGAATTACACAAAAACACTGTTTTCGCGTCTTTTCCTGGGATTACTCAGAATCACTCAAACTATACTCATATTCACCACGGTATAAAACGGAAATGTATAGATGAAAAAATTATCTGTTTCTTGCACGTTGACCGCAAGAAACCTACTGACAATCGACGGCGTTATTAGATCCATAGATATAAAATATAGGTTTAGCGCTACAAACAAGGTGAGCGCTTACATGTAAAAATGTAAGCGCGTAAAAATGTTAAACAATGTGATGTTTTTCTTTACAGTAATTACATAACTCCAATATCCTTATCAATATGTCACAGTTTTTTGTAAGCAATTTGAATACAGTAACAGTATACATACTGCATTTGGAAACATGACCTATACATGTACGATATAGGCCTACTATACAGTAATGCATCTTGTGTTACGAGTTGGGTACGTAGGTGTGTTGGACCCAGGTGCAGAACGGATAGACGAGAGACAGGTGTTGATTCTCAAACAAAGGTTGCTGTTTTATTTTGGTAGAACATGAAAAGGCGCATGCGCAGACAACGGTGAACAAACAAAAGGGGAGAGTACTTTTCTCTAAAAAGAGGTAAAACAAAGGGGAGAAAACAAGTCTTCAAAAACATGCAAAGCACAACAATAAACTGAACTATATATATAATAATGAGGAGGGGATAAGGGGAGAAAACGTTGTCTCCAAAACTCGTCATGAAATAAACATGACAGGTGACGGTGCTACATAAGCACACACGGTAAGAGTACATAATCAAAAGGCACGACAAGGCAAATGACTATACAAGGTGAACAAACTTATCCTCCGTGGCAAGGAGCGATAAGGCTTTGACAGAATGCATCATAGTACTCACGGTAAGGTTCAGTGATCGACTGATGACCTGACTAGTAACCAGGAAGAACATATAAAGCCAACTTACATTTACATTTAGTCATTTAGCTGACACTTTTATCCAAAGCGACTTACAAGTTCTGTACACAAGTCATCAGTAAGGGCACAACTCTATCAGCTGAGTAACAATGTTCATCAAAGTGTTGAGTGCTACAGTGTAGGTTAGTTTATTAGGACAAGTGCATAAGGTTAGTTAGGGTTCGATTTATTTTTATTATTTCTTTATTTTTTATTTCAGATAATGGTTGAAGAAGTGTGTCTTTAGTAAACGGCGAAAGATTGGACGGGTTTCAGCTGTCTTAACTTATAGGAAAACGCCAACATTTGGGGAAATTAGCTTATTTGCCATCTTCTCTGGAGTTAGACAAGAAGATACATACCTTTGTTGTCTCTGTGCGTGCGTTAGGCTTAGGGAACGCCCGCTCCGTCAGCTTAGCTTAGCTTCATCACTGGAAGTGGGTCAGACCTGTACCCTGAAGTTCCCTACAGTCACGAAATACACTCCAAATACAACTCCAAAACGTTCCTGTAAACATGTTGTGACCTGTGTATTTACCACCTGGAGAAATAAAAAAAGAATTGAATTCGACAATTACGTTTTCTAAGCAAATATACTCTGAACTATTTTTTGCCGAACCACTCCTCTCGGGGCGCAGTCAGTGATTTCACGCAACGCAGTGATACTTACTTACGTGCCGCCGTGTTTGTTTACGTTCCCATTTCATTCAAAGGATCCGAACCGATTGAAGTTTATGGATACCATGACTTAAAATCCTCTTACCTTGACGATTAAAATATTATATATATATCTCTGAGCACCTGAAGACTGCTATTAAACCAGGAAGTGCAGCACTGTTGATAAGGCTGTAGCCTCCACTACTGTAGTGCCCTGCGCTGCAACACAACTAACACAAGAGTGAACAAAAAACGCTCATGGACCCGCGGTCTGTCGTTGACTGCTCGCTTGTGTTGTTCGTTGGATTAGTTTTGGATTATTTGGGCTCGCCAAACAAACTATGAAAAAACGTACACGGAACCGCGGGTCTGTCGTTGACTGAGTCGCTTGTGTTGTCGCTGTGTGTCAGACTCTGGATTCTTTCGAACACCCGCCCACCTCTACCTCTGATTGGCTTACCATGACATTTTACTCAACCTCAGCCAATCGCGCACTGCCCACTAACCAAGGAAAAAAAGTATTGCTTCTCGGCGCAGAGATCTGTCTGATGAAAAAAACAGCTTCAATCATAGTAACGCGCCGCATTTTTTGGCAGTAACGGTAACGGAGTTATTAAGATTGGAAGAGTAATCCGTTAGATGACTCGTTACTGAAAGAACTAACGCCGTTATTCCCATCACTGGATGTCACAGTATGATGTCATAATCAAACATTCTAGAACATTTGTGATGTCACAGTATGATGTCATAATCAAACATTCTAGAACATTTGTGATGTCACAGTATGATGTCATAATCAAACATTCTAGAACATTTGTGATGTCACAGTATGATGTCATAATAGTACATTCTAGAACATTTGGGTGCAATATATTTTCAACAATTCTCTCAGAAGTTCTCATATCTCAGAAGACAAGTCAAGATCTCACTTGTAGTTTCCTGTTATTTGTCTGTAAGCTTGAATATATTCTGTAGATACAATTTAAAATCCCCACATGGAAAATGAAACAATGTCCTGTACCATCCTTAATGAGCTGCGTCTGGAGGGAAGGTTCTGTGATGTGGTTATTAAAGTCAACAGCACTGAGTTTAACGCCCACAAGGCAATCATGTATGGCTGCAGTGACTATT
Organism: Notolepis coatsorum; assembly: GCF_963971535.1. NCBI lineage: Eukaryota > Metazoa > Chordata > Actinopteri > Aulopiformes > Paralepididae > Notolepis > Notolepis coatsorum. Next base: position 157,095,027 of record NC_140169.1, on the reverse strand, counting down.
TCAGGTACGTTTAGCTTGGTTCAGCTTAGCTTGGTTCAGGTTAGCTTGGTTAGTAAACAGATACCATACTGTACTTTTACTGTAAACAGATACTATACTGTACTTCTACCGTAAACAGATACTATACTATACTTCTACTGTAAACAGATACTATACTATACTTCTACTGTAAACAGATACTATACTGTACTTCTACTGTAAAAAGATACTATAATAATAATGGATTGGATTTATATAGCGCTCTTCATGATACCCCAGTGACCCCAGAGCGCTTACAGAGTCCATTATTCGTTCATACACAGTCATACCGGTGGTGGTAAGCTACAATTGCAGCCAGAGCTGCCCTGAGGCAGACTCATGGAGGCGTGGCGAATAATCATCGCCTACGGCCCCTCCGACCACCACCAAACATTCATTCACATGCATACACATTCATACGAGGCAAGTAGGTTAAGTGTCTTGCCCGGGGACACAACGGCAGTGGGATGGACATGGGCTTGAGTGGGATTCGAACCACCAACCCATCGATCATTGGACGACCCGCTCTACCCCTGAGCCACGCCGCCCCACTATACGGCACTTCTACTGTAAACAGATACTATACTGTACTTCTACTGTAAACAGCTACTATACTGTACTTCTACTGTAAACATATACTGTACTTCTACTGTAAAAAGATACTATATTTCTACTGTGCTAAGACCCTAAACTTCTACAGTGAAAATATATTACTACACAGGACAGAATGTTGCTTACTGTTTACTCATCAGATATCTCTATACTCTGCGTCCCACAGAGCCCTCTTCACTCGCTGGAGCGACTCAGAGAAAGCAGTCCACACTATCCCTGGGGTGTCCCCGGGTATGATGCAGCTCATCATAGAGTACGCCTACACACGCTTTGTGCTAGTGACAGCAGAGAACGTGGAAGAGCTTCTGGTGGCTGCAGACCAGCTTCTCGTCACTGGCATAGTAGGAGCATGCTCTGACTTCCTAGAAGGCCAGCTGTCTCTGGAAAACTGTGTCGGCATCTGGAGGTTCGCGGACATCTACTGCTGCCCTGACCTGAGGCGCAAGGCCCATCTCTTCGTCGTGTGCCACTTTGAGGGGATGTTGCACGTCTCACAGGAGTTTGTGGAGCTGTCCCTGCAGCAACTGGTGGACATCATCGAGAGGGATGATCTGAACGTGAAGAGCGAGGAGACGGTGTTCGAGGCTGTCCTCCGTTGGATCGACCACTCCCGTGAGGAGCGTAAAACACACATCCCTTTGCTGCTGCCCAAGGTAACTAATTGTATTACTGTGCATGACATTAAAACAACACTAGGTTCCCTAGTACAGTGGTTCTCAAACATTTGGGTCCAAACTGTTCCCTAGCAACAGAAACCATCTACAACCGATGTCTAAGTTGTACCCGCTGTCTGCTTGTCTCTTCCCAGGTTCGCATGGGCTTGATGAGGCCTAACTACTTGCTTAACAACGTCCAGAACAACCCTGTGGTGAGGGACAGCCACGACTGCAGGGCCCTCATCCTCAGCGCCCTGAACCCCCCTGGCTCCGACAGGCTCCCAAACCCCCTGACCCGTCCACGCCTGCCCCAGGAGGTCCTATTGGCCATCGGAGGCTGGAGTCAGTCTATTCGTTATGTCATGGAGGCTTACGATATCCGAGCCGGTGGATGGATGGACGTGAGCGTTAAGATGGAGCGTCCCTGGTCCACCCACGGCACCGCTTATCTCCACGGTCTGGTCTACTGCGTCTGTGGCTTTGAAGGCGTAGAGTTTTTCAGCAGTGTGTGCAGGTTCAACCCCGTCACTCGCAGCTGGCTGCAGGCGGCTTCCATGCACTCACGCCGCTGTCACCTCAGCGTGGTCACATTGGACGGCTGTATCTACGCCATGGGAGGGCAGGACGAACGCGTGGTACTGAACACCGCCAAGCGCTACGAGCCTGAAACAAACCAGTGGACAGTGATCTCACCCATGCTGGAGCACAGGACCATGACAGGCGCAGCAGCCCTCCAGGGAAAGGTGGGTGGAACTGAGGGACACATGGTGGTAGATGAACAAAAGGAACGTTAGATCAGAAATCATAAATGTCTTTATTGCCAAGTAAGCTTGCACATGTGTCTGGGTCCTTTGGTGCATCAACATTACCAGACAATTAAAGTAGAATGAAATCAAATGGAATATATAAACTAAATTAGAATATTCTTTCTTATTACAGGTTTACATCTGTGGTGGCGACAACGGGACGGAGCGTCTGCTCACAGCTGAGTGCTACAGCCCAGACACTAACCAGTGGACTGTGATCGCCCCCATGAGCAGCAGGCATAGAGGAGTGGGAGTGGCTGCGTATGGAGGACAAGTCTATGCGGTAGGTGCACACAGAGACAAATGCTTTATACTAGATATTTGTATAGATATGTATCATTTGACTTTCAATGCTTCTGTGATGCCCTCATTTCCCTAAGTGGATTAATACAGTGTCTGCCTCCCTTAACCAGACACTAAAACATTCCTCTCATGTTTCCTGCCCTCAGGTGGGAGGGTGGGATGGTGGAAACGCCCTGCCTAGTGCGGAGGCCTACAGCCCCTTGACTGACTCCTGGAGCCCGCCATGCTCACGCGCCGCTTCTTCTTTGGCATCGCGGTGCTGGACGACCTCCTCTTCGTGGTCGGAGGCTTCTCCAATGATGACTGGACCATCTCGAACGTGGAGCGCTACGACCAGAGCAGCGACAGGTGGACTGTAGCCGAGGACATGAAGATCCCGCGCGGATTACTAAGCTGCTGCATAATGCATGGCCTGCCTAACATGAGCCAGTATGCTGCTCCCCGTGGAGGAGGAGGAGGAGGAGGAGGAGGAGGAGGAGGAGGAGGAGGAGGAGGAGGAGGAGGAGGAGGAGGAGCAGGAGGAGGAGGAGAAGCAGGAGCAGGAGGAGGAGGAGGAGCAGGAGGAGGAGGAGCAGGAGGAGGAGCCCTTTTTGGGGGCTCTTTTTGGGCGGGGAGGGGCCTTTTTATGCTTTTTGGGGGGTGTTGGTGATCAAATATTGAATATTGAACTATAATAATCAGTACAGGCTCACTTATCCTTGAAAGACACTTTTATCACTGACTTAAAAGGCCCATACATCTCCATAAATGTTCAGGGCGGAGGGAATAAGTGATTACCATACAGACCCCAAGTCTGTTAGGACAGCAGACTTGGTTGGCACTGCTCAAAACGTACCTTTTTAAAATAGCTTTTAAATGAATTATCTTTATTTCATTGTCTTATTTTTCTTTATTTCTATAAATTTTACTTAAATATTTTATTATAATTTGTATCATTGTTTTATGTCGTTTTTTATCATTTAATTTGTTCTTTTTTAATGTCAACATATTATTTAAATTATTCAAATGGAACTCAAACATGTTCCGTTGTGATGTCACCAGTGTTGGGCAAGAATGGATTACTTACAGACAATGCTTACGAAGGGTCAAATCAAAGGATTATAACAGATGAAAATGGCGTGTTGTTCATAATGAGATCTCTCTTCTAATGAAGCTTGCAGGTACTATTTCCTGTTTATCCGTGAGGTACTATTTCCTGTTTGTCCGTGAGGTCCTATTTCCTGTATATACCACGTTCGACCAACAGGTGGTGTTAAAGTAAATCAAACCATTATACACTGCACCCGTCGATAGTGTGATAGTAAAGGGTTAACCTTCTGTAGTGTGGCAGTGAAAGGGTTAACGATTTACGTTGATTTGTATAACAAATAAAATAATGAATATATATCTATATCTATATTGATATATAGCCGTGGAGCCACAAGGAATCATAATTAACACTTTCCGTGCCGGAGGTCGCGTGCCCCAGAACCCTGTTTTGTGCCAACGCCCACTTCAATGTTAGAGCTCTCATTTTTGCGAACGCATAAACTATATCTTAAATTATGGCTATGTGTATAATATGACTGTCGCTTATCAATGACTTGTGAGAGAAAATGGTGGTTTTTTCAATGTATATTTGGTTTATAAACTGCTTTAAGAGGGTAATATCATTATCATCACGGGATGATATTGACGGTGGAGAAGAAGCGGTTTCACAGGCACAGGCCGCGAGGAGGGTGTTTGTTTTGAATTCCGAGCTGAAGACACAACACTGATAGCGAGTGTCTCCCAGAGCGAGGGAGAGCGGTTCATCTTAATGAAACAGTAGAAACTGCATTTTAATGGGTGAAAGGTTAGCAGTTGTCATGACAGCACGTCGCATGACAACCAGAAGGCGGGGCCGTCGTTGCCACGACGAAGATCTATAAGTCGAACGGTGTTTCCGGATGTAGGGCAGACTAAAAATCTGACTGAGACTAAGAGGGAAGAAACCAGAAGAGACTCTCTCTCCTCTCATCACGAAGGGGGGGGGGGGAGGAAGAATGACACATCATCATTAGCTTCGGCTAACACGAGGAGGGTTTTAGGCTAAAGACCAGGCCTGACCAGTGGATTGAATAGCAAAAGGACAATAGACTGAACACACCGAAAGATCATTAGAATAGACTCTTCAAGGACAATACAATCTGTTAACATCTGAGCTGAGGTTTCTGTTTATCAAATAAACCACGCTTCTCCTTGTAAGGTATTTCACGTTGTCGAAGTGTCGAATTCTTACGGAGGTGGAGAATTATTATGGTTTGCGGATTGTACTAACGGGGAGAGATAAGGATCTTATCAGCCAGTGTCGGAGACGTCAGGACCATTAAAACGACACAACGCAGAGGAATTGGATGGAGAGCCAAACAGATGAAGACGTGATACTGGCCAGATTGATCAGGATCTAACACCTGTTTGCAGTCAACATTGTCGTAAACGTATTGTTTTTTTAATCGGTTCATTTCCGTTTTATACCATTTTGAAAAACGCTTGTTTTATGAAAGTTCCGGAAGATTTCAGAAGATTCAGTGATAAACGCCCTTTACTGGAATATACTGGAATACACAAAAACGTTGTCATTTTTCGGCCTATTTATGAATAGTTTTCAAATAAACGCTAGATTATCAATAGTATGTGTACTTATGCACGCTATAGAAGCGGGCTGAAAAATTGATTATCTTATTTCCTGATCAGCACATACACACACACGCAGACACACACATAGGGCCCACGTTGATATCTCTGTGAAAAAAGCTTTGATTATCCTAAGACTGGTAAAATAGATTCCTTACCTCAGATCAGATCGATCGCGTTTATTGATCCAACGCTGGGTGGTCGAAACACCGATTCCACGCTGTTCTGAGGCTCCACAATGAATCCGATTGTCTCGGGTGACTTGCCTGAGAAGTAAAATGTGGAAGCAGGAATTTTTTTCCCCCATGCGTTTTATTCAGTCTAATCCAAAGGGGTGCAGTACCACAGGGAGAGACGATAGGGGGCGGTATTTTCCCAATGGAGCTCAGAGAGATTTCCAGTGGTAACGGGATCCTAGATTGATGAAATATGAATGGAAATCGTGAATAAAAAAAAAACAATAAAAAACTAGATCTCTCGTCTCTCTGGCACTCAACGGTTGGCATGAACTAACCAGACCATAGAGCACCAGTAATGAACACAGACCATAGAGCACCAGTACTGAACACAGACCATAGAACATCAGTACTGAACACAGACCATATAGCATCAGTACTGAACACAGACCATAGAGCATCAGTACTGAACACAGACCATAGAGCATCAGTACTGAACACAGACCATAGAGCACCAGTACTGAACACAGACCATAGAGCACCAGTAATGAACACAGACCATAGAGCATCAGTACTGAACACAGACCATAGAGCACCAGTATGGGTCAGTAATCTGCAGCAATGTGGACGCCTTTACCGGGGAGTTGAGAAGAATCTTCTATACTTCCCGAGTTCTCTCTATTTATGAGGCCGGGGGGCGGCTCCTCGCCTGCTGGCAAGGCCTCCGCAATGTTGCAGATTACGCCATTGAATTCAGGATCGTGGCTCGGGAGGCAGCTTGGCCAGAGATCCCCTGTTGTGTGTTGTTTGTTCAGTGCTTACGACTGCCCCATTAATCTTCTACCTGGTACCTCTCCGCCCGTGGGCGTATGTTCTCCCTCTCGTGCCCTGAGACAGTGTCTATGAACACTTACATTGAGGAGGCATTGAGGAATGGAGACATTGCTTTGAGGGGGCGGCACATCCCTTCATTGTTTGGACTGATCATAAGAACTTGGCTTACATCCAAGGGGCTAAATGCCTTAACTCGCGCCAGGCCAGGTGGGCGTTATTCTTCACTCAATTTTGATTTACCATCTCCTATCGACCCGGTTCCAAGAACGTTAAACCTGACGCGGTGTCGCGCCAATTTGATCCTCCGGGTCGGGAGGAGAAGCCTCATCCCATTATTCCACAGGCCTTGAGGGCATAGATAAGGTGGTAAGATCGGCTCTGGCACGGGGGCCTGATCCCGGTGGGGGTCCTCCGGGGCGGTTGTATGTGCCCAAGGCTGCACGCTCGTGCCTGCGGGCACATACCTCTTCACTCACCGGCCACCCTGGGGCCACTAGAACCCTGGAGTTTATCCGTAGGAGGTTCTGGTGGTCGACAGTGGAGAGGGATACGCATTCCTTTGTGGCGGCCTGCCCGGTGTGCGCGCGCAGTAAGACCTCTCGCCGTGCACCAGCGGGTCTCCACCGGCCTCTTCCTATTCCCAAACGTCCCTGGTCGCACATATCCCTGGATTTTTATTTCTGGCCTTCCCTTGTCAGATGGGTTCACTACCATTTTGGTGGTGGTGGACCGTTTCTCCAAGGCGGCCCACTTCATTCCCCTTCCCAAGCTTCCCAAGCTTCCAGATTTTGGAAGGCGTTTTCCGTCAGCCTGGGCGCCTCCGTCAGCCTGTCGTCTGGGTTCCATCCGCAGTCGAACAGGCAGAGGGAGCGCGTCAACCAGGATCTGGAGGGGGTCTTGAGGTGGAGTAGGAGGTTGGCCTGGGCTGAGTATGCGCATAATACCCTCCTCTCCTCCTCTACCGGTATGTCTCCATTTCAGTGTCAATATGGTTTTCAACCTCCTCTGTTTCCCGAGCAGGAGCAGGAGGCGGAGGTGCCTTCGGTCCAGGCACATGTGGCTCGCTGTCACCGGACGTGGAATCGGGTTCGAACGGCGCTGCAGAAGGCTTTGGTTAAAGCCCAGCATCAGGCTAACCGCAATTGCCGTCCGGCTCCAGTTTTCCATCCTGGGCAGCGAGTTTGGCTTTCCACCCGTGATCTCCCTCTCCGGGTGGAATCCAGGAAGCTGGCTCCTCGCTTCATAGGACCCTTTAGAGTGGTTCGTCGGGTGAACACTGTGGCTTACAGGTTGCGGCTTCCGGGCTCGATGAGGGTTCATCCGACGTTTCATGTGTCCCTGTTGAAGCCATTCCTCTCATCGCCCTTGTCCCCGCCTCTACCCGCGGTTCCTCCGCCTCGGTTGATCGGTGGTCAGCCGGTCTACACGGTGCGGAGGATCATGAGTTGTAGGCGGAGGGGTAGGGGGTTTCAGTTCTTGGTGGATTGGGAGGGGTACGGGGTAGAAGAGCGCTCTTGGGTGCCTCAAAGGGATATCTTAGATCCCAGCCTGATCGATGATTTCCGGCGGCTGCATTCCGAGGGCGTCTATTTTTTTACCAAACGGTTCGTGCGTTTTGCGAATCTGATTGGCCACGCACGTTTCTGGTCATGTGACATGTGCGCCCAATCGCATGACGAGCAGTGTCTTAGCCCATTTCCGCGTCGAACAGCCTGCAAACGCCTAGTTTATCACTGGTTAAGCTTAGGCGACTCTTTCGCAGTTGGTTAAGGTTAGAGTTTGGAATCAGGGCTGACGTTCTATCGCCCTGCTCTAAGACAAACTCTAACCTTAACCAACTTCTAAAGAGCGCCTAAGCTTAACCGTCCAAAGAACTTGCCGTCACACGATTGGGCGCACATGTCACATGACCAGAAACGTCAGTGGCCAATCAGATTCGCAAAACGCATGAACCGTTTAGTAAAAGTAATGACGCATCCTGAGGCCCCTAGGTAAACGTCTGGTGCCGTTCGTCGGGGGAGGGTACTGTAACGCTTGGGTTCTCTGGCCCCGCCTGAGAACCACCCACCATTCTGACACCTGTCACTTGGCTTCCCTGTCACTTGTCTCCCTGTCACTTGTCACTTATTGTTTGGGTCATCTGATTGGTTGTCACGTTGGTGCGCTTGGTATGTCTGGAATGTGGTCTTACTTAACCCCTGTCTTTCTACTTCCTGTTGTCGGATCTTCTCATTCTCCTGCAGAGTACACGGCGGTACCGCAGACACTGGACGTTGCTGTCATTATTGTTATCATTATTATCTTCTCTCCTAGACGCCACGCTCTGCGTCAGTGTTACTACCTGTTGGAATTACTCTAGGTGTACCGTTCTACAAATAAAGAGAACCACCGTTAACGAGTAAACACCCTCTCTGCTTCTACTTATTGCTCCACAGCTGTGCTGTAATAAAATGTTCTAATAAATATGCATGATCAAGTTCAACAACGTGTGCTTTTATTTTGATATTCCTTAATTCCCCTGTATTAGAGGTTGTACGATGTCTCTTTATATTTGAGGTTTTACGATGTCTCTTTATATTTGAGGTTTTACGATGTCTCTTTATATTTGAAGTTGTACGATGTCTTTATATTTGCTACGTTTCTCAACCCTGAGGCAATGTTTGCAAATATAGGAGGTAAACCATACCTGTAGTTGCAAAAACCTGGGAGCCAAACTCTTCAATAATCAACGTGAATACGTCTAAAATACGCACGTCAAATAATAACTAAGTAAATTGGGCTTTAAAATAACACCACCATTGGCTTAGAGTATAACGCTAAAGATATTCCCCACTTTAAACCAGACTTTAAACCAAATGTCAGCGATTTCAGGGAACATTCGGTATATTCATCTTATTCAAAATGTTGTGACAACAAATCACATCTCTGAAGCCAGAACCGTGTCTGTGAACGTTGTTTTTGTCCCACGGACAGGAATATAACGGAGACACAGACTCCCGGAGTCACGCCACAGACGAGAAACGGGGAAAGGAGCCAAGGAAGGGACGTAAAAGTCACAACGACACTTTTGGACTAGTCTGCCGCTGGCGACGAGCCAAATGTAAAATGACGGCGCTTTAATCCTTTGTCATCCTCGCTCCAGACAGGGGTGTTGTGCAGCCATGCTGGAAGACTTACCTCCTTTGTCTCCTCTTCAACAGAAGGAACATGAGGGAGGGAGAAAAGCAGAATAATTAGAACAAGATTAGGCATGACATTCTAATCAATTAGGAGATGAAACTAAAAAGAGGCAGCTTCACGTGAGAGCAGCGGTGGTTAGCAGATGTGAGGAACTAAATAGAGGCAGCTTAATGTAAGAGTGGTGGTGGTTAACAGGAACTAAGAAGGGGCAGCTTAACAGTAAGAGCGGCAGTGGTTAACAGATCACCTTTAACTCCGGGTGGAGCCTCGTACATGAAGTTCAGCCCGTTTTTCACACGAACATCCCCCGCCAATAACCTATAAGAGAGTACAGTGTTAAACTCAGAGTGTCACTCTCTCCCACACACACACACACACACACACAGTCTTATAATCAGACCAACATGGTAAAACATGAAAACAATGTTATTTTGTTAGTACAGGTACATTTTGACACTCCTATTGCGACAGGTATGAGCTATTGGAAGTTTGAATAATAATAATAATAAACTTTATTTGTATAGCACCTTTCATACAAGAATTGCATCCCAAAGTGCATAAAATTTGCATAGAATTGGTCTAAATATAGACAGGCTTAAAACGAGCAGAGAATTGTCAAGATAAAAGCAATGCATAAAGCGCAGACATAAAATTACTATAAAATAAACAATAATAAAATAGACAACATGCGTTCATAGTTACATTATCACAATTGACCTGCGCTACTCGTACTATCAATCAATCAATTGATAATACGCAGTGAATTAACAAGTTGTTAATACTGTGTCCATTAGCTATATGAATTAACAAGTTGTTAATACAGGTAAATCACCTGCAAGGCTGTTGTTCATAATCGTTTGGACATTTGGTCCTATAACCCTGCTGACCTCTTTGACAAGGTGAGGGGGAAGGACATCTAAGGCTGCGGTTACACTTACAACGTTTCATTTTCGAATTATTTCGTTGGCATGTCCAAGTTAAAAGGCAATGCCGTTTTGGCAGGCATTTTCGTTTTCCTAGCGGCAACGCTCAAAGGGGGTTTTCAATTTCAAAACTCCCCTGCAACAGTGCCATGTAAACTGCGCAAGCCAGATACGGAGCCGCTCACGCCCAACGCCCATGCGCAGTAGACACCGACGCATGGTGATCGAGTGTTCGTTCTGCAAGGGGAGCCTGAGGGCAATAATTTCCTCTAGCTGAGCAAGGGACACAGGCTCAAACTGGCAAAGGTGGCAGGGCAGGTGACAGTAGTAGAAGGGTCACATGTAGGGGTGGACGTGCTAGCTCTAATGTTGGCAACTTTGTCAATAACAAACTGAAGAAAAAGCTCACATGAGGTTTCAGTGGAAGCTTCAAGACAAACAGACTGGGGGACATCAAGAATATAATTAATCGTTTTAAAAAGAACCAGAGGCTTGTGACAATTGTTTAAAATGATATCAGAAAAATGCTTAGTTTTTAACAGACAGATAATACAATAAAGGGGTGGAGTAAAATAAAATTACATATATGAGCTAAGTTAAGCACAATAGAATAATATATTTATTATGCGCGATGCGAGACCACATATGCTTGGATCAGTCACCTGCGTGATGCTTTAATACTGGATCCCTGGCTGTATGCTCTACATGGCTTCGACACCACATACGCCCGGATCACAGTCACCTGTGTGATGCTTTAATACTGGATCCCTTGGCTGTATAGTGTATGCTCTATGTGGCTTCACATGATACAATGTGCTGGTACTAGGTTTCACCACTGAAGGCCCCATGATAGTCCATTTAAGTATGATTTAAAAAATGCAAGAGAGAACCTGAAAACAAGGCTGTTAAAGATATAAAATTAAGAGCCTTTAGCAGGTGGAAAAACACACAAATAAGGTTTTCATTCATCAGAATACCCAAGCAATATGAATCCCACCTGTTGTTGTAGGTGTCCTGTTCTTTCATATATTAATCTCACCTGTTGTTGTAGATATCCTGTTCTTTCATATATGAACAATATTAATCTCACCTGTTGTTGTACAGTAAGTATCCTGTTATTTCAGATATGAGCAATATTAATCTCACCTGTTGTTGTAGGGGTCCTATATTAATCTCACCTATTGTTGTAGGGGTCCTGTTCTTTCATATATTAATCTCACCTGTTGTTGTGTGTGTCATGTTCTTTTATATTAATCTCACCTGTTGTTGTAGATATCCTGTTCTTTCATATTGTAGGAGTCATTATGATGGTGGCATATTATTCTATTATTTGTAATATTATTATTGGACACCCGGTGGCGGGTTTTAGATTTGACAGCACTGGTTAGGTATTTAGAGGGTCACAGGTGCAGTAATAATCAACGAGGACACAGGTAGTGAGGAGCACACCGTTCTTACCAGAAGCTCAGCAGCTCAGCAGCCAGAAGCAGAAAGAAATACCAAATAAATATAGAATACCATATATAATTCCTACAGAACCCACACTGGCAATAACTGTATGTACAACTGCAACTTCAGCAATAAACACCCCTAAACCTGGAATCACGACTGGACATCCGTCATTGCTGTGTCTACTGCGTAAGATCACTCCCTACCATACCTGTGACGTAACGGGCAAGAGAAAACAGGACATTGGAAAGGAAAAATTGCCGTTACATTCAAGTAAGAACGACGCTCTACACAGCCATGAGTGAAACTAGGACATCATCAAAGGCTTCAGAAGGACAGATTGTTTCACAGCCAACTCAGCCAGGCTGATTAGGGTGATTGGAAACACCTGCGCAGCTCTACTGGGTGAGTTGTGAAATGTGAATTAAGCTGTTGGAAATCTGTGAATGAACTATCATGTCTGGTGGCAATAGTGATGCCCAGCCACAAGATGGCAATGTTGGACAGGATCCTGAAAGGGAAAAACGAGTTTGCAAGTATACGGCCATACAGTATACAATTAATGGAAGTGGATACATATATATATATATATATATATATATGTATCCACTTCCAGGTATATACAGCATTATTGTACAGAGTTATATGCAGGTTTACCTTCATTATGATATAATGGAGGAGACATAACGAACTCTTCTCGTCCCTGGCAGGTCTGTCTTCAAACCCTTCCTGTTTGTGAATGACGTGAAGCAGCTGAAGGAGACCTGCTCTCCGTGTTTTGGCTCCGACGACCCGGTCAAGAAGGAGCCACGCTTCCAGAGCAAGCCGGACGGCAAACATCCGCTGTTCCTCAAACACCAGGTGGTCTCTGCCATCATCCATCCCAACAAGGTTAAAACAACTCTCACACTTATTAGTAAATGATCTAATGTCGTAAGATTGTTACTAGTCCACAGTCAAGTCACTGGTCCAATCGGGTCAGCGCTCGCTGGGCCTCGAAGGTGCGAGCGTTTTGCTTACTTTTGTGTTCCTAGAAAAGTAATAGTGTGCGAATTGCTAATTCAATTCAAGTCTGTCATCAATTTAACCCTGTCTTCATAAGATATTCCTTTATTGATCCCCTTGCGGAAATTCGGTGCGTTATAGCAACATGGGGGAGGGGAGGTAGAGGTATGGGCAGGGTAATAGTAGAAAGACTTAAATATAGGCGATCAAATTTGATCTATACGATATGGACCTAGTAGTTGGGTCATCTGTGGCACTTCGTTTCTCAATGGATTTGTCATCTAGGAGAATTAATAAACTAATTTAGCCCGGGTGTATTTAAAAAAAAGGCGGGGACAATTTATGAGAGACCAAAATCCAAAATGGCTGCCATGGAAATTAACTTTTTAATGGTTTGACCTACAATGATGCACAATACATGGTACCAGCCCCCTCTCAGTCATTTACCAGCCCCCTCTCAGTCACGTACCAGCCCCCTCTCAGTCATGTACCAGCCAGCCCCCTCTCAGTCATGTACCAGCCCCCTCTCAGTCATTCTACCAGCCCCCTCTCAGTCATGTACCAGCCAGCCCCCTCTCAGTCATGTACCAGCCCCCTCTCAGTCATGTATATACCAGTCCCCTCTCAGTCATCTACCAGCCCCCTCTCAGTCATGTACCACAGCCCCATCTCAGTCATGTACCAGCCCCCTCTCAGTCATGTACCACAGCCCCCTCTCAGTCATGTACCACAGCCCCCTCTCAGTCATGTACCAGCCCCCTCTCAGTCATGTACCACAGCCCCCTCTCAGTCATGTACCAGCCCCCTCTCAGTCATGTACCACAGCCCGATCTCAGTCATGTACCACAGCCCCATCTCAGTCATGTACCACAGCCCCATCTCAGTCATGTACCAGCCCCCTCTCAGTATGTGTGTGTGTGTGTGTGTGTGTGTGTGTGTGTGTGTGTGTGTGTGTGTGTGTGTGTGTGTGTGTGTGTGTGTGTGTGTGTGTGTGTGTGTGTGTGTGTGTGTGTGTGTGTGTGTGTGTGTGTGTGTGTGTGTGTGTGTGTGTGTCAGGTGTCAGTATAAGTGAGAAGAGATGGTAACCTCCATAGAGAGAGAGTGATCTGCAATCTGCTTAGGTTGGAGGTGCGCTGAAACAGGTGCGTAGTCCAACATTAATTAAGTTGCAAAAAATGGAATAGGGACCGCACTCGGGGAAAATCGTTGTTTTTATTTTTATATGCACAAGTTGTATAACGCACAAAACGCTTTCAGCCATCCGGCCTTCTTCAGTGTGCAATGACAATTGTGACAAACAAACCTTAACTAGGCTGTACTTGACAACATCCAGGTGGGAACAATCGGCAATCAGTTAACAGGCTAGGTTGACGTCATGATCAGTAGCAGGGCTAGATTGACAGGTAGATATCATCACAGTATCACATAAATGCGTATGATGGCTATGTATGAAACAACAAATTAATACATATTACAATACAATATTTACAAATCTGTATGGAACAAAAAAGACAGTACATTGGGGGTATCAGGTTTTTAGACCGTTCATTAATCAGTGTACTAGTTTTTTGTTTATACAGTAGATAACTTAGGATAGCTTTCACCTAAAGGAATGGAGCCAAATTGAACTCTTCATTCATCCCAGATGGATACATAGATTTGAGCCGATGAATCCATACACATTCCCATTGCAAATGAAGTTGTTCATGGTTACCACCCCTTCTATTAAGAAAAACCATCTCTAGACCTGATAAGAGACCATAGCCGATTAAATTAAGTCTGATCTGGCAGTGATGATTGACAGGGATATGGACACTTCTAACCAGGCATGCGTTGTTCATGGGACTGGGTAGCACGGTGTGTAACCTCACTCGCTATTTGCATATCAATAGCGCCGGTCGTCAGGTGTGTTAAATACGTTCTCAGACACAGTAATGAGGCAGGAGGAACATATTTTTTTGCACTATAATGGTAAAATTGTTAGCTAAGAAATTGCCCCTAAAAAATATTCTGTGCCCCTAAATTTCTCATTTAGGGGCACCTGTGCCCCTAGTGAAAAAGCTTAGCGTACAGCCCTCCTCCTCCTCCTCCTCCTCCTCCTCCTCCTCCTCCTCCTCCTCCTCCTCCTCCTCCTCCTCCTCCTCCTCCTCCTCCTCCTCCTCCTCCTCCTCCAGGGGTCACTGTAGGGCGCCACGGGGAGCGGCGTACTGGCTCATGTTAGGCAGGCCATGCATTATGCAGCAGCTTAGGGCACTGCGGTGGATCTCCATGTCCTCGGCTACAGTCCACCTGTCACTGCTCTGGTCGTAGCGCTCCACGTTGGAGAGGGTGGTGAAGCCATTGGAGCCTCCGACCACGAAGAGCAGGTCGTCCAACACCCCGATGCCAAAGTAGCTGCGGGGGGTGAGCATGGTGGGCAGGGCGTGCCAGGAGTCAGTCAAGGGGCTGTAGGCCTCCGCGCTACGCAGGTAGTTTACTCTGTCCCACCCTCCCACCTGAGGACAGGACACATAAGAGGAATGTTTTAGTATGTGGTTCAGGCAGGCAGGCAGGCAGACACGTTATTAATCCACTTAGGGAAATGAGGGCATCACAGCAGCATTGCAAGTCAAATGATACATATCTATAAAAATATCTAGTATAAAGCATTTGTCTCCATGTGCACCTACCACATAGACTTGTCCTCCGTACGCAGCCACTCCCGCTCCTCTACGCCTGCTGCTCATGGGGGCGATCAGAGTCCACTGGTCAGTATTTGGGCTATAGCACTCAGCTGTGAGCAGACCCTCCATCCCGTTGGAGCCACCACAGATGTAAACCTGTAATAAGAAAGAATATTCTAATTTAGTTTATATATTCCATTTGATTTCATTCTACTTTAATTGTCTGTTAATGTTGATGCACCAAAGGACCCAGACAAATTCCTTGTATGTGCAAGCTTACTTGGCAATAAAGACATTTATGATTTCTGATTCTGAATGATACTAATCGCTTAGTTTTTAATGTGAAAATTCCATGGGTTCATCTACCACACGTGTGTTCCTCAGTTCCACCCACCTTGCCGTGGAGCGCTGCGGCGCCGGCGTTGCTCCTGTGCTCCAGCATGGGTGAAATCAGTGTCCACTGGTTGGTTTCAGGCTTGTAGCGCTCGGCGGTGTTCAGTCGCACGTGTCTGTCGCACCCTCCCATGGCGTAGAGACAGCCGTCCAACGCGACCACGCTGAGGTAAGAGCGGCATGAGTGCATGGGAGCCGCCTGCAGCCAGCTGCGAGTGACAGGGTTGAACTTGCGCACACTGCTGAAATACTCTATGCCGTTTTTGCCGCCGACACAGTAGACCAGACCGTGGAGATAAGCGGTGCCGTGGCCGGCCCGGGGACTCTCCGCCTCAACGCTCACGTCCATCCATCCACCGGCTCGGATATCGTAAGCCTCCATACCATTGGTCAGGCTGCCGCCACTATAGCCTCCGATGGCCAATAGGACCTCCTGGGGCAGGCGTGGGCGGTTCAGGGGGTTTGGAAGCCTGTCGGAGCCAGGGGGTTTCAGGACGCTGAGGATGAGGGCTATGCAGTCCTGGCTGTCCCTCACCACAGGGTTGTTCTGGACGTTGTTCAGCAAGTAGTCAGGCCTCATCAAGCCCATGCGAACCTGGGAAGAGACAAGCAGACAGCGGGTACAACTTAGACAGCGGTTGTAGACGGTTTCACTGGAATTCTGTTGCTAGGGAACGGTTTGGACCCAAATGTTTGAGAACCACTGTACTAGGGAACCTAGTGTTGTTTTAATGCAATTCACAGTAATACAATTAGTTACCTTGGGCAGCAGCAAAGGGATGTGTGTTTTACGCTCCTCACAGGAGTGGTCGATCCAACGGAGGATGGCCTCGAACACTATCTCCTCGTTCTTCACGTTCAGGTCATCCCTCTCGATGATGTCCACCAGTTGCTGCAGGGACAGCTCCACAAACTCCTGTGAGACGGGCAGCATCTCCTCAAAGTGGCACACGATGAAGAGATAGGCCTTGTGCCTCAGGTCAGGGCAGTAGTAGATGTCCGCAAACCTCCAGATGCCGACACAGTTTTCCAGAGACAGCTGGCCCTCTAGGAAGTCAGAGCACGCTCCTACTATGCCAGTGATGAGAAGCTGGTCTGCAGCCACCAGAAGCTCTTCCACATTCTCTGCTGTCACAGGCACAAAGCGTGTGTAGGCGTACTCTATGATGAGCTGCATCATAGCCGCGGACACCCCAGGGATAGTGTAGACTGGTTCCTCTGAGTCGCTCCAGCGAGTGAAGAGGGTTCTGTAGGATGCAGAGTATAGAGGTATCTGATGAGTAAACAATAAGCAACATTCTGTCCTGTGTGCTAATATATATTCACTGTAGAAGTATAGGGTCTTAGAACAGTAGAAGTATAGTATCTTTTTACAGTAGATGTACAGGATAGTATCTGTTTACAGTTGAAGTACAGTATAGTATCTTTTTTACAGTAGACGTACAGTATAGTATATTTTTACAGTAGACGTACAGTATAGTATCTTTTTACAGTATAATTATAGTATATTTTTACAGTAGACATACAGTATAGTATCTGTTTACAGTAGAAGTACAGTATAGTATAGTTTTACAGTAGACGTACATTATAGTATCTTTTTACAGTATACATACAGTATAGTATCTTTTACAGTAGACGTACATTATAGTATATTTTTACAGTAGACGTACAGTATAGTATCTTTTTACAGTATATGTACAGTATAGTATCTTTTTACAGTAGACGGAACAGTATAGTATATTTTTACAGTAGAAGTACAATATAGTATCTTTTTACAGTAGAAGTACAGTATAGTATCTTTTTACAGTAGAAGTACAGTATGGTATCTGTTTACTAACCAAGTTAACCTGAACCAAGCTAACCTGAACCAAGCTAACCTGAACCAAGCTAAACGTACCTGAAATAGGCGCTGCAGCCACACAGGATTGCCTTGTGGGCATTAAACTCAGTGCTGTTGACTTTAATAACCACATCACAGAACCTTCCCTCCAGACGCAGCTCATTAAGGATTGTACAGGACATTGTTTCCTTTTCCATGTGGGGATTTTAAAATTGTATCTACAGAATATAATCAAGTTTACAGACAAGTAGCCAGAAACAACAAGTGATATGTTCACTTGTCTTCTGAGATCTGAGATCTTCTGAGAGAATTGTTGAATAAATAACTGTTACACAAATGTTCTAGAATGTTTGATTATGACATCATACTGTGACATCATACTGTGACATCACAACGGAACATCACACTGTGACATCATACTCTGACATCATACTGTGACATCACAACAGAACATCACACTGTGACATCATACTGTGACATCATACTGTGACAATGGCTGGGTAAACCCCAATGAGGTGCAGGTACTCTCCCGTTCATGCTCCCCGGACATGGAACATCTCTCCAATCCAATCCAATCCAACTTTATTTATAAAGCGCTTTAACAGCCACAGGGGCACAAAGTGCTGTACAGGGGGAGCATATTAAAAACTATTAGCAGCACTAAAAAAAGAAAAAAAAAAAGAAAAAAAAAACAAGAGTACCAAAACAGAGATAAAAAACATTAGGTAAATATAGGCAGCAATACAAGTTTAAATAGATCAGAGTACTTAAAAAAAATATATATTTAAAAGCAAGGGAAACAGTAACAAAACGATACAACAACAACACAGTAAGACAATAAGATCATAAAATCAACAAGCTACATGGTGTCGAAAGCCAGAGAGAAGAGGTGGGTCTTAAGGAGGCCTTTAAAACGGGGCAGTGATGAGGCCTGCCTAATCTGCAGTGGCAGCTCATTCCACATTTTGGGGGCGGCAACGGAGAAAGCACGGTCCCCCCTGAGCTTACGCCTAGTTGTAGGCACTACTAGGAGCAGCTGGTCAGCTGACCTGAGAGAGCGAGAAGGTGTATAGACCTGCAACAGCTCAGAGAGGTAGGGTGGAGCAAGGTCATGAAGGGCTTTAAAAGCAAATAAAATAATTTTAAAATGAATCCTAAAGTGCACTGGGAGCCAGTGGAGTGAAAATAAAATCGGTGAGATGTGGTCGTATTTACGAGTGCCAGTTAAAATCTCTCCATTCTATGCCGCCCTTTCCACCTTCCCCGAGAGTTTACTGCGGTCATCATGACTGCTGTATATATCCCTCCACAAGCAAACACCGCCAGGGCCCTGGCAGAGCTACAGGATCATCTCAACAAACATCAGATTAAACATCCGGACGTAGCGATGATCGTAGTTGGTGATTTCAATCAGGCGAATTTGAAAAAAGTGATGCCGTCCTTTTTTCAACACATCGCCTGCTCCACAAGAGGAGGAAACACACTCGACCACTGCTACACCCCGTTCAGAGCCGGCTACAAGGCTGTAGCGGCTCCACCATTGACAGGGGCTACAAGCTCATCCGATCACGACTCCATTATCCTGATTCCGGCTTACAAACAAAGATCACGTGAGGCAGTCGTGTCACATGAGACAAAAAAATGGACCGACCAATCAGAGGCCACGCTTCAGGATGCGCTCGAGGATGTTGACTGGAATATGTTTCAAGGAAGCGCCAATGACGTCAGCGAGTTCGCTGACAGCGTTGTCTGCTTCATCACAACACTGGCTGATAGTATTGTCCCCACAAAGAAGGTGTGGGTGTTCCCAAACCAGAAACCGTGGATGGACAGTACTATCAGAGCAGCTCTGAAATCCCGCACCACTGCCTACAACCTGGGCAGAGAGTCAGGAAACATGGAAGAGTACAAGGCTTCAGTCTATACTCTGCGCAAGGCTGTAAAACTTGCATAATGGACATATGCTGATAAACTGGAGACACAAATGGCACAAAACGACACAAGGCTTATGGCGGGGACTGAGGACAATAACTGACTACAAAGTCAGCGCCCCCTCAATGGGGAGCGACGACGCCTCTCTCGCGGACAAACTCAACTCTTTCTACGCTCGGTTTGGTGTAGACAGTGGCGCCGCTAGCTCAACGGCTAGTGACGTCACTGGCGCGCCGGCTGTTGTGGAGGGGGTGTGGCAACCGCGGGGGGGCGGGGACGCTCTCTCGTTGTCGGAACACAGTGTGAGAAGAGCATTTATGCAGGTGAACACCAGAAAAGCTGCTGGCCCAGATGGTATAACAGGACGCATACTTAAGTCCTGTGCCAACCAGCTAGCCCCTGTGTTCACCGCTATATTTAATCAATCCCTGGCGGAGTCAGTGGTCCCTGCCTGCTTCAAGATGTCTACCATCATCCCTGTACCAAAGAAACCCTCCCCAACATGTCTCAATGATTACAGACCGGTGGCACTCACCTCTGTGGCCATGAAATGTTTCGAGAGGCTGGTCAAGGATCACATTTGTGCCTCCCTCCCCAGTGATATGGACCCCATGCAATTTGCATACAGGCCAAACAGGTCCACTGACGATGCGGTCTCCCAAGTACTGCACAGCACCCTCTCTCACCTTGACCGCCAGAAGGGGGGCTATGTGAGACTGTTGTTCATTGACTACAGCTCAGCGTTCAACACCATAGTCCCCACCAGACTGGTGGACAAGCTGATCAAGCTGGGTCTGAGCTCCGCTCTGAGCGCCTGGATACTGGACTTTCTGAGCGAAAGGCCCCAGGCGGTCAGGGTGGGGGGTCAGACCTCCAACACCATCACCCTGAGCATCGGGTCCCCCCAGGGCTGTGTTCTGAGCCCCCTGCTGTACTCACTATACACACACGACTGTGTGGCCAAGTTCAGCTCCAACTCCATAGTGAAGTTTGCGGACGACACAGTGGTGGGGCTGATCTCGGACAACGACGAGAAGGCCTACCGGGAGGAGGTTGATGTACTGGAACGCTGGTGCCAGGACAACAGCCTGCTCCTGAACATTGCTAAAACCAAGGAGCTGATCGTGGATTATAGGAGAGGACAGCAGGAGACACACACACCAGTGAGGATAAACGGGGCTACCGTGGACAGGGTGTGCAGCTTTAAGTACCTGGGGGTCCACATCTCAGAGGATCTGACATGGTCAAGACACATAGATTCAGTCGTAAAAAAGGCGAAGCAGCGCCTCTACCACCTGAGACAGTTAAGGAAGTTCAGAGTATCTGGGAAGATACTCCAGTCCTTCTACTCCGGAGCTGTAGAGAGCATCTTGACTGGAAACATCACTGCCTGGTATGGAAACAGCACGGCACAGGACAAGAAGGCCCTACAAAGAGTGGTGCGCTCAGCCGAGCGTACCACGGGTATTGCACTACCACCCCTGCAGGTTCTATACAACAAGAGGTGCAAATCCAGAGCCTGCAGAATAATGAAAGACCCACATCACCCCAACAACAGCCTGTTCATGCTGCTGAGGTCAGGCAGACGCCTGCGAACCCCAGCTACTAGGACAGAGAGGCTTCGGCTCAGCTTCTTCCCCCAGGCCATCAGAACCTTGAACACTGAACTCTACACACACAAGCACACATAATCACACACATGGCACACACTCATGCTGCACACGCCCACACTTATGGCCACTAAGGAAAGGTCACTTTAAAAATAGTATAGTATAACCTGAGATTGTATAAAATAGCAATGTACAGAAAGACCCAGTGCCTCATCCGTAGCTAACAGTGTATTGCACTACCACAGGACCTAGCATTTCCTTCATGCTCTGTAAATAACTTATGTACAAATACCGATATGCCCTACTATGTTACTTGTTTATTGCACAATGTTGTTTTATTGGATTCTATTATATGTTGTTACTACTGTATTGCACATCGTTGCGGGAAAGACCACCCGCATTTCATTGTATACTTGTATGCCGTGACAAATAAAACTCTTGACTTGACTTGACTTGACATCACAACAGAACATATTTGAATAATATAAATAATATGTATGATATAATGTAATGTTATATATTATAATATAATGTAATATAATAATAAAGTATAATATATTTAGCTCCCATTTGAATAATATAGATATTATGTCTAAAAACATGACATTCTTTAGAAGTCTTAAAATATATTTTTTTAATTTAAGTTAAAATAAATGTAAAATAATAATAATAACGTTATTTATATAGCACCATTCATACAGATTGCAGCTCAAAGTGCTTTACACAAAAAACGAAACAAAAGGATACAAAAAAATAAAATAAAAATACAAACACTCCATAACTAAGGATTGCTCTCGCCCACGACACAGTCCTGTGTCTACTGCCCCGTGCTGCACAAGGAGTGCACCTGTCCTAACCCCAAGAACATTCTTGTACCTGTCTGTTGCACATTCCATTTGTTAAACTGTCTGCTTGGGGAAACAACATTAAAACCCACCTAAAACGCTCCATTCTCTCTCCTCCTGTGTTCTGCTATTGGGCTCCGCCAAACCCCATCCTCACAAGATGGGGGTCTGTATGCCCTATCCGGTTATATATCATACGGTACAATAAATATAGGCAGTAAAGGATTTGAATCTGAATGTATACTATGAATATGAGTAAAAGTAAACGGTATACACAAGGTACCCTAACTGGTATGATATACTGTACATCATACGTTGTAGTCTGACACACTTAGTGGTCAGACAACTGTTAAGTTTCAATTTAGCGAAAGTATTTGTCCAGATGCATCCCATCAGTGTTGGTAGAGTACAACAGCTCTGAAACTTTAACTTGTAAATTCACCACTTAGCGTTTCTTCACATTCTATTTGATTCATTCTATTTCTACATGTAATTATTTATTTAGCTTTGCTTTGCTTAGCAACGTGCGATAGGTTCAGGAATAATATTGTATATGTATATGTTGGCAGACGGAAACGGACCATAACGTCTGTAATTTTACATGTAAATGCAGAAAGTTTGAGAAATTATTTTCATATTCAAGCCATACATAGATAATAGCTGATAGAAGATAGACACAAAGCATTCTAGTGAAACTGTTGTACCACAGCCTTGTCACAATCGAGTTCAAGTTTTGTTTTATTTTTCACACATAAGGTACATGTACATTACAGTGAAATGCTTGGTTCTGTATGAGCCCCCTGAGAATGTGCTTCATACAGTAAAAAGGTTAAAAGAAGAATAAAGTCCCAACACTATAAAAAATATACAATATACAAACTAAAGTACAACCTTAAAGTACAATGAAGTAGAAATGCAGACAATGAGGTAAAAAAAAATGCAAACTGTGAGTGTAATTTCATAGTTCTACACCAAGGTCGGTCGTTAAATCCATGAAGTCATGCTTGCTACAAGACTCTTGCTACAAAACAATGCAGCCATTCATTAGACTCAGAAAATCATGCGCAGGCTTGATAAGGTTGCAAGCAACATCCAAGGCTGCAGTGTTCCTGCGAGGGGCCCCGTTTGCACCTCTTCAAAAGCCTATCTCTTCCATCTTCCAAATTACCATATAATGCCCAACCCAATCAGAAACGATCCGCCCAAACTAAACGAACCAATGATACCTCTCCATTCCGTGTGTTTATAAACTAATATACTTAGCTTTTGTTTTTACTTTTGCTCTGACAAACCTGTGATATACACTCTGGCAGACTAAGAGTCCCTCCATGGATGTACATTTGTTCAAATAAACCTACTAACGTGAGTATACAGAACCTTTATCTCCTTGCTTCATTTGATTACTTGATTCTTGTCTGACCTTGTTACTGTTTGCTTTAATGCCGGGCGAGAACCATCGTGGTCTGTACATTTAGATGCGCTCATCAGGCCTGTCCTGTGTTATTCTGCATTCATTAACCAATGATGACCAGTCGAAATCCACGACAAAACTGAAAAAAAATATAATTTTTATGCAGAAATTAGGTATGGATGTAGTGCAAATCTTTTCGTAATAAATAGACCAAATATGGTGTATTGTTAAAAGTGTTAAAGTGAGTGTTAAGGGTGAGTGTTTGTTTAAAGTGAGTGTGTGCAATGAATGTAGATGAATGGGTTAATCAGAGTGCTTATACTGTATACAGAATTAAGAGTGTAATATTCCTTTCTAATATACTAACTATGTGTAATATACTATAACACTCTTTCACTAAACGTATGAATATTGTAATTAATACTTCCTCTCATGTGATATGGCGTGAATGAGCAATAGACTGATTTGGTGGAATGCATCTGATTCCGTTATTATTACATCAGTTGATGATTTGATTGACACAGTGCATCTCAATACATTAGAGTAAAAGAGTAGAGAGGAAATATATTGGTTGCCTCCATGCCAGGCTGCATTGATTCATGCAGAAGGAGCCGCGACCAAGTATTGAGTGCATATACTTTTCAGTAGGCCGACATTTCTGTAATATATATATATTCTTTTATTGGTTTTATTTATGTAATATTCAAAATTTCTCAGATATAGGGCGGTTAGGTGGCGTAGCGGAGATTGCGCTTGTCACCAATGCAAGAGGCTGCGGTCTCGACTCCCGGAGTCAGCATTGCCTTGGCTTGGGCTGATCGCTATACTAACTCGTTTGGCTGGGTTAGGGGGAGGGAAGCCGTGGGTGGGAAACTGGCGTTGTGGACAGCGACGCCTACAGGTCAGGTCTGGGCGCTTGCTCAGCGGAGGCAGGACTTGAGGAAGGCAGCGTGACCACCCACACGTTACACTTCACCAATGAGAGCCCTCGCTGCCAGGTGAGAAGAGAGCCACTGGCTGTCGCCGCGCGTGTCGGAGGAAGCGTGCGGATACTTCAGGGTTCCCTTGTACCGACCAGTAGGAGAACATGCGCACAACAACCAGGTAGGGGAGGGGGGGGGGAATTGGCACATCAACTAAATTGGGACTGGGAGAAAAACAGAGAGAAATCGGAGAAAGAGAGATAAAATTAAAATTTGTTTATTTCTCAGATACTGAATTTTGGGTTTTCATTAGCTGTAAGCCATAATCATCAAAATTGAAAGAAATAAAGCCTTGAAATATTTCACTCTGTGTGTAATGAATCTATATATTATATTATTTTCACTTTTTGAATTTAATTACTGAGATAAATAAACCTTTCGTCGATATTCAAATGTATTGAGATGCACCCGTATTTTATACATAATATCATCACTGACCGCTTGCCTGGAGGAGACTAAGGCGTGGATGAAACACAGGTTTCTCCAGGTCAACAGCTCAAAAACTGAAGCCATGCTGATCGGTACCCCACACCAGGTCCGGTCATCCACCATCACCACCATCTCCTTCTCCGGTCAGGACATTCCCCTCTCCACCCTTGTCAGTAACTTGGGGGTGAAAATGGACCCCCACCTCACATACGAGACTCACATCAAACACCTCCGCAAGACCTCTTTCTTTCACCTCAGAAACATCACTAAACTCCGCTCCTCACTCACTCTGGCAGATTCTGAGAAACTCGTCCACGCCTTTGTTTCCTCCAGGCTGGACTATTGCAATGCACTCCTCATCGGGATTCCTAGTATAAAAGCATTCAAAAACTGCAAACCATCCAGAATAGCGCTGCTAGGATCCTGATGAGGGTGCGCAAATATGATCACATCACCCCCACCCTCAGATCACTTCACTGGCTCCCCGTGGAACACAGGATCGAGTACAAGGTCTCGCTCCTCACTCACCAGTGCGTACACGGTGGTGCCCCTGCCTACCTCAAGGAACTCCTCACCCCCCAGTCCTCCTCACGCTCCCTCCACTCCGGCACAGCCTACCTCCTCAAAGCCCCCAGGACTAAGCTGCACACCATGGGCGATTGAGCCTCCTGCTCTGCCGCACCCAGACTGTGGAATGCTCTCCCCATCCACCTGAGAGCACCACAATCCGCTGAGGCTTTTAAAAGGGGCCTAAAAACATTTTTTTTTTTTTTTTTTTTTATCTTTTTTTTCAGATTTTTTTTTCTCCCATCCCACTGTTAGTCGTTATGCCAATTCCCAACCCCCTTCCTGGTTGTTGCGCACTTTCCCCTACTGTTGGTCCGAGAGGCCGGAGACTGTCACATGCTTTCCTCCGACGCATGCGCAGATTCTCACTGGGAGAGTGTAACGTGTGGGAGGCCGCACTACCTCTCTCCAGATCCTACCCTCGCTGAGCAGGCGCCCCGACCGAACTGTAGGGGTCGCTGTCCACAACGCCCAGGACCCACCCGCCAGCTTTCCCCACCCCCTAATACTGCCAATTGTATTAGTGTAAACGGCCAGCCAAGCTGGTGACAAAGCCGGGAGCTGGATTCGAACACGCGAACCAAGCGTCTCCAGCGTTGGTGACGAACGCAATCTCCGCTACGCCACCTGACCGCCCAAAAACATTTCTTTTTAACAAGGCTTTTGCCTGAATTTTTCTTTTACTTTTATTTTTATTCTATTAATTTTTTCATTATTTTAATCTATTTTATTTTTATGTTCTTCTATTTCATTGGTTGTTTTATTCATTTTAATTGTTTTATTCATTTAACTTTTTGTCTTTATCTCCTGTAGCACTTTGAGATTTTTACAAATGTAAAGTGCGGTACAAATTGAATTTATTATTATTATTATTATTATTATTATTATTATTATTATTATTATTATTATTATTATTATTATTATTATTATTATTATTATTATTATTATTATTATTATTATTATTATTATTATTATTATTATTATTATTATTATTATTATTATTATTATTATTATTATTATTATTATTATTATTATTATTATTATTATTATTATTATTATTATTATTATTATTATTATTATTATTATTATTATTTTCACTCCAGTCAGTAATATTCTTAATAATTTTCTATGATGAATTGAAAATGGGGGACCCTGATGTAAACAAGACGAAAGTCTTTCTCTGGTCTGCATCCCCTTAACAAGTGTGTGTATTGAGCCATACTGTATTGTACCCATTCTGCAATCTGTTAATAACATTTTAAATCATCAATCAATCTGTTCTTTAGGGAAAAGGAAAGAAGATTCTGGAAAACATGAGGCAGTTGGAGAAGGTGAAGATGTGTGAGATGGAGAGGCCGCTCTCCGGCGGCGCGGAAGATGCCACGCTGGTGGTCAACCTGTTCACCAACACGGCCCTGGAGGAGATGCGCGTCTACGGCAAGAGCTGAGGGACATCTGAACCTGTTCACCAACAAGGCCCTGGAGGAGATGCGCGTCTACGGCAAGAGCTGAGGGACATCTGAACCTGTTCACCAACATGGCCCTGGAGGAGATGCGTGTCTACGGCAAGAGCTGAGGGACATCTGAACCTGTTCACCAACACGGCCCTGGAGGAGATGCGCGTCTACGGCAAGAGCTGAGGGACATCTGAACCTGTTCACCAACACGGCCCTGGAGGAGATGCGCGTCTACGGCAAGAGCTGAGGGACATCTGAACCTGTTCACCAACACGGCCCTGGAGGAGATGCGCGTCTACGGCAAGAGCTGAGGGACATCTGCTCTCTAGAGCTGTCCCTGAAGCCTGTTTTTGGGTTTCGAACTTCGTCAGGGTTTTTTCAAACAGACGTTTGTGGTAGATTTCTCTGTTCAAACTGTCCAACTATTATGGAAATATGGGAATGTTGGTTGAATCTTGAGTTCCATAGGTTAACGGCTCCGGAAAGAGGTTGGATTGGGTATAGGACCAGTGCACACACATTTTAGAATAGTCTGAATGTTCTCCCCAACAGGTAGTCAAAATACATGGGTTTTAGAAGTCTCATATTAGTAAATCCCTAAACGCTTTTTATAATAGACCACAAGTAAAGTGACTGATTAGATTATGCACTATTTGGTCTGGGCAAACTGCACCTGAGTAAGCAACCCCCCAGGAGATCATTATATGTAAATAAGACAGGATACTGGTCAAAGTTGGTCAGCCAGCTTTGAAATTAGAACAAAAGACTGTGTTTACCAAAACAGGATGCTGAATCCAGCTGTTAGCAGACACCCGGTTGTTACCATTTACAGGTGTGGTAATATTGACCTTGAATTCCATAACTAATATGTGTGAATAAAAGAAATTAATCCATAATGTAAAAACAGGGCTTAGCCAAAAGTGCATTCCAAACAAACCCCCGCTCAGGGGTAAGACTGGATTAGAGAACAACAGTTGCCGGTCATAAAAGGCCACAGGGGAAGTCACACCCCACAGTAAACAGTGGCTCACTTTAAATAGCAGAGGAACAGCCGGTCTAGCAGATAACTAGTATGAAAGTAATAGTGTTATTACACTCTGTTATGGAATCCTGGTATATGTATCACAGATAGACAGAGTTTCAGTCTGGTGAATAAAGGTTTGTGTGGTTTCATAGGATGTCTGGTATCAGTCTGGGAAAGCACTGACTGTACTTGGGTGAGATTTGAGCAGCCAAAGGAGGGGGGCCATCAAAAGCGCCCTCCTCGATACGCATCAAAGGAACCACACCGACGGGGGCCATCAGGCGGCCCCCTCTGTTTACTGAAAGAAGACTCACACAGGAACCACACCGACGGGGGCCATTGGCGGCCCCCTATGTTTAAAGGAAGACCCACACAGGAGATCGAGGAGGTGGGGGCAACCAGCGCCCACAGAGAAAACCAGGGGGAGGGGCGGACCGCCCTTCCAGAAGACCACCTGATTGGACCAAAACGTACTACTAGAATGTTATGATTGGTGGGAAATGATAGTATTTAAGAGTGAACACAGGGTTAATTCAGGAGCCCAGACCCCTCCCCAGGTCTGCGGCTCCACCGCCACCCATCCAGAGACTACTGTGAGCTGATTGCATTTTACGTGAGTAAATCATGGGAAACACCAATTGTTGTTTAGATTAGAGTAATGTACAGATCCCTGATCTGTAAACCAGATTTACTCATGTGTAATGCTTACAGTATTTTCTCTAATTACATTTATGTTAAAAATGACTGTTGTATGTACCTACATGGTGGGGTTTTGAGATGCAAACCTTGTTGATCCTGTGTACAAAACAGACATGATTAATGTATTCTGATAATCCTTATATGTGAAAAGCAACCTTTTTATTCACTCCTGGCCGCAGAGACAAATAAAACCATGAGTTGAATTCGAACTCTGTTGTCTGGACTGCACATTTATTCCTTGCTGGCTATATTGGGAGTCAGATGAGGAGACCAAATTCTATCACTTATGATCCTTTTTCCTCCTCCAGTTAACGACCTCCTTGTACTGTACAATAACCTTAGATTATTGTTAGGATTCTACTACACAGGCTTGCAGCTTTCTATAGAAACGCTGAGAGCGGACACCCAGTTTGGGGGTCATAAAGATAGGACACAGAGCTTCAAAAGGAAGTTTCAGATAACACCAGCTGAGACAAACGGCCGGCAGAAAACGCCTCTCCTGGTTTGCAGGGAGAGAGTATCAGCGTTCAAACTAAAACATTGGTTTAATATAAGAATACACTAATTTAGTGATAATGTACTTGATTAAATAAACCTAACTTAATAGAAGTAGAAAATAATAAATAGGTTCCATTGGTGTAAAGTCTAAATCAATCAGTAAAAACAGTTATAAAATAGTGTATTCATCTTTACAAAGTATAGTCAAGCTATAGAAATCAATCTGTTTACAATATTGAACTAATATTCATATGGTCTAAAACAGGTTTAAGCATCAAATTAACTTCAAAGATATTAACCTAGATTACAGAAAGTAAAACAGTTTGTCTTATAAACCCACAATAGGTTTAATCTATGTTTAGGACACTAAGAAATTCGGTGGAAAGACTAAATGAGATGTTTAATCAAAATAAGCATTAATCTTTGATTGATAAATTGATAAATCTAATACGGATACATTTAAACGCTAAACTAGAGAATTCTCTAAAACAAGAAACAGCCTGCCCTGTAAAAATTACATCTAGCAAAGATATTTCCCTATAAGGTAATATCGGACGACAGGCCTACTCAAAATGGCCGCTCTAGGGTTTCAGCCAATCAGAATCTCTCTCTTCTAAAGAGGTCCTCCCCTCTGACGTAAGATCCCAAGGGGAGGAGTAAAGGCTTTAAAGACTAGCAGTCTAGTGAGAGAGAGCAGAGCGAACGCAACAACAAGACACACACGCTTTCTTGAGCCCAGACAGAGACCCACAGGAGGACGGCAGCAGGAACAGAGAAGAAGACACTTTTCAGACGAGAAACCAGATTCCTTTGTTGACACCAGGCAACAGAGGCCTACATTGACCATTCCTTTAGTAACCTCCTTTTGATTAGTCTGAAACAAAGAGCTGAGGGCACAGTCTCATGGTATCTTTGTTTCATTGCACGTTTTGAAGCCTTTGTTATTTCACTTTTGCTTGTGAAATAAAACACGGATTTTGTACATTAGCAAACTCTCATCATCTTCATTTCATTCTCCTGCTCCGCCGTCGTTACAAGGCCATGCTTGGCCTTTTTAAAGTAAAAGGGAATTAGTAAACGGACAGACACAACGCAGAGTATCATAGCTGGTTCTTAATATAAGAACCAAGGACCCTTTTTACTTCACATTCGAACCTTCGTTTTTTTTATTAAATTATTATAATTTTTTTATATAAAATATCCTCAAACAAAATTCTCAATTTGAATAAAGTGATTAATCTGATTAAATTAGTCTATTATTTTTATTAAATCAACTTTCTTTAATGAATATAATATAGTGACAAGCGGATGCAGATAGGCTACATCATTTATGATAAATGTTTTGTTTAATCATATTAATCATATATATCATTAATCATTGATTTGAGTCATATACTATAATAGTGTAATACTATAATATTAGTGTAGCCTAATCTTTATCTGCAACTGTGAAGAAAAACCCCATTGGTTTAAACAGAATGAATAGACATAAAAAAAAAAGAACTCAAATGTTGATTTAGAATTCGAACGCCAATGTAACGAACGAAGGTCCGAACGTTCGAACGTTTGGGCTCAGCCCTACTGCTCTTCTCCATGAAACACAGAACAGTCATACAGCGGCTCTCAGGATCTTATTCAATAATAATTAAAGCAGGGTTCGGACAAGGTCTTTGAAGTGCTTAAAGTGCTTTTAAGACTGGAGTTCCTTGAAAACAGCCAATTCTTTTAACAAGGTGCTTAAAAAGTAATTGAAATTAAAATCAACCATTGAATGTTTTTTTCATCCATGATCAAATCCTTAATCAAGAAATAGTTAATATTTTTTTCTGTTTTAATCAAATCTGACGAGTCGCTGTCTTGCGTGCTCCAACTGCTTTTCCTCATTTCTTCACGTGTGATGCTCGAGCTGGCAAGCAGGCCAATAAGATGCTTAAAAACAACAGCATTTAAAAGTGAATTGTATCCTTCGAGTGACATCCTTGAAAATGAAAAATAGGGCAGCCGTGTAGCGCAGAGGACTAAGCGTCTGTCTACCACCACAGAGACAGTGGGATCGAATCCGGCTGTGGTAGATAAAACGGAAAAAGAAGGGGGGAAAAGATAATAATAAAAAAATGAAAAATAGTGCTTGGAAAAGTACTTAAAAGTCCTTGAATTTCAGTTTGCAATGTCTGTGGGAACCCTGCATGAAGCACCAAACAGTCCTACAGCGGCTCTCTGGACCTTATTCAATAATACTTAAAGGAACACGCCAACATTTTGGGAAATTTGCTTATCGTCTTCTCCAGAGAGAGACAAGAAGATAGATAACAGTTTCCTCTGTGCGTTCAGTAGAAAGCTATCTGGCTGCATGTTAGCCTAGCTTAGCACAATGAATGGAAGCGGACAGTGACGGGTAGCCTACGGGAGAGGTGTTAGTTGGACGATGCCTAGGCTACCCGTCACTGTCCGCTTCCATTCATTGTGCTAAGCTAGGCTAACGTGCAGCCAGATGCTTTCTTTAACCCTTAAACATCAGGGTATCTGTGTGGTATAAACAAGTATACATTCATAATTCTCAATTCAAGGCCTTAAAAGATATTAGAAAGTCTTAACCCTTTCACTGCCGCACTACCAAGTGGTTAACCCTTTCACTGCAACAATACAGAAGGTTAACCCTTTCACTGCCACTCGACAGCAGGTTAACCCTTTCACTACCACACTACAGAATGTTAACCCTTTACTATCACACTACAGACGGTTAATCTAATTTGCACAGGTTTTACATTTTGGGGGGAGTCAACCTGGCTGTCGGGAGATGAAATAATATTAAATATATTAAATGTTTCTGTATTCAAGTTGTTGTTTTTTGCGGGGCTACCGGGAGCTTGGTGTGTCTGGCGAGAGCTTTTATGCATCGAACCTAGAGGAATGAATGAAGAAAACGTGTTAACCTGTTTCCTTTAACCTCCTTACTCCTACATTGTTATTTCTGGTCTGATTAAAGTTGTTGTTTGTTGCCAAACTAGAGGCATGCTTCACAAAGATGCCCAATGGATAATTTGAAACGAATTAATTAATTACGTAAAGTGGCTCAATCAGCCCTATAAATTAATGGGCATGTTATATGTTATCAAGTTTCTGGTAATTTTGTTTTGTTTTGTTTTGTATTGTATTGTTTATAATATAGATTGGTGTTAGATATATCTATATATATGTATAAATTATGATTGGACTCTATATTGATAGGTCATTCATTTGGTCATATTGCACAGGCACACCTGTGTTGTGATGTCATTTCCTGCCGTGCCAATTACCTGCCAGGTGTATTTAACCATCACCTTGAATGTATTTCCAGTGCTAGCCATACCACTGAAGAAGGACATTGTCCGAAACATGTCTGCTTTTTATTCAGGCTGCCATTAAAAAACATTGAACCTGTGAGTGCTGGTCCGGCTACCCTGCTTTGATATACTGAACTTTATGGGATTACAGCACCCAGTGTGAGAACTTGTGAGCGCGGTCTAACTTGACTATATTGATTCAAAGCTACCCAAATAGCTTTCGAGACCTCCAGCTCCAAACATTTTCTACGAACCCAATTCCCTCGAGGACGACAGCAGCTCACACTGCTAAATATGGAGAAAAGAGGCCATGCTTATTCAAAGGTGGAAAGTGACAGAATCTGCAGTTTATTCCCAGTGCCAGAGAGTTCGGCACCTCCACCCAAAGGAAGAGAAGCACTGGCCTTGTCGCTCTCATGTCTAAGGCAGAGAGAGACACGTACCCTACTCCACGGTATGACCCTCACCAAATACTGGCAGGATGCCATCATACCGAGGGGCCTTCGCATCAACAAAGAACCCACGCTGGGAAGAGAATCACCTGAGTTCTGTGAAAAGTGGTGTTCGATCCTGGATAAGTGTTCTATGGATCTACTTCTTTTAATCATAGATAATGAAGGCTCTAAATTAGCCAAAGTCAGAGAGGAGCTTTCCTTGTTAGAGGAAGAAATTAAAACCATTCTAACCCCTGACCAACTGACCGAACTGCTCGAGTCAG
This sequence comes from Notolepis coatsorum, assembly GCF_963971535.1. Lineage (NCBI taxonomy): Eukaryota > Metazoa > Chordata > Actinopteri > Aulopiformes > Paralepididae > Notolepis > Notolepis coatsorum. The sequence continues at coordinate 157,062,018 of NC_140169.1, read as the reverse complement.
TGAACCAGAAACTCGATAAGTATAAACATGACATTGAGCTGCACAAGAGAAGAGATGAGCAAGACTACGCAACGCATATGGTGTACCCATGGCTCCACAATCCACCTTCCAGGAACCGCAGGCTGAATTGGCAGCCCAGAGACAGGCAACGGCATACGGACTCCTCCTCCACAGCGGTGAGCTCCGACGAGGCGCCCTCTCAGCGGGGCAGATACCCGCTCCAGAGCCAGTCTGTTTTTCGAGGCGAGCAGGACGCTCCGCTTCCTCCCCGACCGGAGAGAGAACCCATAGGAAGACGAGGCGGGGCCAGAGGAAGAAATCCATGGTTCCGGTGATGAGCATTACATCTAACATTGTCAACATTTCAGATGTATTATTGAGCGACCCACACCACAATATCCTGTCTAAAGGTTTATCTTTTGTCCTAGCCCGCAAGGTGGATGCATTTACTACCAAGGTAGAGTTATATAAGTTTTTTAGAAATATTAAGTTGAAAGCATTTTATGCCAGAGGGTTTGATAAGAGAACTCAATATGCTAATGAAAATGTGTTGATAAGTGATGACGTTGATGCTGATGCTAGGCCTGAGACAGAGCCAGACACTTCTAAAAGAAAAGTATTTAAACCCCGTAGCCTGTTTACTCCCCATCTCAATCCTCCCTCAGTTGAAACTTTTTGCAGACTGGTACAAAATGATGTCCTTAAGTTATGTGAGACCAGTCACAAAGCCCATCTTTATCCAAATTTACTTGAATCAGAGTCTGCAGCACTTAAGGAGCTCATGAAGAAAGATGATTTCATTTTTAGAAAAGCTGACAAGGGTTCTGGTATCGTGCTCCAAAATAAGAGCTTGTATGTATCTGAGATAAACAGACAATTGAATGAGATTGAGGTATATACCCTTCTAAATTCAGACCCTGTGTTTAGATTGTCTACGGAAATCAAAACGGTCCTTAAAAGCCTGAGATTGTCGGAGGCAATTACAGAAAATTAATTTAAGTTTATGTTCGTAGAGTACCCGGTTACTCCTATTATTTACACTTTACCTAAAATCCATAAGGATCTGATTAACCCTCTTGGTAGACCTATTGTTTCCGGTATTGGCTCTGCCACAGAAAAAATCTCTCAGTTCATTGATGCGCATATTAAGGATTTGGCCTCTTCTCAGCGTGGTTACTTGAAGGATACTACTACTTTTTTGAACAGGCTCTCGTCCTGCAACATTAGTCCTACAGACTTACTAGTTACCATAGATGTAGTCAGTCTTTACCCCAGCATTCCACATGCTGATGCGCTAGACGCGCTGAGTTTTTATTTAAACTCGAGGGAAGTATTACTCCCCCCTACAGAAGCGCTGGTTAGTTTAACCGATCTAGTTCTAACTAGAAATTATTTTAGATTCCAAGATAAATACTATTTGCAAAACAGAGGCCTCAGCATGGGCTCTCCAGCCGCTGTGAACCTAGCCAATCTTTATATGTCCAAATATGAAGTAGATCATATCTTTAATAATAACCCGTTTGAGAAATGTGTCAAATCGTATATGCGCTATATTGACGATCTGTTTTTTATTTGGTCTGGTTCATCATCTGAGCTTTTTGCCTTCCTTGAGTACCTGAACTCCTGTAGAAGAACGATAAAGTTTACATTAAAGTTTGATATGCATAATTTACCCTTCCTCGATGTTCTGATCAAGAAAGCCCTTGATGGCTTTTTAAAAAGGAGACAGACCGTAACTCGTTCTTGCATTATTCTAGTTATCACACCCCAGCCTTGAAGAACAGTCTTCCTTATAGCCAAATACTTCGCTATAAGAGAATATGTGATACTGACGATACATTTATTGCACAAGCAAAGGTGCTCCGTGGCAGTTTCCACGAGAGAGGATACAGTGCCGATTTGACACTCAAAGCCTTGAATAAAACTAAAGCATATCGATAGGGCCACGTTGTTTACCCCCAGAAAGAAAGAAGATAAACCTGACAAAGTATCTTTTGTGTCTACTTACAGCCCTATTACGAGAGACACACAGAGTATTGTCAATAAACATTGGCATATTCTGCAGTCCGACCCTCTTATAGGGACAGCGTTTCAGCATTCGCCTAACTATTTTTACAAGAGACAAGCGAATTTATCTAATCTCCTAGTCAAAACTGATTTGCCCTTAAAGAAACCTTCTCATTTTATGTCCAATATCCCAGATGGGAATTTTCCCTGCCAATCCTGTGTACAGTGCCAGGGTATGATTAAAGATAAATTTTTCGCACATCCAAAAACGGGGAAAAATATCCCAGTCAAAGGACGGATTACGTGTAATTCGTCCAATCTGGTGTATTTGTTAAAATGTCCTTGTAATTTTTCTTATGTGGGCAAAACAACAAGAGCCTTTAAATCAAGAATAAGTTAACACAAATGTGCTGTGTGAAATTCAGATGTCAAGTCATCGGTAGCTCGACATTTCTCTAAGTGTAAACATACCGTCAACGATCTCAAATATATGGGACTAGAGTTAGTACTCAGGCCAGCACGAGGTGGAGACAGACACAAGCTGCTGTTGCAACGTGAATGTTATTATATCCACCTGTTCAATTGCATCGAACCTAGAGGAATGAATGAAGAGAACGGGTTAACCTGTTTCCTTTAACCTCCTTACTCCTACATTGTTATTTCTGGTCTGATTAAAGTTGTTGTTTGTTGCCAAACTAGAGGCATGCTTCACAAAGATGCCCAATGGATAATTTGAAACTAATTAATTAATTACGTAAAGTGGCTCAATCAGCCCTATAAATTAATGGGCATGTTATGTTATCAAGTTTCTGGTAATTTTGTTTTGTTTTGTTTTGTATTGTATTGTTTATAATATAGATTGGTGTTAGATATATCTATATATATGTATAAATTATGATTGGACTCTATTTTGATAGGTCATTCATTTGGTCATATTGCACAGGCACACCTGTGTTGTGATGTCATTTCCTGCCATGCCAATTACCTGCCAGGTGTATTTAACCATCACCTTGAATGTATTTCCAGTGCTAGCCATACCACTGAAGAAGGACATTGTCCGAAACATGTCTGCTTTTTATTCAGGCTGCCATTAAAAAACATTGAACCTGTGAGTGCTGGTCCGGCTACCCTGCTTTGATATAGAGAGCTTGTATGGAACATGCAAGAATTAAAATGGGGGAGCAAGTGCAGCCGCTGCAGTTCAGTGTCGCTATGTGTTTTTATCCCCTAGTCTGGTCATGAAACCTTTATGGAATCTAGCTAAAAGTCTTACATTTAACTTGTTGAAACCTGCAGATACCCTGAACATACACTGTAAACCCGCATGTTCAAAATAATCAATTAGTTTGAGTAGGGTATACTCAATATTCTATGAAAGTTCTACTAACTTGAATGTCTTGAGTTCGTGTGACGTGTTCTTATGTTTTGAGTAAATAAAACTCATAGTTTTTGATTGACTTGGAACTATTCACTTATTAAGTAAGTATAATGTAAAAGCATAACTTAAGTACAACTTAAGATAATTAAGTAGATACAGACTGTAAACCGCATTATGTTTTGAGTAAATAAAACTCATAATTTTTGATTGACTTGGAATTATTCACTTATTAAGTAAGTATAATGTAAAAGCATAACTTAAGTACAACTTTATTAACAGATTGCAGAATGGGTATAGAGGTGTGATAGGTGTGATAGGTGTGAGAGGTGTGAGAGGTGTGAGACGTGTGATAGGTGTGATTGGTGTGAGAGGTGTGATAGGTGTGATAGGTGTGATAGGTGTGAGAGGTGTGATAGGTGTGAAAGGTGTGAGAGGTGTGATAGGTGTGATAGGTGTGATAGGTGTGAGAGGTGTGAGAGGTGTGATAGGTGTGATAGGTGTGATAGGTGTGAGAGGTGTGATAGGTGTGATAGGTGTGATAGGTGTGATAGGTGTGAGAGGTGTGATAGGTGTGAGGGGTGTGATAGGTGTGATAGGTGGGATCGGTGTGAGAGGTGTGATAGGTGTGATAGGTGTGAGAGGTGTGATAGGTGTGAGAGGTGTGATAGGTGTGATAGGTGTGATAGGTGTGAGATGTGTGAGAGGTGTGATAGGTGTGAGAGGAGTGAGAGGTGTGATAGGTGTGAGAGGTGTGATTGGTGTGAGAGGTGTGATAGGTGTGATAGGTGTGAGAGGTGTGATAGGTGTGATAGGTGTGATAGGTGTGATAGTTGTGATAGGTGTGATAGGTGTGAGAGGTGTGTTAGGTGTGATAGGTGTGATAGGTGTGAGAGGTGTGATAGGTGTGATAGGTGTGAGAGGTGTGAGAGGTGTGATAGGTGTGAAAGGTGTGAGAGGTGTGATAGATGTGATAGGTGTGAGAGGTGTGATAGGTGTGATAGGTGTGAGAGGTGTGATAGGTGTGAGAGGTGTGATAGGTGTGATAGGTGTGAGAGGTGTGAGAGGTGTGAGAGGTGTGATAGGTGTGAGCGGTGTGATAGGTGTGAGAGGTGTGAGAGGTGTGAGAGGTGTGATAGGTGTGATAGGTGTGAGAGGTGTGATAGGTGTGAGAGGTGTGAGAGGTGTGATAGGTGTGAGAGGTGTGATAGGTGTGATAGGTGGGATCGGTGTGAGAGGTGTGAGAGGTGTGATAGGTGTGAGAGGTGTGATAGGTGTGAGATGTGTGATAGGTGTGAGAGGTGTGATAGGTGTGATAGGTGTGATAGGTGTGATATGTGTGATAGGTGTGAGAGGTGTGATCGGTGTGATAGGTAGGATCGTTGTGAGAGGTGTGATAGGTGTGAGAGGTGTGAGAGGTGTGATAGGTGTGATAGGTGTGATAGGTGTGATAGGTGTGATAGGTGTGAGAGGTGTGAGAGGTGTGAGAGGTGTGATAGGTGTGAGAGGTGTGATATGTGTGATTGGTGTGAGAGGTGTGATAGGTGTGAGAGGTGTGAGAGGTGTGAGAGGTGTGAGAGGTGTGATAGGTGTGAGAGGTGTGATAGGTGTGAGAGGTGTGATAGGTGTGATAGGTGGGATCGGTGTGAGAGGTGTGATAGGTGTGAGAGGTGTGAGAGGTGTGAGAGGTGTGATAGGTGTGATAGGTGTGATAGGTGTGAGAGGTGTGATAGGTGTGAGAGGAGTGAGAGGTGTGATAGGTGTGAGAGGTGTGATTGGTGTGAGAGGTGTGATAGGTGTGAGAGGTGTGATAGGTGTGAGAGGTGTGATAGGTGTGAGAGGTGTGAGATGTGTGATAGGTGTGATAGGTGTGAGCGGTGTGATAGGTGGGATAGGTGGGATCAGTGTGAGAGGTGTGATAGGTGTGAGAGGTGTGATAGGTGTGATAGGTGTGAGAGGTGTGATAGGTGTGAGAGGTGTGATGGGTGTGATAGGTGTGAGAGGTGTGAGAGGTGTGATAGGTGTGATATGTGTGAGAGGTGTGATAGGTGTGATAGGTGTGAAAGGTGTGAGAGGTGTGATAGATGTGATAGGTGTGAGAGGTGTGAGAGGTGTGATAGGTGTGAGTGGTGTGATAGGTGTGATAGGTGTGAGAGGTGTGAGAGGTGTGATAGGTGTGAGAGGTGTGAGAGGTGTGATAGGTGTGATAGGTGTGAGAGGTGTGATAGGTGTGAGAGGTGTGATAGGTGTGATAGGTGTGAGAGGTGTGATAGGTGTGATAGGTGTGATAGGTGTGAGAGGTGTGATAGGTGTGAGAGGTGTGAGAGGTGTGATAGGTGTGAGAGGTGTGATAGGTGTGATAGGTGGGATCGGTGTAAGAGGTGTGAGAGGTGTGAGAGGTGTGATAGGTGTGAGATGTGTGAGAGGTGTGATTGGTGTGAGAGGTGTGATAGGTGTGAGAGGTGTGATAGGTGTGAGAGGTGTGATAGGTGTGAGAGGTGTGAGAGGTGTGATAGGTGTGAAAGGTGTGATAGGTGTGATAGGTGGGATCGGTGTGAGAGGTGTGATAGGTGTGATAGGTGTGAGAGGTGTGATAGGTGTGAGAGGTGTGATAGGTGTGATAGGTGTGAGAGGTGTGATGGGTGTGATAGGTGTGATAGGTGTGAGAGGTGTGATAGGTGTGATATGTGTGAGAGGTGTGATAGGTGTGATAGGTGTGAGAGGTGTGAGAGGTGTGATAGGTGTGATAGGTGTGATAGGTGTGAGAGGTGTGATAGGTGTGAGAGGTGTGAGAGGTGTGAGAGGTGTGATAGGTGTGATAGGTGTGAGAGGTGTGAGAGGTGTGATAGGTGTGATAGGTGTGAGAGGTGTGATATGTGAGAGGTGTGATAGGTGTGATAGGTAGGATCGGTGTGAGAGGTGTGATAGGTGTGAGAGGTGTGAGAGGTGTGATAGGTGTGATAGGTGTGAGAGGTGTGATAGGCGTGAGAGGTGTGATAGGTGTGATTGGTGTGAGAGGTGTGATAGGTGTGAGAGGTGTGAGAGGTGTGAGAGGTGTGAGAGGTGTGATAGGTGTGAGAGGTGTGATAGGTGTGAGAGGTGTGATAGGTGTGATAGGTGGGATCGGTGTGAGAGGTGTGATAGGTGTGAGAGGTGTGATAGGTGTGATAGGTGTGAGAGGTGTGATAGGTGTGATAGGTGTAAGAGGTGTGAGAGGTGTGATAGGTGTGAGAGGAGTGAGAGGTGTGATAGGTGTGAGAGGTGTGATTGGTGTGAGAGGTGTGATAGGTGTGATAGGTGTGATAGGTGTGATAGGTGTGAGAGGTGTGAGAGGTGTGATAGGTGTGAGAGGTGTGATAGGTGTGATAGGTGGGATCGGTGTGAGAGGTGTGATAGGTGTGAGAGGTGTGATAGGTGTGAGAGGTGTGATAGGTGGGATCGGTGTGAGAGGTGTGAGAGGTGTGATAGGTGTGATAGGTGTGAGAGGTGTGATAGGTGTGAGAGGTGTGATAGGTGTGAGAGGTGTGATAGGTGTGATAGGTGTAAGAGGTGTGATAGGTGTGATAGGTGTGATATGTGTGATAGGTGTGAGAGGTGTGATATGTGTGATAGGTAGGATCGTTGTGAGAGGTGTGCTAGGTGTGAGAGGTGTGAGAGGTGTGATAGGTGTGATAGGTATGAGAGGTGTGATAGGTGTGATAGGTGTGAGAGGTGTGAGAGATGTGAGAGGTGTGATAGGTGTGAGAGGTGTTATAGGTGTGATTGGTGTGAGAGGTGTGATAGGTGTGAGAGGTGTGAGAGGTGTGAGAGGTGTGAGAGGTGTGATAGGTGTGAGAGGTGTGATAGGTGTGAGAGGTGTGATAGGTGTGATAGGTGAGATCGGTGTGAGAGGTGTGAAAGGTGTGAGAGGTGTGAGAGGTGTGATAGGTGTGATAGGTGTGAGAGGTGTGAGAGGTGTGAGAGGTGTGATAGGTGTGATAGGTGTGAGAGGTGTGATAGGTGTGATAGGTGGGATCGGTGTGAGAGGTGTGATAGGTGTGATAGGTGTGATAGGTGTGAGAGGTGTGAGAGGTGTGATAGGTGTGAAAGGTGTGAGAGGTGTGATAGATGTGATAGGTGTGAGAGGTGTGAGAGGTGTGATAGGTGTGAGAGGTGTGATAGGTGTGATAGGTGTGAGAGGTGTGATAGGTGTGAGAGGTGTGAGAGGTGTGATAGGTGTGAGAGGTGTGAGAGGTGTGATAGGTGTGATAGGTGTGAGAGGTGTGATAGGTGTGAGAGGTGTGAGAGGTGTGATAGGTGTGAGAGGTGTGATAGGTGTGATAGGTGGGATCGGTGTGAGAGGTGTGAGAGGTGTGATAGGTGTGATAGGTGCGATAGGTGTGAGAGGTGTGATAGGTGTGATAGGTGTGAGAGGTGTGATAGGTGTGATATGTGTGATAGGTGTGATAGGTAGGATCGTTGTGAGAGGTGTGATAGGTGTGAGAGGTGTGAGAGGTGTGAGAGGTGTGATAGGTGTGATAGGTGTGAGAGGTGTGGTAGGTGTGATAGGTGTGAGAGGTGTGAGAGATGTGAGAGGTGTGATAGGTGTAAGAGGTGTGAGAGGTGTGATATGTGTGATAGGTGTGAGAGGTGTGAGAGGTGTGATAGGTGTGATAGGTGGGATCGGTGTGAGAGGTGTGATAGGTGTGAGAGGTGTGATAGGTGTGAGAGGTGTGATAGGTGTGATAGGTGTGAGAGGTGTGATGGGTGTGATAGGTGTGAGAGGTGTGAGAGGTGTGAGAGGTGTGATAGGTGTGAGAGGTGTGAGAGGTGTGATAGGTGTGATAGGTGTGATAGGTGTGAGAGGTGTGATAGGTGTGATAGGTGTGAGAGGTGTGATAGGTGTGATAGGTGTGATAGGTGTGATCGGTGTGATCGGTGTGATAGGTGTGATAGGTGTGAGAGGTGTGAGAGGTGTGAGAGGTGTGATAGGTGTGATAGGTGTGATCGGTGTGAGAGGTGTGATAGGTGTGAGAGGTGTGAGAGGTGTGATAGGTGTGAGAGGTGTGATAGGTGTGCGAGGTGTGATAGGTGTGATAGGTGTGAGAGGTGTGAGAGGTGTGATAGGTGTGATAGGTGTGAGAGGTGTGATAGGTGTGAGAGGTGTGATAGGTGTGAGAGGTGTGATAGGTGTGATAGGTGTGATAGGTGGGATCGGTGTGAGAGGTGTGAGAGGTGTGAGAGGTGTGAGAGGTGTGATAGGTGTGATAGGTGTGAGAGGTGTGATAGGTGTGAGAGGTGTGATAGGTGTGATAGGTTGGTATCTATGACCTGTGCCTGTATGCTAGCATGACATGGTTGGTATCTATGACCTGTGCCTGTATAGCATGACACTGTTGGTATCTATGACCTGTGCCTGTATAGCATGACACTGTTGGTATCTATGACCTGTGCCTGTATAGCATGACACTGTTGGTATCTATGACCTGTGCCTGTATGCTAGCATGACACTGTTGGTATCTATGACCTGTGCCTGTATGCTAGCATGACACTGTTGGTATCTATGACCTGTGCCTGTATGCTAGCATGACACTGTTGGTATCTATGACCTGTGCCTGTATGCTAGCATGACACTGTTGGTATCTATGACCTGTGCCTGTATGCTAGCATGACACTGTTGGTATCTATGACCTGTGCCTGTATGCTAGCATGACACTGTTGGTATCTATGACCTGTGCCTGTATAGCATGACACTGTTGGTATCTATGACCTGTGCCTGTATGCTAGCATGACACTGTTGGTATCTATGACCTGTGCCTGTATGCTAGCATTACACTGTTGGTATCTATGACCTGTGCCTGTATGCTAGCATTACACTGTTGGTATCTATGACCTGTGCCTGTATGCTAGCATGACACTGTTGGTATCTATGACATGTGCCTGTATAGCATGACACTGTTGGTATCTATGACCTGTGCCTGTATAGCATGACACTGTTGGTATCTATGACCTGTGCCTGTATGCTAGCATGACACGGTTGACCAGTATCTATGACCTGTGCCTGTATGCTAGCATGACACGGTTGACCAGTATCTATGACCTGTGCCTGTATGCTAGCATGACACGGTTGACCAGTATCTATGACCTGTGCCTGTATGCTAGCATGACACAGAGAGAGAGAGAGAGAGAGAGAGAGAGAGAGAGAGAGAGAGAGAGAGAGAGAGAGAGAGAGAGAGAGACAGAGAGAAAGTGAGAGAGATGTTAATAAAGTTTTCAATCAATCAATCAATCAATCCGGGCCTGTGACGTCACTGTACCCATTCTGCAATCTGTTAATAAAGTTTTCAATCAATCAATCAATCAATCAATCAATCAATCAATCAATCAATCAATCAATCCGGGCCTGTCACGGTCACTGTACCCATGAATTCAATAAAGGAATATCTTATCTTATCTTATAAAAAATATATTTTCCACTAATTTCTATGTTTCTGATGCAGTAACATTAGTGTGATGATGTCTGCATGAAAACATGCAACCTGCATGTTTCCCAGATAGCAAAAGACATTAATTAAATGTTGGATTTTGGTCAGATTGGTTATTTTTGGTTGAGGTTGAAAAAGCTATGTTGATTCAATATTTAATTACAGATACCATTTCAACATTTGAAAAACTGTCGTTGAATCAATTTAGTATAGATTCCCCCTCCCCTCCTCTCCTCCTCCCCCTCCCCTCCCCTTCGAGAGGGTAGTCCTAAGCAACTCGCGAGACCTAGAAGATCTCACGGGACTTGAGTTATTCAAACATAACTTGGCGCGATGGTGTCTTCACTACTGGCTTGACAAATAGTCTGAGCCAAACTCCTTGGTAAGTCATTGACAATATAATGTATTATGCCATTCACATACCATAATCTTGCTGTCATCATTTGACTACATGCTACTTTGTGAATTATTACCGTGGTGGCAACTAGTAGCCTACAGTGCAGAACGAAGCTTGTTAGCATTGTTAGCATTATTAGCTAGCATGCTAGATAGTATACTAGTTAACTGGTAAGTGAGTTCTTATGGGAATAGTATGATCCCGTTCAGATACCATCACCGGGCTGTTATCGTTTGACTAAATGTTATCTATGTGCCGTGGCAAATCGTTTGGAGCTTGTTTTAGCAAATAGTATTGCATATTATTACATTAGCTAGCATGCTACTAACGTTAGCTAGCTAGCATGCTACTAATGTTAGCTAGCTAGCCTGTTCCACCCCAGGTGAAAATCTGCATAAAATGTATACCTAGGTAAATGGAATATTGTTCCACTTCTACAAGGGCTATTTGCATATTCTTGGTATCTAGGAACATCTATGGACCTCAATGAATGTATTCTCAGTGTCAGAAATATTGTGTCTATTACTAGGCTTGCTTAAATTGTGATGAAAGAAAGGAAAATATGAATTATGATTTTTATTTTCATCTTTGAGAGTGAATAAAACCATGATAATAATGACCAAACTTAAAGAACTGCCACTGAGCTCATTCAGTACCCTCTTGAGATCATGTGTACAAAAGATCTAAGGAAATTAATAAAGGGAAGATGATCAAACTGAAGATTCTGTATATACAGTACTGAATTCTCCCATCCGGACCAATGCAATTTGAAATATTATTATAGAATATAGAATATATGCTTATACATTACCTTATTATAGCCAATTCGCACATTTATATATATATACATATAGTATCTTTCAAATGGCCGAGTTCAATTTGGATATAGTATCACCAGGCGTGCATAATAACAGATACTGATATTTACTGTAATCGACTGTACTATTTTATTTCCCCCACAGTGTAACCATTTTGAAACTAATTTCAGATCTAATTCTTCCTACATGGTAACAATAGTGTGGAGGAACTGACTGCGTTTCAATATTTGTCAAAAACGTTACCTTTTGTAGCTTATTATCGCGAATCATAACAATTATTGATATGATTCATTCAGAACGCTGAACTTTGAACCACCATAGTATGTGACAGGAAGTGTAGATCGGAGAAATTTCAACGCTGGAAGATAGCTAGCGATCTACAATCTACAAAAAAAACTACAATTCCCATGGTTCAACATTTCCATTTCCGGTTCCGGGTCAAAATAGACGATCGCAAATAGAAAACTTAAAATGATATAAGTACACTTTTAACCTATTGCTAAACTATTGCCAACCTAACGTTTTACATTCTACATGCATCTGTGACATAGTAGTGATATTAATACTTGAAAACGGTTGATTTTAAAATCACAAATCATTTTCATCACTCATAAAAATATGCCTATATGATAATAAGGTCAAAAAGGGTCGGTACCGACCCCGTCGAGTGGAACAGGCTGGCATGCTAGCTAACGTTAGTCCGCCATTTTGTTTCGTGATTAAAATGTACGTTTTTAATAGTTACATAAGCATTGTTGTAACTAGTGTTAACAAATACTTTATTATAGTTCAATTGTGTTAAACTTGGGACACAGCCATGGCTCTATATTTTATTTCGTTTTGTATGTGAGGCATTTTAGCTTGGAGTTGTTGTGTTGCATTGTGGGTCTTCAGCACAAAGGAATCCCTTGCTGAGGGTAAGATGGTTTTCTGTCTGCTCAGACTCAGAATACTTAATTAACATGATCTGTGCTTCATAAAAAACAGATATTGTTTATCTGGTTTTGGTTATTTTGCACAGTAAATACTTATTCAGGCCTACCTGCAATTCAGAATTTAATCCAGCAGGGCGGCAGTGAATAGTTATTTTATTAATCGATTATTGTGTCTTTATTCACTCGTTGTGTAATTGACCAGTTTATATTCTGTATAAGTTCATATTCTGTATATGTTAATAATGACGCTTTCTGTGTTGTGTTTATGACTACTCCTTAGGTCCTTGAGCTGCTGTCTGTCGACCGGACCACATCTGTCCACTGTCCATCTACCTGCAGTCTGGTCACAACGATACAGTCCCACTCTCAGCATACAAGATCGATGGTCTGCTGCTGCTGCTGCTGACTCCCAAGCGATTGATTCAAGTTTCCATAGCACAATGGCAGCTGCCTCCCCACAACCCATGATCCTTCGTGTTGTTGAGACAGACCGGGCTAGAAAATTAAAACTCAGTTCACGACCCGCCTCTGTTGATGCACTGATCAAGATTATAAAAGAACAGTTGGAAATAGACCTTGACTTCAGTTTGCTGTATGAAGATCCAGACTTTGATGGGAAACTTACTTCCCTTGATGACATTACGGAATTGCCACAAAAAGCTGTTGTGCACATTTCACTTTCGCTCGACTCCAGCTCTCTCGCATCTACTGATATACTTTCAGATATGTCATCTCCAGAACGTTGATATACTTTCAGATATGTCATCTCCAGAACGTCTAAGCAGATGGCCTCCAGGTCCTTTTCCAGTTCCTACATTTGCATTCGATGTTGAGCTGAAACTTAGAGACGGAAACAACGAATTTGAGAAGAACAAGAGACACCTTAAGTTGACAAGAGACCTAAAGCACGACATTTTAGAAAAGCTTGCATCTACAATGTATGCTTTCAAGGCTTATCCAAGTGATAAAGAGATAGCAGTGGCTTCTGCGACTCTTGTCGCCAAACATCCCTGCTTGAAGGAAGCAGGATCTGAGACCGGCTGCAATGGATGGAAGAACAGCATCAAATTCAAGATGGGCAATTTCAGGAACAAGCTGAGACGGGCAGGATGTGAGGAGGTCACTGTAAATGCTGGAAAAAGAGGTAGAAGCAATCCTGATTGCGAACCTTCACATTCCAACATTAAAAGACCCAAGCGAGCAGAAGTAAACTTCCTACCCAACTATCCCCAAGGAGAGGATTCCTTGAGGCTTGAGCAGTTGAGGCAGACAGTTGCTGAAGAAGTCAAGAAGACTGAGAAGAACCTGCCCCTCATTAGAAAGCTGATGCAGACCACATTTGCCCTGCACCGACAGACCATAGTGAAGTCCAGCCCACCAGTGAAAGAGCTCATGGACCTCTGGCCTGCTCTCAAAATGGAGTCTGAGGTAATATAGATCAGCTCTCTCTTTCCTGTGTTAACATTTGGCACATTCTGTGTGTTTTAAAGTGAAACTTGTGATTCTTAAGCCTGGTTTATATACTATAGCGGCGCATCTGCGTGTGTTCTGTGCGCCCCCGCGAGCTAGTCATCAGCGACCGATTCCGCAAAGCATGTAATGACATGGTTGACCAGAAATCCCGCCGTCATGCTCTGAAGCCCAAACCAAACAAAGTAAGAGATCCACCAAGTTGAAGTGACTAATTGATGTTGATATACTATATTGTCCTGCTGTTTTTAAATATAGGTGTATGCAGAGTTCCAGCTGATTACCAACCAGAACCTGCCCAACACATTCTACACTGAGCTTGACCGCCATCTTCCTCGACTGATGACGTTATTCAGACAGAAGGCGTCCAAAACTGGGAACACAGCAGACCCAGATAGCAAAAAATTAGTGAATCAACGTTGAAATAGGGTTCAGCAGAAATATTGAATCTATGTTGAAGCCTGACATCTAAATTATATAGATCGTTGTCTATGACTTACACGTTGAATCAACGTTAGGTGTCAACCATAGCTGATACTATATCAATGTTGATTCAACCATCATCTAAATGGTAATCTACATGCACATTTTAGTTGATTTTATATTGAATCAATGTTAGACATCAATGTTTATTCAACCATAATCTAAATGGTAATCTACATGCACATTTTAGTTGATTTTATATTGAATCAATGTTAGACATCAATGTTTATTCAACCATAATCTAAATGGTACTCTACTTGTACATTTGTAACTTGTACATCTACTTGTAACTTGTAAAGTTAAGGAATCAATACTGATTAATGTACATTTTACATTAAAATATTGCTGCTGATATGTATACATCATAACATTACATGTTTTTTTCCTGCTGTTAAACACACTATTGTTAAATAAATAATAATAAAATTCTTATATGACCATATTTCCAAAAATGTGTGAACAAAAATGACAACATGGCTTTAATATGAAAATTTATTTTTTTCTAGGGTATCAGAACTTCCAGTGACTAAAACTTTTTACAAAAAACAAATGACAGACCTTATAACAGGCTTTCATTAACAATATAGCCACTGCCAGAATAGTGACAGACATATTGTGTGTGGTGAGCACACGCATTCATGCACAACGAAGACAAGATTGCATTGTCTCAATCATTTTAACTATAAATTTATGAGCTCAAAGTATGAGCTCACTACTGACTGAAATGTCCAACAAAAAGCATCAATTGTCAAATAATATTGATCACATTAACTAGACTAGATGTTTGAGGAAATTAGAAAGGGAACAACAACTTAACCCTTGTGTCTGATCAGATTCGTATTTGTTTGATAACTTTGCAGTGATGAGCCAACATAATATGTGGCATAATCTTTTAATTATCTTGTATTTTTTTTTTTACTCTTCATAAATTGTTTATTCCACTTCAGCCCGATCATAACCACCACATATTCTTTTTTTTGTCATATTTAACAACTCTTTTCAGAAAAGTGGGAGTATTTCATTACAAAAATAATATAAAAAATGGTTATGATCAGGGCTGAAGTTGAATAAAATATTTATGGAAAAGAAAGTGGGAAATTATTTCAACATAATCTTTTTATGGAGTTTTTCAATTTAGTCCCCTAATAAGAGTATAATACTTTAGTTTTCAGACACAAGGGTTAAATAACAATGGCATAGGATTTGAATTTAAACACAGTGGAGCTTAGATGATCTACAGTTGTCCACGACTTATCCTCCAAGGCATCTGCTATATAATAATCTTCAGATTTACTTAAGTGTTATTAGTAGGTTACAGCAGTAAGCATTAGTTTGCTCAGTCAATTATGGCCAATTCGTTTTATATTGTTTAATACAGTTAAATAAATAGATAAATGAAAAGCAATTTTGGTTAGGCCTGGGCAGCTCCCAGGTGTGAATGGAACTCTGTGAATGTGAAGCAGGGCGTAGCTGAAAAAGAGCATCTGTGCTCAGCGAACCTACCCTGGGTAAAATTAAGGTTAAAATAAAAAATAAAAAAATAAACACTGCAAGAACAGGCTGAAGCAGCATAAGCCATTCAAGGATGCCGTCCATGGAAGAACAGTGTCCAGGGTAATTCCTTGTACTGTATGAACCAGGGAAACAGTGTGCTGGGGTACCCCAAGTTTGACTCTGGTTCGCTTGACAATTAAGTTTGGGTCACTTCGGTTCCAAGAACAGGCTGAAGCAGCATGTCATTCAAGTAGATGTCGTCCATGGAAGAACAGTGTCCATCAGGGTAATTCCTTGTACTGTATGAACCAGGGAAACAGTGTGTGCTGTGCTGTGCTGGGGTACCCTAAGTTTGACTCTGGTTCGCTTGACTTAAGTTTGGGTCACTTCGGTTCCTTGAGATGCCTCCCTCCCGGTCTGGCGCATAACGAAGCCACTTCTTGACAGTTTCGCTGTAGTCCTGGTCGGTCAGCTTGGGGTCAAACTGTCGAGCAGCAGCTGATAGACACAAAAATAAAAAAGGGAGGAAGAGAGGTGGGTGAGATGATGTACGATGATAAGAGCACCCCTCACTTCACACGAGTGCGATTTTTTTTAATCACTCAATTACTCACTCTGTAGGTCTACAGTAACAAGCTACAGTCAGCATCCAGTTAGACTGGACAGGAAAGAGAATTAAGCAATCGCCTAGCCTGACACCATCTAGGCAATACAATGTGTATCCATGCACTTCTAGATCTATCACAGTGTTTAGAGGGTCTATCACACCCTCTAAACACTGCTAGACCCTCTAAACACTGTGACATACCCTCTAAACACTGATAGACCCTCTAAGGACTGTGATAGACCCGACAAACACTGTGATAGACCCTCTAAACACTGCTAGACCCTCTAAACACTGTGATAGACCCTCTAAACACTGCTAGACCCTCTAAACACTGTGACAGACCCTCTAAACACTGATAGACCCTCTAAAGACTGTGATAGACCCGACAAACACTGTGATAGACCCTCTAAACACTGTGATAGACCCTCTAAACACTGTGATAGACCCTCAAAACACTGTGATAGACCCGACAAACACTGTGATAGATCTATCACAGTGTTTAGAGGGTCTATCACAGTGTTTGTCGGGTCTATCACAGTGTTTGTCGGGTCTATCACAGTGTTTAGAGGGTCTGTCAGTGTTTAGAGGGTCTGTCCCAGTGTTTAGAGGGTCTATCAGTGTTTAGAGGGTGTGATAGACCCTCTAAACACTGTAATAGACCCTACAAACACTGTGATAGACCCTACAAACACTGATAGACCCTCTAAACACTGTGATAGACCCTCTAAACACTGATAGATCTATCAGTGTTTACAGTGTTTGTCGGGTCTATCACAGTGTTTAGAGGGTCTGTCAGTGTTTAGAGGGTCTATCAGTGTTTAGAGGGTCTATCACAGTCTTTAGAGGGTCTATCAGTGTTTAGAGGGTCTATCACAGTGTTTAGAGGGTCTGTCACAGTGTTTAGACGGTCTGATACAGTGTTTAGAGGGTCTGTCACAGTGTTTAGAGGGTCTATCAGTGTTTAGAGGGTGTGATAGACCCTCTAAACACTGTGATAGACCCTCTAAACACTGTGATAGACCCTCTAAACACTGTGACAGACCCTCTAAACACTGATAGACCCTCTAAAGACTGTGATAGACCCGACAAACACTGTGATAGACCCTCTAAACACTGTGATAGACCCTCTAAACACAGTGATAGACCCTCAAAACACTGTGATAGACCCGACAAACACTGTGATAGATCTATCACAGTGTTTAGAGGGTCTATCACAGTGTTTGTCGGGTCTATCACAGTGTTTGTCGGGTCTATCACAGTGTTTAGAGGGTCTGTCAGTGTTTAGAGGGTCTGTCACAGTGTTTAGAGGGTCTATCACAGTGTTTAGAGGGTCTATC
Organism: Notolepis coatsorum; assembly: GCF_963971535.1. NCBI lineage: Eukaryota > Metazoa > Chordata > Actinopteri > Aulopiformes > Paralepididae > Notolepis > Notolepis coatsorum. Next base: position 157,044,631 of record NC_140169.1, on the reverse strand, counting down.
ACAGTGTTTAGAGGGTATATCACAGTGTTTAGAGGGTCTATCAGTGTTTAGAGGGTCTGTCACAGTGTTTAGAGGGTCTGTCCCAGTGTTTAGAGGGTCTGTCCCAGTGTTTAGAGGGTCTATCAGTGTTTAGAGGGTGTGATAGACCCTCTAAACACTGTAATAGACCCTACAAACACTGTGATAGACCCTACAAACACTGTGATAGACCCTCTAAACACTGATTAGAGGGTCTGTCACAGTGTTTAGAGGGTCTGTCCCAGTGTTTAGAGGGTCTGTCCCAGTGTTTAGAGGGTCTATCAGTGTTTAGAGGGTGTGATAGACCCTCTAAACACTGTAATAGACCCTACAAACACTGTGATAGACCCTACAAACACTGTGATAGACCCTCTAAACACTGATAGACCCTCTAAACACTGTGATAGACCCTCTAAACACTGTGATAGACCCTCTAAACACTGTGATAGACCCTCAAAACACTGTGATAGACCCTCAAAACACTGTGATAGATCTATCACAGTGTTTAGAGGGTCTATCACAGTGTTTGTCGGGTCTATCACAGTGTTTGTCGGGTCTATCACAGTGTTTAGAGGGTCTGTCAGTGTTTAGAGGGTCTGTCACAGTGTTTAGAGGGTCTATCACAGTGTTTAGCGGGTCTATCACAGTGTTTAGAGGGTAGGGTCTATCAGTGTTTAGAGGGTCTGTCACAGTGTTTAGAGGGTCTGATACAGTGTTTAGAGGGTCTGTCACAGTGTTTAGAGGGTCTATCAGTGTTTAGAGGGTGTGATAGACCCTCTAAACACTGTGATAGACCCTCTAAACACTGTGATAGACCCTCTAAACACTGTGATAGACCCTCTAAACACTGTGACAGACCCTCTAAACACTGATAGACCCTCTAAAGACTGTGATAGACCCGACAAACACTGTGATAGACCCTCTAAACACTGTGATAGACCCTCTAAACACTGATAGACCCTCAAAACACTGTGATAGACCCTCAAAACACTGTGATAGATCTATCACAGTGTTTAGAGGGTCTATCACAGTGTTTGTCGGGTCTATCACAGTGTTTGTCGGGTCTATCACAGTGTTTAGAGAGTCTGTCACAGTGTTTAGAGGGTCTATCAGTGTTTAGAGGGTCTATCACAGTGTTTAGAGGGTCTGTCACAGTGTTTAGAGGGTCTGATACAGTGTTTAGAGGGTCTGATACAGTGTTTAGAGGGTCTATCAGTGTTTAGAGGGTGTGATAGACCCTCTAAACACTGTGATAGACCCTCTAAACACTGCTAGACCCTCTAAACACTGTGACAGACCCTCTAAACACTGATAGACCCTCTAAAGACTGTGATAGACCCTCTAAACACTGTGATAGACCCTCTAAACACTGTGATAGACCCTCAAAACACTGTGATAGACCCTCTAAACACTGTGATAGACCCTCAAAACACTGTGATAGACCCGACAAACACTGTGATAGATCTATCACAGTGTTTAGAGGGTCTATCACAGTGTTTGTCGGGTCTATCACAGTGTTTGTCGGGTCTATCACAGTGTTTAGAGGGTCTGTCAGTGTTTAGAGGGTCTGTCACAGTGTTTAGAGGGTCTATCACAGTGTTTAGAGGGTCTATCAGTGTTTAGAGGGTCTGTCACAGTGTTTAGAGGGTCTGTCCCAGTGTTTAGAGGGTCTATCACAGTGTTTAGAGGGTCTATCACAGTGTTTAGAGGGTCTATCAGTGTTTAGAGGGTCTGTCACAGTGTTTAGAGGGTCTGTCCCAGTGTTTAGAGGGTCTGTCCCAGTGTTTAGAGGGTCTATCAGTGTTTAGAGGGTGTGATAGACCCTCTAAACACTGTAATAGACCCTACAAACACTGTGATAGACCCTACAAACACTGTGATAGACCCTCTAAACACTGATAGACCGTCTAAACACTGTGATAATAATAATAATAATAATAAATCAAATTTATATAGCGCCTTTCATAGAACCCAAGGTCGCTTTACAATCAGGACAAAAAATAGGGCAAGGAAAGTAGGGGGGGAGGGGGAAGAGGGGATGAGGGAAAGTAGGGGATAATGGACCTAATTTAATCTAAAACTAACTGATGGGGAAAGCCTTGGTGAAGAGGTGTGTTTTTAGAGCGGATTTGAAGGTGTCCAGGGTTGGGGCGTTGCGGATTTCGGGGGGGAGAGAGTTCCAGAGGGTAGGGGACGCCACGCTGAAGGCTCTGTCCCCAAAAGTCCGTAACCTGGTGCGAGGGATGGAGAGGAGACCTAGATCAGAGGATCGTAGGTTCCGGGATGGAGTGTACTGGTGGAGGAGATCAGACAGGTACCGGGGGGCGAGGGCATGGAGGGATTTGTAGGTGAGGAGCAGGAGTTTGAAGGTGATGCGGAACCTGACTGGAAGCCAGTGGAGATGGATGAGGGTGGGGGTGATGTGCTGCCAGGGCTTGGTGTGAGTGAGAACCCTGGCAGCTGAGTTCTGGACATACTGGAGCCTGTCCAGGGCTTTGCTGGGTACCCCGAACAGGACTCCATTACAATAGTCCAACCGGGAGGTGACAAATGAGTGGATCAGGGTCTCCGCCACAGAGTCTGAGAGTGAGGGTCGGAGACGGGAGATGTTCCTGAGGTGGTAGAAGGCAGACTTGGTGACAGATTTGATGTGGGAGTGAAATGAAAGTGTGGAGTCAAGGGTGACGCCCAGGTTACGGACTTCGAGAGACGGGGAGATGGAAGAGCCGTCAACGTGGAGGAGGAGATCTCCAACCTTCCCGAGCAGTGCCTTGGGGGCCACAACCATGAGCTCTGTCTTTTTGCTGTTGAGTTTGAGTAATTTGGTTGCCATCCAGGTTTTTATAGCGTGGAGGCAGTTGACTACAGACTGTGGGGGGAGCTGGGAGGATGGTGAGGTGCTGATGTAGAGCTGAGTATCATCAGCATAACAGTGGAAGTTGAGTCCGTGGTGACGTATAATCTGACCGAGGGGGAGCATGTAGATGGTGAATAGTAGGGGACCCAGCACAGAGCCCTGGGGGACACCGTGGTTGACTGGGGCCGGGGGGGAGGATGAGCCGCTGACGCTGACAAACTGAGATCTATTAGTGAGATATGAATGAAACCATGACAGAGCTGTACCGGTGATGCCTAGGTTGTCGGAGAGGCATTTGAGGAGGACTGAGTGGGATATTGTGTCGAACGCCGCGGAGAGGTCGAGAAGGATGAGGAGGCTGATGTGTCCGGAGTCTGCAGCAAGGAGGAGGTCATTAGTGATCTTGATGAGGGCGGTCTCTGTGCTGTGATGTGCTCGGTAGGCTGACTGAAGGGGTTCGTAGAGCTCATGGTTGGACAGATGTTGATGAAGCTGGGCGGCGACTGCCCTTTCCAAGGTTTTGCTTAGGAAAGGAAGGTTGGAGATCGGCCGGTAGTTGTCCAGCACCTCAGGGTCCAGACCAGGCTTTTTTAGGATGGGAGTGATGGAGGCGGTTTTGAAACAGGAGGGAACTATTCCAGATGACAGAGAGGAGTTGATGATGTCCGTTATGATGGGGCAGAGGGTAGGAAGGCAGGCCTTGACCAGTACCGTAGGCATGGGGTCGAGGGAGCAGGTGGAAGCTTTGGCTCTGGTAACCAGCTTCATGACCAGCGGAACATCCACTGGGGAGAAGGAGGAGAGAGAGCACTGGGGATGGAGGGATGCAGCTGGGAGCATGTAGTCCGGCGTCAGGGGTAAGTGAGGAGGGGAGGGGGCGGGCACCATGAGTTGTTGGTGGATGGAAGTCACTTTAGCCTGGAAAAAGTCCAGGAACTTAGAGCAGAGGTCAGGAGCATCAGTGTGGGAGGCAGTGAGAGGGCGGAGGAGACGATTTATGGTTGAAAAAAGCGATCTGGGGTTATTTTGCTGTGAGGTGATGAGGGTGGAGTAGTACGCGGTCCTGGTCTTGGAGAGAGCCTCTCTGTAGGACCTCACGTGGTCGACGAAGGCCAGACGGTGGACGGTGAGGCCAGATCGCCTGGAGAGTCGCTCCAGTCGTCGACCCACTCTTTTCATAGAGCGGAGGTCAGAGGTAAACCATGGGGCAGGGCGAGGAAAGGACACATTCCGGCTTCTGAGGGGCGCCAGAGAGTCCAGGCTGAGGGAGAGGGCGGCATTGTAACAGGCTGCTAAGGTGTCCGGGGAGGTATCGGAGGGAACCGGGGCCATGTGGGTAGTGATGAGGTCAGATAGGGCTGATGCACACACTGACTTGGTGTCCCTGAATGTGAGGGTGCGCGTTGGGCGCTGCCTGGGCGGGGGGATAGGGACAGTGAAAAGAATGGCATGGTGGTCAGATACCGCAAGGTCTAGACACTGCAGGTGGGAGGGGGGGTTACCGGTGGAGCAGACCAGATCCAGAGTGTGACCTTTGGAGTGGGTGGGGCCCTGGACATGCTGCGTGATGCTGAGGCAGTCCAGAAGCGACAGGAAATCAGCGGCAAAGTTGCAGTTGGTGGAGTCAACATGAATGTTGAAATCTCCGAGCAGATAGGTGGTGAGGGACCTGGAGCAGAAGGAGGACAGGAGCTCGGTTAGCTCTGACAGGAAGGTGGTGGAGGCTTTGGGGGGGCGGTAAATCAGGGCGAATTGAGGTTGAGGTTCAGGAGATCCGGAGAGAGAGAATGTAATGCATTCGAATGATGTGAGATCAGGAGTGGGGATCTCCTTGACCTGGAAGTCTGTACGATGAATGACAGCCAGCCCGCCGCCACGGCCCGTGGAGCGCGGTTTCTGGAGGTAGATGTAACCAGGGGGTGTAGCTTGGTTTAGTGTGATGAAATCCTGTTTATTTTGCCATGTTTCAGTCAAACATAAAAAATCCAGTTTTCTTTCAGTGATGATATCATGGATGAGTAGTGCCTTGTTATTGAGGGAGCGAGTATTGAGCAGCATGAACGTGGCTGTGGAGGAGACAGGCAGAGTGGGAGGGGTGCTACTGTCTGAGCAGGCCAGGGGCTTCAGACAGCTGGTGCGCACGTGAGGTGTGTTGTGATGACGTTGATGAACAACACGGAAGCGCAGAGCAGATACTACCACTGGAATAGTGGAATCTGTGCAGGTGAGTTTGTAGCGGGATGCTCGATGTATATAGCGGGGGCGTTGAAGGAGTCCGAGTGATCTGATGGTATCCAGCCAGATTGGCGCAGCTGCGTTGAAAAAGCTCCGAAGTTGGTGAGAGGAGTATGTTAGCATATCGACCGGAGCAGCTAACCGGCTAACGACCAGCCACACACAACGAATCCAGCCTCGGACAACAGCACACTGCGGTGGAGTGATCAGAACTCACGAACAATCCAGGTACATGTAGAGAGTTAATCCAGTTGGGGAAAAACATGTGATGGAAAAAAGATGATCCAAACCGAAAACCCAGGAGTAGAGGGAAGCCGGCTGGCTAGTTTGACAACGGGGCTAACGATGCTAACAGCTGACGCTGACAGCGGGCAGGTAGCAAACACTAGCCCAGCTGATCAGCAGAGAGGGTGAGTAAACACAAAAACCGGATAAATGAAAATTATCACACTGTTATGGCAAAGTAAAAAAGATCTGAATCTGATAGACCCTCTAAACACTGTGATAGATCTATCACAGTGTTTACAGTGTTTGTCGGGTCTATCACAGTGTTTAGAGGGTCTATCACAGTGTTTGTAGGGTTTGTAATCACTCGTTTAGCATTTCAAATATTTTAATATTTAAATAAATAAAACTTACATCAACTCCGAGCAGCAGTTTCTCCGTAGGCTCCTTGAAGTACACCATAAGGAGTGTTCTTCGAAGCCTCTGGATCATATCTGGCCAGAACTTCCCTGATCTCCGGGTTGTCCAGTTTCTGGCAGAACTGCAGGATGGTCCGTCCTCTCTGACCCAGGGCATCTTGGATCATTTGAAGGGCATCGGTGTCTGTCAGGAGGCCAAAGTGGGAGAAACAATTAGATCTGAAATTAGTTTCAAAACGGTTGCACTGTGGGGAAAATTTAAAAGTACAGTAGATTACAGTAGATTATTATCTGTTCTTATGCATGCCTGGTGATACTAAATCCAAATTGAACACAGGCATTTGAAAGATAATATATATATAAATGTGCGAATTGGCTATAATAAGGTCATTTATAAGCATCATATTCTATAATAATATTTCAAATTGCATTGGTCCGGATGGGAGAATTCAGTACTGCATCTACAGAACCTTCGGTTTAATCATCTTCCCTTTATTAATTTCCTTCGATTTTTTTTTACACATGACCTCAAGAGGGGACTGAACGAGATCAGTGGCAGTTTTTAATGTTTGGTCATTATTAGCATGGTGTTATTCACTGTCAAAGATGCAAAGAAACATCATAATTCATATTCTCATTTGTTTCATCACAATTTAAGCAAGCCTAGTAATAGACACAATATTTCTGACAATGTGAATACATTCCCTGAGGTCCATAGATGTCCCTAGATACCAATAATATGCAAATGGACCTTTCGATTTTGATTACTATTATTGTGAAATAATAATTAAATGTGAAATATTGCTATGTTATTGTGAGATTACAAAATCTGATGTGATATTACAGAGGATTTTGATTACAGTATTCTATTGTGAAATAATAATTAAATTATGTGAAATCAAAGGATACTGTATGAATATCACTGTAATATGACACTCATAGCAGAATTAGTTATCAATAACCTACCTGTATAAATGTTAAAAGTTGTTGCAAATATTTTTTTCCCCTCATAAATATACCACTATATACATTAATTTCTTATATTAGTTTTAAAATGACCATTTAACAGTTTAACAGTGCTCTGAAAATGCTCTGAGAACATGCGGTCATCATTCACTGTTTTAAGCACAAACACATTAGGGAGGGAGGGAGAGAGACAGGCCCGGTTTACCATGACTTTTTAGCAAGCAAGGTAGCAGCAATGCTAAGCTAACTGATTGTGCCAGTGTATCCTGTTAAAGAATACATCATAAGCCACATTTTGAAACGTTACTGACGTTAGCCTACATAAAATGTATAACAGTATATACAACAGGTGGATATCACTAAACACCAAAATCAAGAAAGATTCATCATAGCTAACTGCTAACGCTACTAGCTAAATTAGCTTCAGCTAGCAGGCATGAATAACGGTTAATATGTGACCCCGCCCAGCGTGCGCGCCTACAACTCGGCGACCCAGGTTCCTCACGAGAAGAGAAAGAATTTTTTATTTAATTTGTTTTTTCATTTCCGTTTTTTATTTTTTTTATATATATACTTACAGTTCGAGGGTTGAAGAACATATTTAGTATAACAGCGAACATATATAATAACTCTAATTGTGTTTAAATTGTGTTTAAAAATGGCTCCTTGAGACATACTCTGATCGTCTCTCACGAAGCTGTGGGGTCAGTTCCCTCGGGCTGTCCTATTTTTGCATGTGAAAGGCTGCTGTTGATGTGAGGTACGCCCCCACACGGTGTGGTGTTTATATTCACAGCACCTGTAGCCCACAACACTTGTTTGCTGCTTAGATAACATCGACATGGCCGCACAAAAATTATCAGTTGCTCTTAATAGAGGAAGAGATGGAATGAGTATAGACTCCTCGGCGTTAATGAGTGACCACATCACTGATTACATGACTGACAGCGACGACGGTGGTGACCGACCAGATCTATCATCTGACGACGAGGAGACCGAGGGGCCAGGCATCATTGTCCCAGATCCAATCGAACCTACCGACGATGGTGAAACAGAGGAAGACGGAGACATTTGCGTTGAAACTGTAGCATTGGGCTTTTCAGCTGAATCGACCATGCGATCAGTTGAAAAGATGTCTGGTTTAACGGTGGAGGGCGAAATAGAAGAGGAACTCAGAAAGATAAACGCTTTCCACTGCAAGTGCCAGGCGCGCCGAAAGGAAAATTCAGAACGATCTGCCCTGTCTTGTTAAAAAAAACTGTCGGTTGAGCTAATTTACCAAAACCGATTGGACACCGCGTCGTTGACACCAAGAGAAAGGGACATGTGTCTGTTGTCCATTATTGGAACATGCCAAAATGTTTCAGAGAAAACGCAAAGTACCAAGAGAGTGAACGCTGACCGTGTGGCTTCGAGGACAACATACAGATTTCACGACGTTGTTGTCTGTCGTCCAACGTTCTGTTTCATTTATGGGTAAGTGTCTTTATGCTTGTATATTGTATTGGACGTAGATGTATTGTATTGGACGTATATGTATGTTTAGCAATAGCAATAAATCGGTTTAAATAGGTGTTAAAGTCTAGATATAGTCGTCGAATCCTATTCTACCCTGCGAGGGCGTCCATTTTGGATATTCTGGGTAGTGTAGTTTTTGTGCGGCCATTTTGTAATGCACATCGCTAGGATAGGGATTCTTAAAAACTACACCTGAATGTAAACAAGAGTGATTGATTGATTGATTGAAAAGTTTATTAACAGATTGCAGAATGGGTACAGTACAGTACAGCTCAATACATACAATTGTTAAGGGGATGCAGACCAGAGAAAGACTTCCATCTTGTTTACATCAGGGTCCCCCATTTTCAATTCATCATAACATAATATATGACATACAGATACAGTGTGTACAATGTGTGTATTTCATTCATTAATTCTCTTCCCTATTGTTAACATTTTTGTTTAGGATCAGCAATGCGCTTCTCAAAAGCCTTTTCAAACACTACAAGACAGATGGCCTCACACCGCGGGAGAGGAAGAAACAGCCGAGAAATCACAAGCGTTTTTTGTCTCTTTTTGACGTAAAAAGGGTTGTGAAATTTCTGATCAACTTTGCTGTCCTCCATGCGATTGTGTTGCCTGGCCGTCATGCTGGTCACAAGGATTTCACTGCAAAGTTACTGCCAACCAATCTGACCAAAGCTTCCCTGTGGCGCCTTTACAGCAGTATAGAAGGTATGTCACAAAACCACCCCTTGCTCTCTCTCTTTCTCTCTCACACACACACATGGTTCCCACTTTTTCTTATTCTACCAATCTAACAAAAACACTTGTCTTTTCAGGATTTCGTGTTGTTGGTCAGAGATCCTTCCTTCGGTTGTGGAAAGCACTCCTTCCGCAGATAATGATCACAAAACCCAGGACAGATCTGTGTTCTCAATGCTACTCCAACAATCACCAATTACAGCAAGCCGCGGGAAGGCCAGAGAAGTTGCAGGTGGAGAAACTCCAGGTGTGTACAGTCTACTTTCACTACTACACTACAGACTGTTTTTTACCACCATCTATTCCCCTGTACCCCCGTCCATAGTGGCTTGTTTACAGTATTTACCCAAACATAGCAACGTCCGATGATGACATAGAATGGGTACAATACAGTACAGCTCAATACAACAACAGTGGACTGGAGGATGAAGACCAGAAAAAGACTTTTGCCTTTTTTACATAAGGGTCCTCCATTTTCAATTCATCAAAACATTTAGAGACATACAAATATACAGTAGTTTCATAAAAATGCTAAAATGCTATTGATTGATTGATTGATTTAAAACTTTATTAACATATTGCAGAATGGGTACAGTACAGCTCAATACATACAATTGTTAAGGGGATGCAGACCAGAGAAAGACTTTCGTCTTGTTTACATCAGGGTCCCCCATTTTCAATTAATCATATTTCATATCTAAATCATATAATATCTCATTGCTAAATATATGCAATATATAATCTAATAATCCAATAATCTAAATCTAATATATAATATAAAAATGCTAAATGCATGGGTATTTTATTTTGTCTTTAATGTTAGCTTGCAAACTCGAATACTGTCTTGGTAAGCCTCATAATGAATTGTTTGGGGAAAAAAAGAAAAACATCGTGATGTGTATCGTGTATCGCCGAAAGGTCAGAAAATATCGTGATATCATATTTAGGCCATATCGCCCAGCCCTAGCTTCAACACACATGACATTAGGATAACCTGAGGATAACTGAGCACTGCCACCTCATTAGCCGTGTGTGTGTGTGTGTGTGTGTGTGTGTGTGTGTGTGTGTGTGTGTGTATTGAGCCGTACTGTGTTGTACCCATTCTGCAATCTTGACAGAGAACGCGAGCTGTTGCAGGAGATGACTGCCGCCACAAAGCGCACATGCGCCGAGAACATGGATCTGTCGCTAGGCCCCTCCCCACCTGCAAGCAGAGATATCACGATGCACTACAGCTTTGATTACGCACAGCAGGTGAATATCCAATATAATGTTGCTTTTTGTTGTTAAAGGAAAACTTACAGGAACGTTTGAGTTGTATTTGGAGTGTATTTAGATAAGATGAGAGTGGGAGGAGAGAGGAGAGAGAAAATAGGAGACGAGAGGAGAGAATAGGAAAAGAGAGGAGAATTTTTAATGTAAAAATAGTTCCTTATAGTTTTAGCAGTATTTTTTCATGAATCACTCGCCAAACATAAAAAATACTTGCATTTGGCTAGTAAAGTGGCCTAATTTCCTCCCCTGTTCCCTTATTTCAATGTCCCTTATTTCAATGTCCTTTTTTCTTTTTCTTCTTTCTCTGTCCCGCAGGTTCATTTTCCATCTCACCCTTTTCAAGTGGGTCCCATCTTTTTTCAAACACCGCGCAAATGTGGCCTGTTCGGTGTCCACTGTGAAGGGCTGACGAAGCAAGTGAATTACCTAATTGATGAAGGGATGTCAACTGGTAAAGGCAGCAATGCCGTTATCAGCTATGTGGATCATTTCTTCACCAACTATGGAGTTGGAGAAAAATCAGTGGACCTGCACTGCGACAATTGCTCCGGGCAAAATAAAAACAATTATGTCTTGTGGTATTTTGCGTGGCGTACTATTCACAAACTTCACCTGCAGCTTGCTCTCCACTTCCTAATTGCAGGCCACACTAAATTTGGCCCCGACTGGTGCTTTGGTTTGATAAAGCAGGTTTACAGGAAGACTGCGGTCGACACCCTGGCAGGCATCGCAGACATCGTCAGGAAAAGCTCTGCAGTGAAAGGAGTCAATATCCCCCAACTTGTCGGTCGCGAAGATGGCACAGTTTATGTTCCAAGCTACGACTGGCAGCAACATCTCGGAGGCTTCTTCAAAAGATTCCCACAAATAAAGAAATACCAGCACTTCAGCTTCGATGCCAACAGTCCTGGCATGGTGACGGCGAAATTACACTGTGACGATACAGAGCCATTCACGTTTCAGCTGTTGAAAGACCCAAAACGCTACCCAACCATCTCTGGTTTTCCTGTCCTCCCCCCACCTGGTCTAGACAATGACCGACAGGAATATCTTTATAAGGAGATAAGACAATACTGTTCTGATGACGCAAAAGACATTACATGCCCACTCCCAACATCTAGAGCACCTCAGAACAAGAAGACTGTACGATGTTAGACACATGGATGTAGAGCACACACACACACACACACACACACACACACACACTGTACTAGCAGTCACTTTAACATGAACACACACACACACTCATGCTGCACACGCTCACAATGTAAGGTCACTTTAAAAAAATTAAACAAGAACAGGAGTGGTTCTTGTAGAGTAAAAGCTTTTGTAAAACTCATGTACATATACCTGATATGTCTTATTCTTATTACTTGTTCTTATTACTTGTATTATTGCACAATGTCGCATTCTCATCCTATTGGATTCTTATTATTGCATTCTTGACTTGACTTGATAGTATAGTAGTACTAGTATAGCATAGGGACATAGAAGAATTGTATTGTTGTGTACCGGTACATCATACATGTACATTATATTTTTATTACTATTGTTTTATTGCACAATCGTAGCGGGCATGGCCAACCGCATTTCACTGTATGCCCTGGTATGCAATGAATAAAAAAAAATGTCACTTTAAACTAAATGGAAAGGTCACTTTAAAGGAAAGAACCGATGTGGTTCTTGTATAGTTTAGACTATTGTAGTATAGCATAATGACAGAGTTGAAACTGTATTAGCATGTCTATTTTTATCATGCACATCTTATGCCTTCTTATTACCTGTTTATGTATTTTATTATTAGTATTATTGCACAATCGATGCGGGCATGACCACCCGCATTTCACTGTATGCCCTGGTATGATATGCAATTAATAAAAAAAAATGTCACTTTAAACTAAATGGAAAGGTCACTTTAAAGGAAAGAACCGACGTGGTTCTTGTATAGTTTAGATTATTGTAGTATAGCATAATAACAGAGTTGAAACTGTATCAGCATGTCTATTTTTATCATGCACATCTTATGCCTTCTTATTACCTGTTTATGTATTTTATTATTAGTATTATTGCACAATCGATGCGGGCATGACCACCCGCATTTCACTGTATGCCCTGGTATGTATGTGACTAATAAACCTCTTGAATTGATTTGATATTGTCTGCTGATTTTCATCCAGTTGTCACATGAAAGGTTGGAACAATGATAATGATAATGATAATAATGAGGCTTGTGTCTATCACTCCGCTGGCCAGTTCTACCAACTATGCATTACAATTCCCTGCGGTCAACATAATTTCTTCCTATTTTGGTTGTAATTGTGTAATGATAGATGTATAACCTGAACACTGTACATATCTGTTTTCAGGAAACACTGGGCTATACAAAGAATATGCTGTGATGTCACATGAATGTATAAATATATGGCCATGAATTTAATCTCTCTCTTTTTTATAAAATCATTATAGCCAACATGCAATATATCCCATTGATTGGTACAATGGGACAGACATTTGTTTTATACAGCTATAACCTGCATTCTTTCAAAATATATCATTAATCAATAAAACAGATATTGGAATACATAAATAAAGGTTTTCAATTCAATAACTGAAATATACATTATTCAGACTAGTAGTTATATTACTACTACAATAGAAAATGTTTGATTTTGTATCTGATCTGTCAGCATGGCTGTCACAGCACTTAATTATGTTAATACTATTCAGGGGAGAGGTGTGGCTGGGAGGTATTGTTTACGCCCAGCAGAATCCTGGCAAAAGGTGTCAAATCTTTAAGAGCTGTTTTCTCTGCTTAGGTCTCTGGGGAAAAAAGACTGCTACAAGATTTAAAATTAGCACATCACAATAATAACATTCTCAGATTTCAAAGTATGACACATCATTTGAAAGCTTACATTCTGTACTTTCACAATCTGGAAAAATCTGGAAAATGAAAAAATAGACATGTAGGCTATGCAGTGGTTCCCAAAGTCGGGGTCGCGACCCAAAGGTGGGCCGCGAGCAGCCACGGATGGGCCGCGAGATGATTTAAAAAACAAAAAATAAAAATAAAAAAAAAAACATTTTTTAAATTTTTTATTTTTTTATTTTTTATTTTTTTATTTTTATTTTTTTTGTCAGGTCACTGAACTTAGAAGCAGGCCAGGACAGTGTTTCTAGTTGTATTCTAAAATTCTATTCTATTGTATTCTAAAATGTGACTATATGGTTTTATATTAACTTAATAAATAAACAAAAACGAAAAATCTACTTATTTCAACGAACATTTCAAACTAAATAACAGATTATGCACATAAAACGCTGAAAACAACCGAAGCAACAATAGTATTTTAATGAGGCTATTATTATTATCATTATTATTTTGCAACAAGTTAGCCCTCTCATAAATAGCACATATAAATGAATAACTAACTTGAACTAACTTAATAGGATTGAAGTGATATTTGGCTTAAAAAATCGGTCGCCTGGCAAAAAAACAAAAAAAAAAGGCCAGACGATGTGCATTGGGCCGCGGCTCTCTGACGCCTTATTTTCTGGGCCCCGGCCTGAAAAGTTTGGGAACCCCTGGGCTATAGCACTGGTCGGGGTCACATATAATATTCTCTACCATGTAAAAACGAACACGGCACTACTCCGCTGGCGTTTGCAATCGAAAGCATACATACAACATACAACATACAACATACTCCCATAATCTAATCATCATACATTTCACATCTCTTCCCCTTGTTACACAAACATACAATATCAATATACAAATACAAACATTTGAACACAATGCCAAATATTTCCTCACCCGTTATCCATCCCCAGAGCGAATGAAAAGAAAAAACAGCGATCCGCGTTGTAACGCGCATGCGCAGAAGCGCAAACGCACAGCAACCGATGTACACCGCGACAACGTACAACTATTATCACAAAACACTCAGTTTCGTCCTAATACAATGCCACGACATCCACCGCGTCCTCTAATACTTCCTAACCATCATTTTCAAAACTCTAATCATAACACATGTCGCCCGCAAACTCACAAAACAGTCGCACGCAAGCTAACAGCCTAGCCAGCCTCATGCTCCCCTTCCTACGTCCCACAATATGACATCATCAACCCGCGACTGCTTCTCCATAACAACATCGTCTTACACTTATTACCGCATTAAATATAACCATTAATACGGCCACAATCACACCAACGAACCACTCGACTCGCTTCTTAACAACAATATCTTCCACAGTGTTTCGTCAAATCTCTCACCTCGCCGCCTTAACGTCCCTAGATTTACCACGGCTCTTCCACAGAGCTAAGCTAGTTAGCCCCAACTCCCAATATGACTCCAGTGCTTGCACATTGTATCTACCGCTTGTTACATTACTTCTTTCAATAGTTTCGCAGCACTCATTTTCACCGCGCTTAAGAGCGTCAGCCTACATAAAATGTATAACAGTATATATACAGGTGGATATCACTAAACACCAAAATCAAGAAACATTCATCATAGCTAACTGCTAACGCTACTAGCTAAATTAGCTTCAGCTAGCAGGCATGAATAACGGTTAATATAATATTCTCTACCATGTAAAAACGAACACGGCACTACTCCGCTGGCGTTTGCAATCGAAAGCATACATACAACATACAACATACAACATAATCGACATTATTGCCATGCAGTACTCACCAGTCTTAACGATGCAGAGAGACATGAGGTAGCAGCCAGGAAGCTGCCGCACAGGTGCATTCTGGGAGGCGGGGCAGCACAAGTGCAGTGCAGTCTGGGTGATGAGACAATGACGACAGCATACGTTGAGCAGCATCCGTTGATTCAACATTTATTAGATATTGGCATTTCAATCAATAAAATGCAACCACAAAACAATATTGATTCAATGATATGTTTTCAACATTAGTCAATTGCTTTAGCGGTTAATGGGTGATTCACCATCAATCGTCGACCTTAACCAAAAATCAAGCATTTTGACCATAAATCAACATTGAATTAACACCTTTTGCTATCTGGGGATGCTTTGGCTCACATTTTAAAAATCCACGATGAACAGGTGAATAGATTATTATACATGTCATAGGTCGAACCTCTGTAACATTGAACAGGTTCAATGATTCAAATGAGCTTTTGAATTTTACAATTAGTCCACCATTGTGTTTGCCATTTTTCTGATTGCATTAAAGATGTGAACATGTTATTTGTGGACATATCTGATTGGACTGTTTAAAATCCGCTTTGTTCAGTAAACATTTCCATATAATACAATTATTTTTTTCTTCTTAATCTTACATCTTAATAGGAAATCCATGATGTTCACACCAGACGTACCACTGTTCTCCATGCCCTGCCTGTGTATCTGCATGAGGAAGTCTCTGGATTTTTCAAAACCTGCACAGTGAGTCCGAGTGAAAATAATTTACAGTACAACTGTATATTAAGTGAACAGTTAATCAAAATGCTAAGTATCAGTCTTCCTTCCTTCCAGGTCTCCCTTGTGAAAGAGATATTTGATCTCGACGGGACTAACCTGGTTAAATAAAAATAACCTTCTCACCAAAAAAATTGTTCTAACTAAAATATAAACAACTTACAAACACAACTCCATATACTTAGCTTTGTGCTGCACTTTGTAGAAACCATGGATTTATTTGTGATTATTATGTCTCTTTCATTCCTTCAGGACACGCCTGATGAGCCAGAGCTTCAGGGTGTTGCAGTGGCCCTCCTTACTGTCATCAGTGACCATGACACAAGTCCAGTTCACTACCAGCCTGTGACAATCTCTGTTGTCATTGAAAGTCACATCATGATCAGCCTCCCCAGATTTGGTGATTCCTTCCTGGTAATGTTTGGACTAATCTATGCACTACACCTCAGCTACCCCAAGGGACTTACCAACACTTTTGAATTCATTCAGAAGATTTTACTAGGTCTAGAAGCTGGTAAACTGTTGCCCAGGTTGCAGACTCTCAAGAATGACTTGATGATGCAATAATTTCTTTTTCTTCTGATTTTTCAATGGATTTTCTCCCCGTCCCAATTAGTCGTTGTGCCAATCCCCCTCCCCTACCTGGTGCTGTATGCATGTTCTCCTACAAGTCGGTATAAGGGCGTCCCGAGTCGATCGCACGCTTCCCCCGAGACGTGCGCCGACAGCCAGTGACGTCTTTTCACTTGGCAGCGAGGGCTCTCATTGGTGAAGTGTAACGCGTGGGAGGGCACGCTATCTCCACCAAGTCCTGCCCCGCTTAGCAAGCGCCGAGACCTGACCTGTAGGCGTCGCTGTCCACAACGCCAGATTCCCACCCGCCAGCTTCCCCACCCCCTAATACTGCCAAATTGTATTAGTGTGAACGGCCAGCCAAGCTGGTGACAACGCAGGGAGTTGGATTCGAACACGCGAATCCAGTGTCTCCAGCGTTGGTGACAAACGCAATCTCCGCTACGTCACCTGACCGCTCTTGCATTAAACTTTTGAACGTATTATTTTGACATGACAAGGAAATTAATACCTCACCCCACATCCTTCTTTCAGATGAGTTTCTATTCCTTACTGTAATCAGTGATCATGACACAAGTCCAGTTTACTACCAGCCTGTGACAATCTCTATTGTCATTGAAAGTCATATCATGATCAGCCTCCCCAGATTTGGTGATTCCTTCCTGTAATGTTTGGACTAATCTATGCACTACCCCAAAGCACTTACCAACACCTCAAAACTGTGTCTATAGAAACTCATCTGAAATGTCTTGTCATGTCAAAATAATACCTTCAAAAGTTGCTGTACTACTTTGCAGATGTTCAGCCAATAGGTCCAAACTACTCAATGTACCTTGTTCTTTACTTTTTTATGTAATATGTTTACATTTGAGAGTTTTACAGTTCGAATTTTCTTAACCGTCTATAGCTGGCATTATTGTAATTTCATCCAAGTAAGTTTTAGAGTTGAAAGAGTTTATCAGAATCTCAAAGGCAACATCCAAGTCCCAAACGTTTGTTTTTCGAGGAACAATAGGAGGCAATGGGCATAAATGCCACTCTGCTCTGACTGCTTCCATTGCTTGTAGGCAGTGGTAGAGTTAGTGTTCTCAGTACAGAGTACAAGGCGATATACCAGGAGCCATAAACGCAACACAGAAGCGTTATTATTAACATATACAGAATATGAACTTATACAGAATATGAACTGGTCAATTACACAACGAGTGAATAAAGACAATAATTGATTAATAAAATAACTATTCACCATTAGCTGGACTCAGTTCCGTGTCACTTGAATGAATTGCTTGGGAGTCAGCAGCAGCAGACCATCGATCTTGTATGCTGAGAGTGGGACTGTATCATTGAGACCTTGTAGGCAGTAGTATACTGCCCTGTCAAGGCTAACCGCAGTAACTTGAAAAAAGTAAAAATTTAGTTATGAGTGAAATTGACCTTGTCAATAAATGTTTTATCTTTTTTTTTTTTTTATTATTATTTTTTAAACAAACATATAAACAAACATGACAACACACGACAAGATATACAAGCATTAATTACAGTGCATATCCAATGAAATGACCATTTAGTCAAATGTCTTATACAGGATATACCCCTAATACCTGTTATCTAAAAACCTACACACATATGCTCTAGCTCGTACCCCCCCCTCCCGGACCCCCCATTGGATAATCCAACCATTATAACTTGTTCCTAACCAGACACTACCATTATATGCTAGCTTTTATTCTCTCCACCACTTCTAACCACGTTGTCATTTTGGATTCATTGAGACCCAAAATTCTTGCTGTAGATATTTCTTGATAAATCACATCGAGATATGTAAGAGTCCAGACCTTCCGACACATTTTTTCCGGTTGAAACCATCGTGATGCTATCAGCTTTTTAGCCACTGTGATACCGGATAAAACCAATCTCTTTAGCTGTGGAGGTACTGCATGTTCAAAGACATCATTCAACAGTAATACAGAGGGGTGTACAGGTATATCCAGAGTTAAGAGATTTGATAATTGCTGAGTCACTTCTTTCCAAAATATCTTAACTGGTGGGTAAATGTTTTATCTTGTGACCAAGTTTCAGATGTTAATGTCGCTCAGTTTTGGAGATATGGGGTTTTAAAAACTGCAGTAACTACAAAATCACACTCAAAACCCAGGCAGACCGCAGTAACTTCCAAACAGTAAAAAATGGCTTTAAAGTGTTTTGACTTGCCATCCAAAATGTGTTATAGGTAGATAGATGATAGTACCCAGATTTAACATGTATTAATGAAGTAATCTTTAGGCATACAAAAATATGACATAATTATTTTAATTAACCCCAAAAAAGCAGATACTGCACTCTGCTGCACGATTTCCTTAAATAATTATACAGGTAATGTACAGGCAAAGTGCAGTAACTTCAAATACAATGTTGTTTTCCCTCCAGCTTTCATAACTTAACCTAGCCATTTTTTAAATGTAATTTAATACCTGAATATAATGATGATGATCCAAATAAAATGGCTAGGTGAAGTTATGAAAGCTGGAGGGAAAACAACATTGTATTTGAAGTTACTGCACTTTGCCTGTACATTACCTGTATAATTATTTAAGGAAATTGTGCAGCAGAGTGCAGTATCTGCTTTTTTGGGGTTAATTAAAATAACTACGTCATATTTTTGTATGCCTAAAGATTACTTCATTAATACATGTTAAATCTGGGTACTATCATCTATCTACCTATAACACATTTTGGATGGCAAGTCAAAAAACTTTAAAGCCATTTTTCTCAGTTTCACTGTTTGGAAGTTACTGCGGTCTGCCTTGACAGGGCAGTATAGTTAGTGTACTGTATAGTGTTCTCAGTACAGAGTACTGTAGTGTTCTATAGTTATCATTATGCAAACATAGCCTGCTCTAAATGACTGATGGTGCCTCTGACATTCTGACTAACTCTTTCAATGAAAACACCATCTTGTTCCATGATACATCATGGAGCAAATACAGCTGCATTTCCATATGTAGGTATGTGCAGTATTAACAGTATTGCCAGCTGTATAGCGTGTAATGTGGATTGGTATTTTGGTTCCACATTGGCAGGACCCAATATACAGCACAACGTTTGTGAATTTTACATGTGCCAAGCGGATTGACAATTTTCAGATAATCTATACATTTTATTCTGTACTGTACATAGATACACTGTGTTATCCCAACGGTCACAATAGTTGCCGTCAACATGTTTGCTCATTCTATGACCACACTATACAAATTTGAGTAATTCAGCCAAGATGTAAACAGCGCTGGTCATGTGCACTGCACATCTTGAGACCCTTTATTATTTCAATATTTGCTGGAAATACATTGATACATCATTCAGTAACATTTTCAGAGCCTTATAACAAACATTATTACACTATTGTGACCAGTGGGATTAAATGTGTAATATACATTACATTTTATGTACATGTTATAACATGCATGTATTTATTTTCTATATATATTTTCAGATAATCTATACATTTTATTCTGTACTGTACATAGATACACTGTGTTATCCCAACGGTCACAATAGTTGCCGTCAACATGTTTGCTCATTCTATGACCACACTATACAAATTTGAGTAATTCAGCCAGGATGTAAACAGCTCTGGTCATGTGCACTGCACATATTGAGACCCTTTATTATTTCAATATTTGCTGGAAATACATTGATACATCATTCAGCAACATTTTCAGAGCCTTATAACAAACATTATTACACTATTGTGACCAGTGGGATTAAATGTGTAATATACATTACATTGCATGTTATAACATGCATGTATTTATTTTCTATATATATTTTCAGATAATCTATCAATTTTATTCTGTACTGTACATAGATACACTGTGTTATCCCAACGGTCACAATAGTTGCCGTCAACATGTTTGCTCATTCTATGACCACACTATACAAATTTGAGTAATTCAGCCAGGATGTAAACAGCTCTGGTCATGTGCACTGCACATATTGAGACCCTTTATTATTTCAATATTTGCTGGAAATACATTGATACATCATTCAGTAACATTTTCAGAGCCTTATAACAAACATTATTACACTATTGTGACCAGTGGGATTAAATGTGTAATATACATTACATTTTATGTACATGTTATAACATGCATGTATTTATTTTCTATATATATTTTCTATATATATATTTTCAATTTTAACATTGCCATAATGTTGGAGAGGGCAACACAATGTTTTTGTAAGATAAATAGATGTATACTCTTTGAATAGAAATAAATATAAAGAGTTTGAAGTTGTAACACAATGTTTTTGTAAGATAAATAGTTTCGATGAAGAACAAAACCTCCTAAATGCATACAAAAAAAGGGGAAAACTTCATATCTGCACTTTGCGAGGCACTTATACCTGGTCGGTGTTGTTAACATACGTGTAATATAGTCCAAAAACAGTGTATACAGTGTTTACAGTGTTATTGTACATTGCTAACATACAGTTTATATATTATATATGTATACTCTTTGAATAGAAAAAAATAAAAGAGTTTGAAGTTGATATAATGTGCTTGTGTAGTTATTTTTCTGTTAACTTATTCACATGGATTTTAAAACTGAACCTTAAGTTATAGTAACTGCAAATATTTGAGTTGATTAACTTAAACATTTTTGTTGATTAACTTAAAAGAAATGAGGCATTAGATTGCCTCAATGTCTTTGAGTTCTGTTAACTTAATCACATGGATTTAAGGTTGAACCTTAAGTCACAGTAACTGAACATATTTGAGTTCCCTCCACTTGAGAACCTTAAGTCACAGTAACTGAACATATTTGAACTGCCTTAACTGAGAACTGTAAGTCACAGTAACTGAACATATTTGAGTTGACACCACTTGAGAACCTTAAGTCACAGTAACTGAATATATTTGAATTGCCTTAACTGAGAACTGTAAGTCACAGTAACTGAACATATTTGAGGTGACTCCACTAGAGAACCTTAAGTCACAGTAACTGAACATATTTGAATTGCCTTAGCTGAGAACTGTAAGTCACAGTAACTGAACATATTTGAGTTGCCTCCACTTGAGAACCTTAAGTCACAGTAACTGAACATATTTGAACTGCCTTAACTGAGAACGTTAGGTTATGACTATAACCAAGTTCTGTTAATTAGGGGTGACGCTTGGCATCACTCTGCACTCTCTCGCATACGTGCACGCGCACTGAATAAATTCCACAAATGTACCTTTAATACCAGTATTAGTCTGACCACACCCCTCATCAGCTTACCTTCATAAGCAGGTGTGTGGTCACCTGCTCTCCTCCTTCCCAAGCTTTCACCACAAGGTGAGGTCAAGGGCTGCAGCGGCCGTCGGATGCCAAGCGTCACCCCTAATTAACAGAACTTGGTTATAGTCATAACCTAACGTTCTGTATCATTAGGGGCTCTGCTTGGCATCACTCTGCACAAAGGGAGGCCAAGCGAGGCCACTGGCCGACAAATACACCCCGCTGAAGGCCCCCCACAACCAACAGAACAGGGAGGGCCGAGCCCCCCCGACCCCCCCTAATGGAGGGCACCCCCCCTATTAGAGGTTTACCGGGAGGGCGACTGACCCGACCGTGCGAAGAGGCACTCAAGCAACTCAACGCACAGGGTGAGCAGACCGTGGCTTGACCCCACGACTACACACACGCACAACCCGCATGCCACCCGGGAACGAACGGAGGGAAACAACCTCGTTACTGCCCCCAGAATCACGGGATCAAGGGCAAACCCAACCCCGTGGCAAGGCCGTAGCAGCGGAGCGCGAAGGAAGACCCAGACCCACCAAAAGGACTGGACTCCCTGGAATGGGGGCCCGGAGAAGTCCATGATGCCAGCATCAAGACCCCACCAGGTGGGCACTTAGTGACCCCGCCCCCCACATCGCCAGCATATTCGGACAAAGGCCGCTCAGCCGAGCGGGCCCTGTCCTCCCCAACAGTACACCGTCTGGCACACTGGCCCTGCAACAGGCAGACAGCATGGCCGTAAACACACAAGAGTTAACCAACGGAAGCAGGCAGTGCACCGGGGAAAAAGACCAGGCAACAGGCTGTTAACCCTAGCCTGGAGACTGCGGACGAGACAGGCGCCAGAAGGACAGCTGAACATAACATATGGCGTTGTCGCATAACCAAGCCTCCACAGAGAAGGCTGACACGATTGGCAGACGTCATGAACGTGCAGGGGCACCCTCAACCGGTGAACCCGGGAGTTGACACTGCAGCAACACACCAGAGAACCAACCACCCAGGTGTTACCCTATGCAATGGTTGGTCCCATAACCCATCAAAAAAAAAAAAAAAGAAAAAAAAAACACACATGCGGCACTGCCGCAGCCCGTGTTCCAGTTTCCAACAGGGTTATCCCGGGCCTACGGGTCAACGAAACATTACCCCGGACCGGGCCCGGTGATACGGGGAGCACAGGGTCCCCCGAGGAGGCCAAAACCACCCCAACAGGCACCTCTTCGCCATGCGTAAGAGAAGAGCGTAAAAAATGGAAAACCAGCCCCAGCACCCCGCACTCGGTATTCCCAGGAGGTCACCCAACCAAGTACCAACCAAGACCAACCTGCATGGCGGCCGAGATCCGACGACATTACGACAGTGTAGAATACAATGTACCCAACAAGGGTTCCATAACGCTCAACCCTGTGACACCCGGACCGACCTAGCATTTTTTCCCCATGAAAAAAACCCAAGTCCCTCAGGGTACCAGAACAGCAGATCTGCATCCCCGGCGGACAACGGGTGTAACTGATCTGGACCAGCGCGACCAGAACCAGTCCCGTGCCCTAACCACGCCGACATGCCAACCCCAGGAGAAAGGGCAGATATGCGTGTTGATCCTAAAACATAAAAAGAAGGCGCCACCCAGACGTTTCGGTACGAACCGCGCCCGGCGGCCCACCCCCAGGGCGTAAGACCCTTCCCCATATGTTCAGATCCATTCCGTTATCATCCCCTGATATGAACGGGAACCCATCGACAACCACACAGGGTGTCGGAAGAGGAAAAAAACCCCATCCCAATTGCTTCATAAAAACGCTGTTTTAACCCCAAGCAATCAAGGCGGGCCAGTCAGCCAATGTCCAACAGAACATCCTGAGCTAGCACTATGTGTGCGTTTTGACATACCCACATCAACAATAGGCTATTTAGACCATCTTATTGAATCCCCAAGACGCCCAGGGGAACGACAAGAGGGGCGAGATGCAATCAACTCCATGAATGAATGAATGAAAACTTTACCCAACAGATTGCAGAAAGGGTACAACCCAGTACGGCGCAATACACACAATTGGTTAAGGGGAGGCAGACCTGAGAAAGACGTTAGTCTTGTTTCCATCAGGGACCCTCATTTCCAATCCATATAGACACATCCAACTCTTTATAATAATAAAGAAAAAGCATCACCCGTATGAACCAACTGCACAGCTGGGAGTAAAAAACCCGTTTTCACATGATTTTAATCCAGTCACTCTTTTGAATCAGAGTGTAAGACCAGACCCTCCCAGAAACACCTTCCCACATGAGTTTATAGTCATGAAAAAGATATGCCAACTGTGAGTCACGTGACCAACTGACTCAAGTTTACACATAAATCGGGCGCAGCAGAACTGTGAGCCCTACGCCCTAACTCGACACCTTTAAGACACCGTAACTCATGGAAGGCGTCGCCATAGCAACACCGCTACAACGGGCGGGGAATCCTGCCGGCTCCTGTCTTGTAATAGGAGTTGGCAGAATAACCCCCCCCCCCCCTGCCAAGACGTCCCACCGGCTCGGCCCTGACTGGCTCAGCAGAAGAGATCAAAAATCCCCTAAACCAATCAAGTGGGAAAGGAGGGGTTTATTCGACACCCCCTCACGAAAACACACTTCGTTCCCTACACACAGAAAAACAACCGTAGCCATTTTGAAAACCTCCGGTAGAATGCAATGCATAGCATAAGCTAATACAATGCCCGCTACCCACAAAATGTGAACAGGATTTACAACAAAACACAAGTCGCATGTGTGTGAATCCTACACCCGTTGACTATGTCGTACATAGCAAAAAAACGCTGACCGAGAGTAACGGCTAGGCCGTGGAATGTGCGTGTACGAGTATTACTGCAACTAAACAACACAGCATTGTGAGACACATATACTTAGTTCAAGCAATGGAATAACACCAGTTTCTACCTGCATGTGGAGCATCAAGCTAATAGAACCTATTACTGAGTGTATGTTGCAGACCTTGCTTAACCTCGTAACACAACACGACTCATCTCACAACGTAAAAGTGCAGATTCATATATACACAACCCCACCATATGAATTGTTGAAGAAACACACAGTTAGTTCGGCCAAAACACAGTCCCCCTTATGTCGGGGAACGTTTTTATTTATAATGTTTTTTAAGGCACAAAATCATAGAGGGGCCGGGGAGGGTGTAAAAGAGGGGGGATACAGAGGGGAAAAGTCACTCAGCTGCGTCTGCCACCTCGCGCCGCTCGAGTCTTGCCACCCCGAGGAGCCCCGGAGGGACGGTAGGTTACTGTCTGCTGGACACGACGTTCCCTACCATCTCCTCCGGTCGTGGATGGGCCGGCGGTGGCAGAAGCGCCGTCTCTTCTCCTGGCCCTCTTGGAAGGGCCAGCAGCGGCGGCGGAGGTAGTGGTAGCGGCGACGGAGACAGCTCGACGTCGCGGAAGCCTTCTGACTCCACCGGCAAAGATGGGAGGCGGAAAATGGGGTTGGAGGATGGATCTCTCCTCTGCCATCTCTCTGCATGTCGAGGTCATCAACCGCAGGGCCTTCCCGAACAGACCAGCGTCGAAGAGGGCGGCCGTCAGAAGAGGAGCTCTCTTCTTCTCCGGCACACGGGCCTGCTCCAGCCAAAGATGACGCTGGCCCAGGGTGGCCAGGGCACGCACTTTCCCCATGGCTATGGCCAGCACCTGGGAAAGGTGCAGGACAGCTCCAGCAGCCTGGGTGATCTGATCGCATTTTACCTCGTTCAGATCCGTGCCGCCCGTCATGATCCCCGATACAAATCTAGCCAGGTGGGCGATGTTAGACGCCGCAGCCAGCGATTGTGTACCAGGGATGAATGACTGGTCACCCCAATAAGCCAATCGCCTAGCCGATTTCCCCTGGAGGACCGGCTTGCATAGGGGTTCCCACACCATATCTGGACAGAGGAGAGCGGCCATCGGACTGTCAAGCCGAGGCACGCCCTCCCCCATACCTTTGACTAACCCCGACACCCGCGTAACTGGTACGTAGGTGGGAGTTAGTCCCATGATGTTGGACACCGCTTGACCCCGACGAACATAGGCCCCCATCGAGGGGAAAAATGGGTAGACAACGTCCACCCCTCTCACTGGGCGACGCTGCCAGGGATGACCTATGAGATCATCAGGGACAGGTGCAGGCAATGGCAGCGGCAGCGGCACGCCGTTTGCGGCGGCGGCTACCGCCATGAGCTCGGGAAACAAAGCCTGCAGTTCCCCCTGCAGACTTTCCTCCACCGACCCCGCATCCCTCACATGCAGCAGGCTGCGACTGGTTAAGGAGCCACAGTCTGATGTGGCCGACAGTAGGGCATCCTGTTGATGAGGCCAAGGTGGTTCCTCGACATCCTCGAACAGGGAGCCCCATGGAGCCATTTCTCCCCCCTCCGGGGTCTCCTGAGGAGGGATACTCTCCTCCACGGGACCATCATACAAGAATCCGTCCGCCTCTTCCATGAAGTCCTCAGTTTCCATCGGAAATCCAGAGCCGGACGCATCCTCGCTGGTCTCCAGCAGTTCCCCAAACCCAGGCCGTTCGCGTCTGCACGCTACCATCTTGCGACGTGAACGGGCAGACGCGAAAAGTTTGCGTCGCAAATCCTCTGGCTCCAAGACAACCCCCCGTTCACCAACGGACGATACCCCGGAACCAGAAGAACCAGAGTCGAGATCAGGCCATCGCCGGAGCGACGGCACCGACTCCTCGGCTCTTCGGAGAGGCAAACTATCCATCGGCTGTCTCCTGGGCTGGGTCGGCAACCACGAAAGTGGCAACAGCCCAGCACCAAGACGCACGACAGAGGCGGGAATGGAGAACCGCTGGTGAAGAGTAGGTCTAGCGGGTCTACTCTCCGCGGAATACATTATGACCCAAACTTTTTCTTTACAACAGATGTGAGAGAAGAAAAAATTAAGCACAATGTAAACTCGTCACAACTCTTTTCAACTAACAACACGTCAAGTGGGGTACTACCAGGCACTTCCTTGTGGTGAAAGCGAGAAGGAGGAGAGCATGTGACCACACACCTGCTTATGAAGGTAAGCTGATGAGGGGTGTGGTCAGACTAATACTGGTATTAAAGGTACATTTGTGGAATTTATTCAGTGCGCGTGCACGTACGCGAGAGAGTGCAGAGTGATGCCAAGCAGAGCCCCTAATGATACAGAACTGTAAGTCACAGTAACTGAACATATTTGAGTTGACTCCACTTGAGAACTGTAAGTCAGAGTAACTGACCATATTTGATTTGACTTAACTGAGAACCTTAAGTCACAGTAACAGACCATATTTGAGTCTCCTTAACTGAGAATTGTAAGTCTTAGCCAACTGAAAACATTTGAGTTGATCAACTTAAAAAATTTGAGGCATGGGATTACGTAAATTTTTTTAAGTTCTGGAAACTTATTCGGGTTTACAGTGTACAGCATAATAATATTTACACATATATATATATATAATAGATTATAAAATGCTAATGATGTGTTGGAAGCTCATCTGTTCAGAATCCCCCTTCTTAAAGCAAACTGGAAACAGCCAGATCAGGGCTTTGATTCATGCTGGTTATCGGATGGGTCATCGTGACCTATTATGTGTGCTCATAGCTATTACTATACTGCATTATGAGTCATTCTGAATATCCTCATAATCATTTATAGATGTTTGTGTTAAATAAATTGTAGGCAAATATTTTGACTGTATTGCACTTACCCATTGGATGAGGTTTGCACATAAGTATATCTAAAAATTTACTTGAAACAATGGAACTTATATAAACAAGAATGCACAGTTAAGATTCAGCGATGTCCACTGTGCAGTTTGTATGTGAAGGTATAGACCTGTTCGCTATACACGTCAGACTCGGTGTGCGCGCGCATCACGGGGGCAGAAAGGAACGTAATCCTGGTTAGAACAACGGGGCAGACTACAATATATTTGCATTTGTTATCCATGCTAGCGATCTAAACAATCAATCCATGCCAAAGCTAGATATGTAAAAGGTGAAAGACTCACACTCACAGCCACGCTGATTTGGCAAAATTACATCCAGCCGTTTTCGTTAGAAACAACTTATAGTCAGGGGAGTGTCATGGTTTTAGCGCAGCAGCTCGCACAGGTCCGGGGCAACTTCGTCACGTGACTCAGTTGGTATTGCTGATTGGCTCGAACACGGTATGTTTGTAAACAGCGAACAGGTCTATTGTTGCCCTCTTATGTGTAGAATCCAGGTACAGAGATATTAACTGGAAGATAAGTCATCAGGAACGCTCCAAATCACACACAAACACAATCGCTCAGTAATGCACACAAAGAGAATACAAAATATATGTTTTTATTTTTTAAAGAGTTGTACATAAATATGCAGCACTTGGCATAACATGTGCATTAAACATGTTTTACAACTGTTTTAGTCAAATGAATGAAAATTAAATAAATAAATTATCAAACTCAAAGTGTACATATTTCATCCACAGGAAGTTCTGTTGGATGTGGCACAGATAGACCCCCCTACTCATCCTCTCAAGAAACCTGAGACTAAATCAATTATGGCAGAGTATATTTGGCTAGCGCAATCGGAAAGATTCAACCCAGAAAAGTTCAAAATGTAGTTAAATGGTAAATGGTGCATTTATATAACAGCTTTTATCCAAAGCGCTTTACAATTTATTCCTGACATTTTTACCCATTCACTTACACATTCACACACCGACGGCGGAGGCGACCGTGCGAGGTGCCTTGCATGCCTCAAGGACACATCGACACGCTGCCCGGGAGGAGCGGGAATCAAACCGGAAACCTCCGGATTACCAGACGACTGCTTTACCGCCCGAGCCACTGGTAATTGGTTAAAGATTATATTGTTCTCAAATGCTACCAAAGTGATTACAAAGTGATGGCTGAGTCAGTCAGATTACGTTGAAGGATTGTAAAAAAAAAATTAAGTGTTTCTCTGGACAGGTGTGTAGGAGTGGAACAGATGATGGTCGGATGAACAAAACATATATAATAAATATATATATTTATTTATGAAGACAGTGAGAAGACTATTCTCTTTTAACCCTCGCATGGTTATGGACTCGCTTTAATAATAATAATTTATTTGAACCTGGGATTCACTGGCCATGGCACATTTTTATCAAGAACATATAAAAGAAAAAAACGTCTGTGCTGCACCCCCCCCCCCCCCCCCCCCCCCCATTTATAATTATGTGGTGTTCAGGACCCGGAAGTGTGTGTGAATTGTAGGTGAAAACATGTAAATATGCTAACAATGAAACACAAAAGTTCACTTCTTACAGTATGTCTGTTTTTACAGACATCACATTTTATCACAAAAAGCAAATAGCACTTTTATTGATAAATGTGACCCAGCAGAGGTAAATAGCGAATATTAACCATATTTGCTTTCTAGATTGCTTATAATTGAGATAAAGCGAACATCGGTTAAGTATTTTTTTTTTTACATAAATCGTTATGGCTTTATTGTTTTTAAAATCCCAATAATGTGGTGGATCCACCACCAGATGAACCGTGAACACAGGACGAGTAACACAACAACATGGACACCACCAAGGGTTAACGCAAGGATTATAAAATGTAACATTTTAGGTTACGAACGTCGTCACATTTCTCAGACGATCATTCAAGTCACTTTGAGGCAATTCATATGAATGAATTCATATTAATTATAATAATTATTCATATGAATAATTATATTATTATTACAATCATCACAATGGCAAGTCATCGGTGCTGTAATTGTAAAAAAGCAATAACACAAAACACTTTATGAAACAACATAAACAAGTACTTGATGCTTGTTAGGGCTGCATAATTCAATGTGCAAAAAACATCTGTGGCAAAAAAAAGTGTCAGACTCTGCAAGTCACCTTAGAAATGCTGCTGTTAGCGCAGTGGACTAAGTACCATCGCAGAGACTCTGGGATCGAATCCAGCTATCAGCGGTACCTCCGGCTTGGTCAGTCGTCCCTACTAACACAATTGGCAGTGTTAGCGGGTGGGAAGCCAGTGGGCTGTGTGTCCTGGTCATTGTAAACTGCGACTCCTACCTGTTCAGCAGGGAGGGGATCTGGGGGAAACTGAAACTCCTCGCTCGCTGTCAGGTGAAAAGAAGCGGCTGGCGACTCCACATGTATCGGAGGAGGCATGTGGTAGTTCTACACCCTCCCGGGAGAGGAAGTAATGAAAGGAAGTTCTGTGAGAATGTTGCGGCTGTGTGACCAATACTCTTATAGGCTCCGTTCACACTGCAGGCCTTTAGTGCTCAATTCTGATTTATTGCTCAGATCTGATTGGCTGTTCACATTATTTAAAAAGAAATTTGGCCGATATCAGATTCCAGTGTGAACCGGTCATGCTCCTGAACTGATCCGCATGCGCAAATTAACAAAGAAGATGGACGTAAAAAAAATAATTATGACGAATGTCAATCTAGAGTGACGTAAAAGTCGCATGACTGTTTCAGACTGAGGTCGCGTTGCAAAAGATCAGACCTGTATCTGATTTAGAACCACATATGAAAGTGGCCCAGATCAGATGTTTTAAAGATTACATTCAAAAGTCTCCTTTATTATGAAGCAAGCTTCCAGGTGCCAGTAGTTAGTAAATACTGTCAGGTGCCAGTAGGTAGTACAGACAGACAGGGTTTCAGGTGCTGCCGGTTAAAAGTCTCATGACCTCGTCCCGTGGTGCAGGAAGCGGTAATAAAGGCTGCCATCTTGGAAGAACCGGTGGTCCTCGTCGTCGACGTGCCGGAGCACTCCGCCCCGCTGGAGCCTCTCTCCGTAGAAGACCGCCGCCCCCCGGTCCCGGGCCAGGCCCGCCCCCTGGAGCCAGTCCACCATCTCGCTGCCCTGGAACCAGTCCGCCGCCGTCCCCTCCGCACGCCTGGTGAGGGTCACAGGAAGTAAGACTTCATGAAGTCGAGGGGGGGGTGACAGGTTTCCGTATGCTCATTCACTTCACTTTCACTTTCACTTTCAATTCACTATGAATTGAAAATGGGGGACCCTGATGTAAACAAGACAAACGTCTTTCTCTGGTCTGCATCCCCTTAACAATTGTGTGTATTGAGCTGTACTGTATTGTACCCATTCTGCAATCTGTAAAATAACGTTTTCATTAATTCATTCATTCATTCATTCAACGACAATGACACTACAACAAAACATCAACTACACTCACGGCACAGACATCCACACGTACACACTCACTTTAAATAAACACGCACCGTAACACCCACTTTACTCCCTTTAGACACTTTAACACACTTTATATGTATTGGTAAAGAGATTTGCACTACAATTCATACCTCATTGCACCTTACCCTAAGTTTGTACCTCATCACATTTCTGCATGTACCTCACTGTTACTCTTTTTACTCTGTATTGTATATTGTATATATGTATATATTGACTGAACACTTTTTGTTTACATACTTTTGACTTTTTCTATTTTATACTTTTTATCTATTTTATCTAGCACACTCCCAGGGGCTCATACAGAAAAAAGCATTTCATGGAAAAGTATTCTGTATTTTACTATGACAACTAATAAAGAAACTTGAAACTTGAACTTGACTCTCATGTTAATCAATGATAAGTGTTCATTGTTAATTAATAATGTTAATGTTTTGAGTAAGGGGCAGGCGAAATACAATTTTCTTTTCGCTCACGGAATGTGCAAATTGAGATGTGCTTTGATTATGAAACAGTTTTATATTACTGTGCATTACCATAAACGGAACAAATAATTTTTTTATTAAATGACAGTATTCACCGGAGGGCCCGCTAACCACTGTGACCACTAGGAGGAGGATTGATTGATTGATTTAATTTATTTGACAACTTTGAAGAAGAAAAAACCACATACATTTGAAGCAAGCTTCTCGTACATATAAAGTCATCAAGGATAAACACAATAAAGTTTAAAGCTTATTTCCATTATGGTCCTTAATGGGGGGCGGGGTATCCTATTAGTCACCTATGATCCATTTCTTCAGACAGGGCTTGAATCTTTTTTTTTTGTATTTAATTTTTTTATTATTTTTTAAACAAACACATAAACAAACATGACAACACACGATTAGATATACAAGCATTGTTAACAGTGCACATCAAATTAAATCACAGTTTAAATAAATGTCTTATACAAGATATGCCCCTAATACCTGCTATCTATTCCCCTACACACATATGCTCTTGCTCGCACCCCCCACCCTGGACCCCCCAATGGATAATCCATCCATTATCATTCGCTCCTAACCAGACACTACCATTATATGCTAGCTTTTATTCTCTCCACCACTTCTAACCACATTGTCAATTTGGATTCATTGAGACCCAAAATTCTTGCTGTAGATATTTCTAGATAAATCACATCGAGATATGTAAGAATCCAGACCTTTCGACACATTTTTTCCGGTTGAATCCATCGTGATGCTATCAGTTTTTTAGCCACTGTAATACCAGATAAAACCAATCTCTTTAGCTGTGGATGTACTGCATACTCAAAAACATCATTCAGCAGTAATACAGAGGGGTGTACAGGTATATTCAGAATTAAGAGATTTGATAATTGCTGGGTCACTTCTTTCCAGAATATCTTAACTGGTGGGCAGTCCCAGTACATGTGCATAAATGTCCCCTCGTCCCCATTTGTACATAAGGAGCATTTGGAGTCTTGTTTAAGACCCATTCTGTTCAGTCTTATAGGAGTCAAGTATGTCCTATGAATATAGTTAAGATTGGTTTGTTGATGGTCCGGGTTCCTTGATGCAAGTCGAACATTTGCCCAGGCTTCTTGCCAATCAAAATCTATTTCCAGGTCTGGTATATCCCTCCTCCAAATAGAGTCTAGGTGGAGGGTTTCATACGAGGCCGTTAGTAATTGATGATAAAAATCTGATACAAAACCTCTCGATGTCTCTCTTTCATAGAAACATTTGTGGTATCTGTGGTGTGCAATTGGTATCCTTAATGGAACACCTTGAGACTTCAAACATAACAATAATTGTGCGTAAAAAAAATATGTGGAACCGGTGAGATACATTTTTTTTTCTATTTCATCATAACTACAAATACCCTGTTTGTTGAAAACATCTCCTAATGTATGTATGCCTTGCTTTTCCCATCTAGGGAATCTTATAGGTCGTTTTCCAATCAGGAGTGCATTGTTATTGAATAAGGGAGTATGATTATGCCATTTATGTGGGTTAGAATATTTTTTTTGTGTTTCACGCCATATCCGGATCGCATGTGTAATTATGGGGCCAAATTTCAGTTCGCATTGCTTAATTTATATTTTGGTGTATACTATGTCCTGCAGTCTCTGTGGTGCTACTATATTTACTTCAAAATTTCTCCAGGATACTGATGCTTGGGGTTCAAACCAGGTTGTCAGTGGTCTTAAAGTGTACGCCTTAAAATTGTGGAAATAATTTGGAATTGCCATCCCTCCGTCTGCTTTGTTTCTCTGTGCGGTGGATCTTTTTATACATGGTGGTTTGTTATTCCAAATAAATGTATATGCGGAAGAGTGTATTTTTTTCCAGTAACCATCTGGAGGGGGTAACGGAAGCATTGAGCTGATGAAGTTGATTCTAGGTAAGACATCCATCTTAACTATTGAAACCCGTGCCTGTACTGAGTTTTTAAGTTTTGACCACCTGTCAAAGTCGTATTTGATTTTATTTTGGATTTCTATGTAATTGTGTTTCACCGTTTGGCTTATGGTAGGGAATACTTCAACTCCCAAACATCTAAAGTGTTTAACCATTGGTATTTCTTCTGGAAGACTTGTATTCTTTGCAGGGGCGTTTAGTGGAAGGAAAGCCGACTTTGGCCAGTTTATCTTAAATCCCGATAGGTCGCCAAAGTCATTAATCAACTTGAGAAGATGAGATTAATTGATTGATTGAATACTTTATTTTGACACAAATCGTAGGACAAAAAAACATTTTAAAAGACAAGACAATAACAGTGTCAACAACGCTGGTCAAAAATGGATAAAACACAATAAAGCCAAGGCTTGTTTCCATTGTGGTCCATACATGGAACATAAAAAGGCACAGAAACACAAATGGACATGTACACTAGACAGGATACATCCTAAAAATGTGTATAAAAACACCTAACCTGACAACTCATACAGTTAACTAATGTTAAAAGAAAATCCGCAAACCCTTAAAAGCAACTCATGATAAAAGAAATAAAAGCCAAGTTATGATAAAAGAGATAAAAAACATTTTAACATGAGGCATTGCGGTGTTAGGGTTTTGCATGAACAGTATTACGTCGTCCGCATATAGACTAATGTTGTTTTGTGTGCCCTTGATTACGATTGGTTCTATGAGTTGGGATTGTCTTATATATTGTGCTAAAGGTTCTAGTGATAAATCGAATAGTCCGGGACTAAGAGGGCAACCCTGTCTAGAAGAGCGTGATACCGGAAATATTCCGGAGGTGATTATACCTGTTGTAATCATGGCCGATGGGTCTTTGTATAATACTTTAATCATATCAATGAATCCTTTTCCTAACCCCATCCTTTCTAATACTGCCCATAGATACGACCATTCCAGCCTATCAAAAGCTTTCATTGCATCCAGGGACAGCATCGCCTTGGGTGTGGTGTCGTCCTTGCTGGCATCTAGTACGTATAATAATCATCTTATGTTGTCAGTGATCAAACGGTTTCATATGAAGCCAGTTTGATCCGGATGAACTAAAGACGTCATATGCTTTTGAAGTCTGATGGCTAATACCTTAGAGAACAGTTTGATATCGGTTCCGAGGAGGCTTAAGGGTCTATAACTACCGCACTCTGTGGGGTCTTTGTCTTTTTTAAGGAGGACTGTTATGAGTGCAATATTGTCGTTCTTATGAAAGTTCCCCTCCTTGACTGAGTATAAAATCATATTAAGTAATAGGGGTCCAATTATGTCCCAACATGAGAGGTACATTTCTGGTGGGATACCGTCTCTTCCAGGAGCCCTACCACTTTGCATTTCGGATATGGCCTTCCTGAGTTCCTCTAGTGTGATTGGTGTTTCTAACTGTTTAGCATCATCCTCTGAAAGTTTGGGGAGGTTAATTTGATTAAGATATGTGTCCATTTTGTTTTGATCGAAGGTCGTTTCTGATTTATACAAGTTGGAGTAGAATTATTTGAATGTCGCGTTTATTTCTTTGGTGTCTGTTACAAGTCCTTGTTGTGCATTAATGGAAGTTATATCTGCAAATTTTGCGTTAACTCTTAATCGCGTAGCTAGTAGGTGACTTGGTTTGGAACCTTGAGAGTAATGCTGTTGTCTTGTGCTACGTATTTGTACTTCAGATTGTTAATCTCTATTTTTAGTAAATTAACTTGAGATTCCAGTCGAGCCGAGTCGTTATATTGTAAAGAAGTAAATAATGTAGAGTAAAGCGTTTCTAATTCCGCCAGTTTTGAGCATCGATTCTTGTGTATTTTGGATGAAAAGCTACCCGTGAAATCCTTGATCATTCCCTTTACCGACATCCATAATATTCTAGGGTCCGGCACCGAGTTCACATTCTCTGGTAGGAATACTGAAAGAGCTTCTTTGAGTTGTGTAATGAATTCCTTGTTATTCAGCAGTGTTGTGTTAAAGCGCCATCTTGGGGCTCGGGATGATAGTACACCAAATGATCCTTTTAGGAGTAAATAACAGTGATCTGATAGTGCATTGGGTACCATCTCCACTTCATAGTTATCAAATAGTCTCGGTGTTGCGAAAACATAATCTATTCTGGAGAGTGTTTTATATCTTGCTGATCGACAAGAGTACTTCCGGGTCGTGGGGTTGAGTGATCGCCATAGATCATTTATACCTGTATTCTTTGCCCAATCCTTTAACGCATTAGATGACTTTTTTTGTTCGTTGGAAAAGTTGGGATAAGATTTATCCAACCCAGGGTCCCAAATGGCATTAAAATCTGCACCAATTATAAATTAGTATTCTGGAAGGTTTAACATTTCCCTAGTGAGTGCAGTGTAGAAATTAGTTTCGTATAGATTTGGGGCATATACCGCTACCAACGCTATTTTCCTATTCTTGTGTATAATCTTAGCTATGGTTATCCGACCATCTGCATCAGACCATACTCCCTTCAATTCAATATTCAATTTCCGTTTCATGACTATAGCATCTCCACGGGTTCTCGTTCCAAAGGAAGAGTGACTAATGTTATGGTATGTGTTGTCCGCTAACATAGCTTTGTCTCCCACTAAAATGTGCATTTTGCTTAAGAGAGCCACATCAACCTGTTTGTTTTTCATCAATGTGAGCACGCTTTTGCGTTTATGTTGATTATTTATTCCCCCAGTGTTCCAGATCATTATATTCAAACTAGCCATAATCTATACATATTGATTTGTATTTGTTGGTAATATTTCTGGAGTGCGAATTCACAATGGATTTACATCCCACTGTTGAGGTCCCGTTGAGAGCCGAGCATAAAAACATACATATATACAAAAAAAAACCTGATCCCCCCTCCCTTACAGAGTCGTACAAGGTACCTATTTGATACCTCCTTCGCGTACAACTTCTTCCTTTCCTGCACCTCCGGTCTGCCCAGAATGAGCAATTTATCCTAAGCTTTCCTATGTATACCATAGAATCTTTTAATTCTAATGTAATAGAATGTCACCTAACCTGTGACCAAGCCTCTCTCCCGTTAATGTAATTATAACAGAATGAAAATTATACCTCAATTGGTATACTCATTTAAACCTCTCTCTTTTTTTTTAAACCTTCTATTAACATTTATTGGTTAGAACATTTCAGAATAAAGAAATAAAGAATAAGAAATAGTGATGTTTAGAATTAGATATCGAAAACCCATGTAATCCGGGAATATCTACTTAAATTTTTTTTTAAATACCTTTGCATGTTTACACATCTAAACGACAAGGAGAATTTTAAATACTTGTATGCAGATCGTCCCCCGTCATCCGTGATCATTAATCTGTTATGGTGGTCGTTGTTCTTCACATCTATTTCCTGACCAAGTCTCATATCGTTGTTATTTCACGGGGCCATCATTGAAAAAGGTATTGTATTCCAGAGTGCTGCCCGCCGCTCGTGACTTGCAGATTGATGTTTTAATGTTCCAGTACATTCCTCGTGCCATAGAACAATAACAATCCAGTATATTCCAGAATATTCCGTTATGACTCATAGCCTTCATGTAAGAAAAATTGTCGAAAATTCTAGAATGTTCCAAAATGGTCGGTATCAAATCAGACCTGCATATTACCGTGAATCTATATATATATGGTGTTTAGCGTTTTATATCAAATTACTTATTTCTCATTGTTGTCAAAATCTTGTATGTTGCCGTTTTGATGTCCATGCAATTGTAGCGTTATCCAGGAAAGATGAATCTTGTCATCCACTTTTTATATTCTTCATGTAATCTTCTGCCGCCTCAAGCAAACGTAGCACAAATCTCTTTCCTTCTCCCTCAACTATAGAAAGATTAGCTGGATACCGTAAGATGGGGTGGAGACCTTTCTCATATAGCCGGTTTACTACACCCTTGTAGCGGGCCCGCAGAGTTATGGCTTCCTTGCACAAGTCTTCATAGAACCACACTCTTTTCCCTTTGTACATCAGTTTCCCCCATTTCTTGCGTGATTCCCTGATAATCGTGTCTCTTGTTTCAGTTTCCCGTAGACTAGCAATTATCACTCTTTCCTTGTTGTTGTTATTGTAGTTTTCAGATCCAATTCTGTAGCGTTTGTCCACTATCGGTTCTGTAGTTAAAATTTCAGAACCTAGGATTTCGAATAGCACTGCAGCAAACTTGTCATCTGTGCAGTTGACTGATTCATCCAAACCCACTATACGGAGATTGAATCTGCGGGCGTGCCGTTCTATTTCTAGCAGATGGATCAAGTTTTCCTCCTTGTTGTCATGGATTGCCTGCCGGAGCTGTTTGTTTTCCAGTTGCATTTCCTTCGATACTTCGGCGATAGCTTCAGATAGTTCCTTATTCTTCTCCTCTTGCTTCCGTGAGTATTCGATCCCAGTATTTGCAACCGCCGTTATGCGATCGGATTGTGCTACAACCTGTGTCTTGATATATTCAAATTTAGCCTCTATGGCTATCTTAAATGCGGTAGCATTAATCTCGGCTCTTTCCACAGCTTTAGAAATATCATTAACCTTGTCGGTTAAGATCTTCATCATATCTGTCATCAGCGTTTTGAAGTCGGGTGAAATACTCTCCATGACTGTTTCGGCTGAGGTCGTTTGGATGTTAGAATCCATGCTATTGTCGGGCTTTTTATTCTCAATTGCGTCTGCTTTTCCCTTCCCTGTGGAACGTGTCACCGCGCCGTCTGCCATTGGAGAATCTGCTTCACGGCTTTTTGAGTTATCTTTCTTTGCTGGCATGTCGCGTTTGACTGTTGATATAGTTAGTTGAAGGTCTTAGTTAATATATACGTCGAGGTTTAAACACATTAGTGTTGTATAAAGTAGGTTTTAAGCGAAATTAACAAAAAAATGGAGCGGAGCTTGTGACAGATGCGACCGTCACATACTGTCGTCAAACCGGAAGACAGGGCTTGAATCTATTTGCATTTCTTATCATTTTCAACTCTGCTCAAATTGTGTAATATTAAATTTTCTTTTTTTTATATATTTTTTAATACTTTATACTATACCAAAATACTAGGTCTTGTGGCATGTTTTAGTTAAAACATCCCCATTTCATGTAAATTCAGTTGAATTGTAACTCTGCACTGTGCATTCAATATGCAGCGCACTAATCCATCACATCCAGAGACCACCGACTATAACATGAGAAGGATCACTGTGGTAATAAACATAAATTTGTTGTTTAAATAATAATTAAAAAAAAATATATATATATCTTTTAATACTAATAAAAATATCGATATTTATCGATAATTTTGTCCCGATTTATCTATTCTTCCAAATGGCATATCGTCTCAGCCTTACTGACGCCACGTATATTCATGTCCGGGGCCAAGCGCTCCGCTCCAGACAGCGGGAGATACTAGGAGCTCATGAGTTCTGTACAACAAGTCAGCAGGAAGGAAAGGTACAACTCTGGCAGCTAAGGGTCAGTAAGATTGTTTGTCTTGAGTGCATAGTAGGCCTGTCCCCGACTAAGGATTTGGGATTTTATTAAAGTTATTATTATTTTTTGGATCATTCCATTTGGGCTGTGGGGGTGCTTAATGTCTGATTTAACTTAAATCAGACATTAAGCACCCCCCACAGCCCAATCAGACATTCAACACCCCCACAGCCCAAATGGAATGATCCAATTTGCATTTAGACTGAGAGATTGACAGTCGACTATGGCTCCTTTCGATCGATTAGTTGACTATTCGACTAGTCGAGGTCAGCCCTAGTGCATAGTAGTATAGACATATTACATACATATTAGCATAGTAGGTAGTAATATAAGCAAGGTGGATTCCTTAGTAGCAGAGTGCTTGAGAGTAAAAGACATTACAAAGGTTTTTCCCCCCCCTTCATTATAGATATGAATTGAAACATGAAAAGGTTTTTAGTCGACAGCAGCGAATTGGGCGGGTTTCAGCTGTCCTGACTGTGATGGTTTCAGCTGTCCTGACTGTGATGGTTTCAGCTGTCCTGACTGTGGTGGTTTCAGCTGTCCTGACTGTGATGGTTTCAGCTGTCCTGACTGTGGTGGTTTCAGCTGTCCTGACTGTGATGGTTTCAGCTGTCCTGACTGTGATGGTTTCAGCTGTCCTGACTGTGATGGTGTCAGCTGTCCTGACTGTGATGGTTTCAGCTGTCCTGACTGTGATGGTTTCGGCTGTCCTGACTGTGATGGTTTCAGCTGTCCTGACTGTGGTGGTTTCAGCTGACTGTGATGGTTTCAGCTGTCCTGACTGTGGTGGTTTCAGCTGTCAGCTGTCCTCACTGTGATGGTTTCAGCTGTCCTGACTGTGATGGTTTCAGCTGTCCTGACTGTGATGGTTTCAGCTGTCCTGACTGTGATGGTTTCAGCTGTCCTGACTGTGATGGTTTCAGCTGTCCTGACTGTGATGGTTTCAGCTGACCTGACTGTGATGGTTTCGTTTCGGCTGTCCTGTCTGTGATGGTTTCAGCTGTCCTGACTGTGATGGTTTCAGCTGTCCTGACTGTGGTGGGAAGTTCGTTCCACCATTGTGGAGCGAGGAACGAGAATAGCATGCTTCTCTTTGGTGATGGGTCTGAAACGGTTTGTTCTTTAAAACTTTAGGGACACTGCTGAACCAGGAGCAAGAAGCGTAGTCAAAAGGACACTATGCAAGAGCACCAGCAAGTGTTTCCAACGCTGCTTGTTCAAGACATCTGGAGATTCTAGCAAGGAATGTGATTCGATTGTTAATCTTTATAAGAGCTTTCTGTGCCAGACAGGTGGTTATCAAGCACACATCCAGGGTAATTTACAGATCCCTTCTCTGTAATCACAGTGGCTCCTACTGTACCACAACTCTAAAACGTTGTCTGACCTTGGTCCCGAATAATATTGACTCTGTTTTCCCCTAGATGTAGAGACCTTTCTGAAGTTCTATGCTCAATGTTTGTTCAACCACGCTTTTGTCTTTGTGGGAAGCGAGCAGGGCGGGATCATCAGCGTACAAGAAGAGGTCACAAGCTGAGTTTAGGTCATTGATGTATAAAAGGAAGACGAGCGGACCAAAAACAGACCCCTGAGGAACACCACAGTCCACCAACTTTGGTTTGGACATCTGTCTGCCTTTAACCCTTTCACTAACACTCTACCAAAGGGTTAACCCTTTCACTACCACTCTACCAAAGGGTTAACCAGTGGTGCGTTGGTCATGGGACGGGGTTGCACGCCGTTCAACCAGGTCTGTGAGCAAGAGCACGCACACGCACATGCATGGATGTGCACGCGCGTGCACACAAGAATGCGCTGCATTCGACTGATACGCCAACTTGCCAAGTACCCACCTGGCTACTTTGCATAACATTAGCTCAGGTCATCAGGTGTGTTCAAATACGTCCTCAGATACATTCACACAAAACTTGTGAATGAAATGTGTTACATTCCATTCCTAGAGGCAATTAGGCATTGTCTTTATTCTGTGCGCACGCGAGGGAACATTTATCTGCGTGCGCGGGAGCGTGGGCGTCATTAAAACACAGTGCAACCAGGTATGAAATCACCAACGCACCACTGGGGTCAACCCTTTCACTGCGACAATACAGAAGGTTAACCCATTCACTGCCACGCGACAAAGGGTTAACCCTTTCACAACCGCACTACAGAAGGTTACCTTCTGTCGTGTGGTAGTGAACGGGTTAAGATAGGAACTGAGCCGTTAAAGCTGCGTCATTGAAGCCCTGACGTTTGAGCCTCGTTGACGAGGTGAAATGCTTTCTGGAGGTCTAACGTTACCATTCCACAGCACCTTCCCCCATCCATCACTCCTCTGATGTGGCCTGCGGGAAGCAGTAGACCAGTGCCAGTGGAATGGGACCTCCTGAAGCCTGATGGGAACTGGAACATAAGAGATATGCTTATCAATCTGCTTGTATTATAATCCTTTCAATGACTTTTTCGATAATACACTCAAAATAGAAACAGGCCTCTAGTTTCCTTGGTTCCAGTTTGCTTCCTCTTTTGAAACAGGGGAATAACTTGTGTCTTCAGATCACTGGGAAATGTTCTTGTTTCGATGGATTTATTAACTCTTTCACTGCGACAATACAGAAGGTTAACAACATGTGAAGAAGGAAGGAGGAGTAAAAGGCAGCGAGTGAAAGATTGTGCAGAAAGAGAGAGAGAGGCAAGGGAGGAAGGCTCAGCAAAGCACATGCACCTGTAAGCTGTAAAAAAAATTGTATGTACATTTACACAGGGATGCAAAGACACCAGGCACGTGCACACATATAGCCCAAGGGGTGCTTGAGCACCTGCCATTTTGAGCCTCAAAAAAGTGCCAGAAAAAAAAATTCGTTACGCATATAGACTGCCCTTCCAACTGAAAAATTTCAGGATAGAATCAAAATATTAGGTAAAGAGAGAGAGATGCCCCATATTGCAGTTTGCATGGCCTCCTCAGCGTGCCTCTCCGCGGACCTATATATTTTATGCATAGCGTGGTGGTGATGATGATGATGATAGAAACCGCTGTGGCGCATACAGTTGAATGCTGGTATTATACTCACTGAGGGACACGAAGAAGTCAAGTCCGATGGGATTTGGGAATCTCAAATACAAATCGGGATTGGAATAAAAAATGCATTTATATTAAACAATACAGAATATACAGCACTTCTTGGGGTCTGTAGGGTAAGATAAGATAAGATAAGATATTCCTTTATTGATCCCCTTGGGGAAATTCAGGCATCATAGCAGCATGGGGGGGAGGGGGGGAGGGGTACAGGTAGTAAAACAACACAGTATACAGGTAGTAAAAGACAACACAGGCAGTGTAAACAATTTGATCAATATGGTCAATATAATTTACTATCTGACTAGCTGAGGAATATTCACATTATTCACAGTGTCACATGAGGTGCAGTATGCAAGAGGTAGTGTTATAATAATTTACTATCTACTGAGTATACATTAATCAAAGTACCAGGGTAGTCTACTTTGTCCCCCTTGGGTTCCTATAAGTCCCAGGTCAATGTCTGGTAGCAGTCGCTGTCGCTGCCCCCTGTTGTGGGGCCTGGAGGCTGCTAGTCGCTGCCCACTGTTGTGGAGCCTGATGGCCGCTGGTATGAAGGACTGTCCGAGGCGGTTAGTTGAGTGTCGGGGGGGGATGAGTCTGTGGCTGAACGAGCTTCTCATCTTGACTAGCTCGTCGTAGAGGGGGTGGTAGGGGTTCTCCATGATGGCATCCAGCTTCCTTATCATCCCCCTCTCTACCATCACCTCAAGTCTAGGTAGCTCGACTCCCACCACGGAGCTAGCCTTCCTCACCAGCTTGTTGAGCTTGTTGGTGTCCCTTGAGTTGATGTAGCCTCCCCAGCATGCCACAGCATAGAAGAGGATGCTGGCCACAACAGACTGGTAAAAAGACTGCAGCAGTTTGTTGCACACATTGAAGGACCTGAGTCTCCTCAGGAAGAACAGCCTGCTCTGTCCCTTCCTGTAGAGGGCCTCTGTGTTGTCCGACCAGTCCAGTTTATTGTTCAGGTGTACCCCAAGGAACTTGTATGAGTCCACCATCTCCACATCCACCCCTCGGATGGAGATGGGAATCGGGGGGGGCCTCTTCTTGCCCCTCCGGAAGTCCACCACCAGCTCCTTGGTCTTACTGGTGTTGAGTTGGAGGTGGTTGCTGTCGCTCCACCCCACGAAGCTCTCCACCAGGGCTCTGTACTCCTCCTCATCATCGTCGGTGATGTAGCTTATGATGGAGGAGTCGTCTGAGAACTTCTGCAGGTGGCACCCGCTGGAGTTGCGGCAGAAGTCTGAGGTGTAGAGGGTGAAGAGGAAGGGTGACAGCACAGTTCCCTGGGGGGCGCCGGTGTTGCTCACCAG
This sequence comes from Notolepis coatsorum, assembly GCF_963971535.1. Lineage (NCBI taxonomy): Eukaryota > Metazoa > Chordata > Actinopteri > Aulopiformes > Paralepididae > Notolepis > Notolepis coatsorum. The sequence continues at coordinate 157,001,466 of NC_140169.1, read as the reverse complement.
TACGTCAGACTGACTGTCCTTTAGTCTGACGTACTGTGGCCTCTCAGTGAGGTAGTCCTTGATCCAGGCCACCAAGCCGTGCTCCAGCTGCATCGCAGAGAGCTTCTCCGCTAGCAGTGACGGCTGGATGGTGTTGAAGGCGCTGGAGAAATCAAAGAACATGATCCTCACTGAGCTGCGCGGCTTCTCCAGGTGCGTGTACGCTCTGTGGAGCATGTAGATGATGGCATCCTCCACCCCGATGTTTGCCTGGTATGCAAACTGCAGGGGGTCGAGGGAGTCACGCACCAGGGGCTTGAGGTGTTGCAGGACCAGTCTCTCAAACGTCTTCATGACGTGTGACGTCAGAGCGACTGGCCTGTAGTCGTTGGGGGTGCTGGGACGTCCCTTCTTGGGCACCGGGACAATGCAGGAGGTCTTCCAGAGCTGGGGCACCCTCTCCAGCCTCAGGGAGAGGTTGAAAAGATGCTGGAGCGGTGCTGCCAGCTGCTCTGCACATACCTTGAGCACCCTGGGATTGGTGTTGTCCGGTCCTCTGGCCTTGTTTACATTAATTTTGGAGAGCTGCCTACTGACCTGACTGGTTGTGATCGTCAGGGTTGGGGGTGGTGGGCAGTCTGCTGGTGTTGGGGGTGGGGTGCCGTTGCTGATGGGTGTGGGGGGGTGGGGGGTGGGGGGGCTGCTTTGTAGGTGTGATCTGGTGCTGGTGTCGATGGGTGGGGGGAGGGGTGTGGGGAGGCCACTCTGGTCAAAGCGGTTGAAAAACGAGTTGAACTCGTTTGCACGCTCTGGAGGGCCCTCCACAGCTGTGCCCTGCTGTTTGAAACCAGTGATCTTCCTGACCCCCGCCCACACCTCCCTGGTGTTGTTGGCCTGTAGTCTGCCCTCCAGCCTGTCCTTGTAGCTGACCTTGGCTGCCCTTAGCTCTTTTTTGAGCTCCCTTTGGACAGCCCTGGCCTGCTCAGTGTCCCCTGCCATGAAGGCCCTCTTTTTCCTGTTTAGCAGGTGTTTAATGTCCTTGCTAATCCAGGGTTTATTGTTTGAGAAGCAGCGTACCCTCTTTGTGGGTACGATGCTCTCCTCACAGAACCTGATGTAGTCTGTGATGCAGTGGGATAGTCCATCAATGTCATCACCGTAAGCCCTCTCAAACATATCCCAGTCTGTCGACCTGAAACACTCCTGTAGCTCCTCCTCGACGTCGTCAGACCACTGTGGGACAGACATGGTGGTCGGAGGCTGTCTCTTAATGAGAGGCGTGTATGTGGATACAAGCCTCACAAGGTTGTGGTCTGACTGGCCGAGGGGGGGCAGGGAAGTCGCACTGAAAGCCTCCTTCACGTTAGCATACAGGAGGTCCAGAGTTTTGTCTCCCCTGGTTTTGCAGGTGACATACTGGGTGAAGTTTGTCAGGGTCTTGTTCAGTCTGACATGGTTGAAGTCCCCATTGATAAAAATAAATGCATCCGGGTGTTTTGTCTGAAGCGCCGCGACGGTGGAGTGTATGACGTCACTCGCCTGCGCCGCCGCCGCGCTGGGAGGGATGTAAACAGTGAGAGCCAGGACGTGTGTTATTTCTCGCGGTAAATAGTATGGCCGCAGACTCAGTGCCAATAGTTCAATGTCGGGGGAACAGATACGTTCCTTAATGGTGATGTGCCCCGGGTGGCACCATTTGGAGTTCACAAAGACAACAAGCCCTCCGCCTCTCCGCTTGCCGCTCTGTTTACTCCGGTCGGCGCGCACCACCGTGAAACCCTCCTGTTCTATTGCACTGTCCGGGATGTTCTCGTTCAGCCAGGATTCGGTGAAGCACAGTAGGCTTGCCTCCTTGTACTCACGCTGGTTGATCATCAGGGCTGAGAGTAAGCACTTATTCCCTCCCCCCTGAACATTTATGGAGATGTATGGGCCTTTTAAGTCAGTGATAAAAGTGTCTTTCAAGGATAAGTGAGCTCCTGCACTGATTATTATAGTTCAATATTCAATATTTGATCACCAAAACCCCCCAAAAAGCATAAAAAGGGGGCCCCCCCCACCCGAAAAGGGCCCTTGAAAATCTGGCTTGTGCGCTACGCACGCTCGGTTAAAACACACACAGGTATAGTGCCCTTTTCAGCCTTTGAGCACCTGCCCCTCTAAAGTCCTGTGCACATGCCTGAAAGACACAAATACTGGTATTGGATACTGGCAGGAAAAAACAGGGTTCTGGTGTCAGTTAATTTCCCCCCAATGCTAATTTCCAATCCTCAAGAGCAATGAGTAATGATAGAAATCAAATTGAAGAGACTTTTCAAGAAGGATGTTTTCAAGAAGGATTTTAGAAGGATGTTGAATATCTAGTCTTTGAACTAAGTAGTTTCAGCCACTAGGTGTCACTAGAGCACCACCAAAACAATGTGTAGCGCACCACCAAAACATAGGCTGGCTGCTGTACTAATGCGGATCAAACTCAAACTAGGCATTGCAGATCTAATATGACTCAATCATGAGCAATATCATATCAAACTTACCACTAGAAATGTTGTCAGAAACATCATTTAGATTCTACTTTAGGTAGAAAAAGAGAAAGTTGACAAGCGAACACGCCGCCATTTTCTTTTTGAAAATGGGAGTAGAGAACCAGGGATCTCCCGCTAGCCTTCTGTAGTGTGGTAGTGAAAGAGTTAACCTTCTGTAGTGTGGTAGTGAAATGTTAACCTTCTCTAGTGTGGTAGTGAAAGGTTAACCTTCTGTAGTGTGGTAGAGAAAGGTTAACCTTCTGTAGTGTGGTAGTGAAAGCGTTAACCTTCTGTAGTGTGGTAGTGAAAGGTTAACCTTCTCTAGTGTGGTAGTGAAAGGGTTAACCTTCTGTAGTGTGGTAGTGAAAGATTAACATTCTGTAGTGTGGTAGTGAAAGGTTAACCTTCTGTAGTGTGGCAGTGAAAGGGTTAACCTTCTGTAGTGTGGTAGTGAAAGGGTAATCTTCTGTAGTGTGGTAGTGAAAGGGTTAACCTTCTGTAGTGTGGTAGTGAAATGTTAACCTTCTCTAGTGTGGTAGTGAAAGGTTAACCTTCTGTAGTGTGGTAGTGAAAGGTTAACCTTCTGTAGTGTGGTAGTGAAAGCGTTAACCTTCTGTAGTGTGGTAGTGAAAGGTTAACCTTCTCTAGTGTGGTAGTGAAAGGGTTAACCTTCTGTAGTGTGGTAGTGAAAGATTAACATTCTGTAGTGTGGTAGTGAAAGGTTAACCTTCTGTAGTGTGGCAGTGAAAGGGTTAACCTTCTGTAGTGTGGTAGTGAAAGGGTAATCTTCTGTAGTGTGGTAGTGAAAGGTTAACCTTCTGTAGTGTGGTAGTGAAAGTTAACCTTCTGTAGTGTGGTAGTGAAAGTTAACCTTTTGTAGTGTGGTAGTGAAAGGGTTAACCTTCTGTAGTGTGGTAGTGAAAGGTTAACGATAGGTTATGTATATAACCTAGTTATATTAGTATTGGCTGAGCGTCCCGCTCTTAGCCTTATGAGATACCCCTTATCTCCTAGTACCTATTGTACCCCAAACGACAACTTAATGCACCCACACCTGATGGGGCCCCGCCCCTATGGAGGCGTAGCCTATATAACCATGACTATGGTCACCAAACACTCTTCCTCGCCAAATCTGGTTCCAGCAAAAGATCCCTCAAAAGGGAACTCAGGGCCGCGCAGAGCCCTATCGTTATATCTCGTATTGGCTTATCACGTCCCGCTCTTAGCCTTATGAGATATGGGTTAGAGCGGACGCGAGACCCGACAGATGTACCCCCTGAGGACCCGTAAGCCCACATCAAGGGGTGCGGGGAGCCCTGTCACCCCATCCTTCCTAATGAAGGGGGGGCGCAGTCAACTCCACCTGAATGCGAACAAGAGGGAACCAGAACCCCTTGAACACACCGCATAGGCGGAACCACGTGTGACTCAACACACTGTGGCCCATACCCACACACTCCTGCTACCCTACCAAAGGACGGGAAGCAGGAAAGGCCACAGACCCCAGAACCGCCTGGGAGACAGAACCCCCGGTCATGTCCATGAGGTAAAACCTTACAAAGGGGCCCGGGGAGGACCATGAAGCTGCAGCACAGATGTCCTCCACCGAGGCCCCACCCAGGAGAGCGGCAGAGGCAGCCACCCCACGAGTGGAGTGCGCCCTGACGCCCCCAGGGGGATCCTGCCCAGCCAACGTGTAGCAGAGGGCAATGCCCTCGCACAACCAATGGGACAGGCGTTGTTCGATAGTGCCCTACCGGCATGAGAACCACCGTGACAGACAAAAAGCTGAACGGTGACCCCGAGGTCCTGAGTACGGCTGAGGCAATACCCAAAGCACGGACTGGACATGACAGGTGAAGGCCCGCATCTAACTCACCACCGTGAGGAGGCGGATGAAACGCCTGAACCACAATATCCCTGGAGCGGAAGAACTCCGGATATTTACAGGCACGAAGGCAGGATTAGGCCGCAGAGTGGCACCGCAATCGGAACGAAAGACAGGCACTCTGGTCGTACCGAGAGAGCACAAAGCACACCCATGCGTCAGCGGAGGTGACGGCCAGCAAGAACGCGGTCTTGAACGACAGCTGTTCCAACGGCGCCTGCTCGAGCGGCTCAAACGGGGCCAAGGACAACCGACCGAGGACCAGGTGAAGATCCCAAGTCGGAGCCCAGGAGCGTTGCACCGGCTTAACGCGTCAAGCACCAAGCAGGAAACGCTTCACAAGAGGGTGGCTGAACAAGACATCCCCTCAAACCCCTCATGATAGGAGGATATAGCTGCTGCATATACCCTCACCGTCGAAGCCGACAGTCTATCAAGGAGAAACTGGAGGTAACTAAGGACAGCATGCAGGAGGCTGAGTCCCGGCCCCCCGCCTCACACCACACTTGGAACATACGTCATCTGCCCGCGTAAGCGCGACAGTGGAGGGAGCATGCGCATTCTGGATGGTAACACCATCAGGATCAAGAACCTGCGCCCCTCAACGTACCCGTCCCAACAACTGACCTAACAGATGTATGGGGAAGAATCCCAGGCGGCACGGCATCGGTCCCAGACCTGCCTGGCTATGTCCAGACGTAATCCCCACCCGTCAGGATGAGGACCGCCCCGCGACAGTACACCTGCACCCACATTCTCCCTGCCGGGGATGTGGGGAGCCCTCAGGCCGCGCAGATGGAGGACGCCCATAGCCAGCCGCCCGCCGCCTGGTGCAGACAGGGGGAGCGTACTCCTCCCTGTCTGGCGATACACGACACTGACGTCGTATCGTCCGTCCTGATCAACACTATTTGTGGACCAGAAGGACCGCTTTCAACACCAACACATTGAACGTAGCGCAGACCGGGCAGCATGGTTTGCCAGCTGCCCCCTACTGCGTTGGCCCGACGCGTCACCAGCGAGGGAGACGTCGGTGAAAACGCAACGTGAGACAGCGCCGTAACCGTCCTAGGACGGAACCTCCCGAGCGTGTTGACAACACGCTCTGAGAGGGATGCCCATAGCCCTCCAACCGTTGACTGGGAAGAGGAGTACTCTACATCCAGTCTACAGCAACCCCAGGCTGGTAGAGACCTGCCTGGTACGAGACCTGACGATCCACCTTGACCGTGAAGGACCAGAACGTCGTCAGGGCAGAACACTCCGTAACCCCTGACGACGCATAGGCCCCAGTGCGGCCTCCACGCACTTGGTGAAGATGCGGGGAGCCATAGAAAATCGAATGGCAGCCTCTGGTACTCATACGCTAACCCTGCAAAGGAAGCGTAGGTAAGCCCTAGGATGGAAGATCGGAGATGCGCATACGCATCCTACAGGTCTATGGAGGAGAACCAGACCCCCACCTGACAGTGTTCAACAGGTAGGAGACGATCCAAAAAAATGCTGAACCTTCCCATGGGACAGGTCCAGCCTGGGTCTTACACCCCTCCCTCCCGACTTCTCAGGCAGAGAACACCGGCAGGAGAACGCCACGACGATGGCTTGCTTCGTCCACAGAGATTGGATCTCGTTGACCAGAGCTGTCACTGCTGGAGACCCTGACAATAGGGTCTGTACCAAACCTGAAAACGGGTGGGGTTGTGTAAACACAAGTCCCCGCCTCAGCGTTCTCTCCATCCACCTCGACATATGGTACTGCCGTAGTCATATGTAATGACACTCCCAACGCACCCGCCGCCATGTGGCGCAGGTCCGCCAGGAACTGTAGATAGTTGGCCCGGTCCCCCCGCTGTGCGTAGCCAACCCTGGAACCGTGCGAGCAGGGCGTTCCGTGTCGGGACATCTGACCCTGACACCACCCACGAGGCAATCGCACCCAAGGGGGGACCCCGACAGAAAGCGCCGGTTTGATACGGGGGGCTTCCTAGGTGAAAAAAGCCCCCCCACTGAACACCCCTCCAGAACATGCTGAGGAGTTGTTCTGCAGCCGGACATGCAAGGTGTAAGGACCCCATGGGTTCCTACTAGGGATGCTCGATATTGGCTTTTTTACCGATACCGATATTCCGATATTGTCCAACTCTTAATTTCCGATACCGATATCAACCGATACCGATATATGCAGGGTTTCCCCCCCAAAAAAACGAATAATTTCAGGTAACTAATCATTTCACTGGATGCAATATTGTTATTGTTTTTTATTTAAATTTTTTACCGATACCGATATTTTCCGATATCACATTTTACTGCCGATATCGACCGATAATATCGGTCGGCCGATAATATCGGACATCCCTAGTTCCTACACACCGTAGCCCTGCAGTGATATTACTACCACCTCAAATCACGCGTGCCTGCGACCACTGCCAATATTTCAGGAGTGGGAGGCACCAACATGATACCTGGCCTGGCGAAGGCGAGGCCGGAGAAGCCCGCACTGTGTGCCTCAAAAGGTTTCGAGCCCCCCTGCTGACAACACTTAAGTTGACAGACGTAACACCAGGCTCAACCAACACAGCTTATGGTGTGGGAGCCGCTTGACAGCACAACATTCTCACGGACAGACCCAGGCTCAGCCATCAACTGGGTGTCAGCCCCTGTCCCCATGAGAAGTGAAAGTGGGGCCGCCCGCGCTTCAACGAAGGCACACGGCCCGCAGCCAAAGGAAACAATCAGAGCCCACTTTTTACGCTGGTGTTGGGGAAGGGAGTGATCGGAGAGCGGGCTGCTCGCGGCAGGACGTGACGGCTCGTTTGTTCAAGCCGAACCCATCCTACTGTCGGCCTTGTGGACACCTGTCGAATCAACGCCCAGGATACCTCCGGCGGGGGAAAACATGGCCACCTGTCGAGGGCCTCGTCATCGCCGCTGACGAGGCCGTGCTCTCTCTTCTTCTGGCTGCGCGGTGTGAGGCGGTGTGGGGCCTAGGACAATACCGCCCGCGCTCCAGCAGAAGACCAAAATCCCCTGCGGAGAGGGGAACCCTGAGCGGTTATAGCTTGCGGCTGGGTCAAAGCTAATAACGTCAACAACCTCGCGCAAATAGTCGACGTCGGCTGGCCCTCAAGGCCCCGCCACCAGACACCATTTTTATTTTTTTTTAATAGAAAAAAACAGCAATTCGAACACAATTCTAATCGCTGCCAATTCCATACCGTGGCGGTACAGGCTTTAACAGCCCACCAGCCACTCGCCAGGCCGACCCACCCATGGCGTCGGCCGGGCGGGGCACTGTTTCAATATGTCAAAAACAAAGGACTGATGTTAACACGGAGCACCAGTGGTGGTTGCAAACAGCAACCTCCACTGTGGTGTGCACCATGAAAGGGTTAAATGAATAAAAGAACTAAACCACAAAATACTGTAGAATGAGCAAACCCATATACACAACGTTAAGGGGAGGCGGACCAGAACAAACTAGTCCCGCCTTCATTCAAAATATTCACAACAGCACACCAGCCCTAGCCTAGCCCATTTACCAAAAAAGGTAAACAAAGCCCCCCCCCGCACTACTCCCCCAGTATACCGATTGACCGTCAGTATGAAATGGTTGAGAGGAGAGAAAGCTGTAGCAAAGACAGACCTTCTCATAGCAGAGTGACAGAACGAAACAATAGCCCACTACACTACTACAGCCTAGCGTGAGGCGATGTGGGACCCGGATCAACAACCGCCTGCGCACAGACACGCAACATGTTTACCATGTCGGCTGGACCCATAGCCCCACTACCCGACGCCAATGTGGATAGGAACTAGCCAGCTGAGCCATAACCCGCCGTTAAGTCCCATCCTGCAGTAATATAGCTCTACTGCTACACCGCCGAGCTCACGCATCGGCCCCAGATGGGGACACCGTTCCACAGACCCCGCCGGAACACAGGTAACGTACCTGGCTAGGGTACCTAGCCACGGCCTACCCTGTTGTCAACCCATTTACCCATAAAAAAGGTAAATAGGACTCAGCAAAAAAAACCACAACAGCTACCGACTGACCTTCATTGATGAACCGGGCAAGAGGAGGGAGAAGTGACAACATCTCACGGCGGAGACATTAGAACAGCGTAGCAATTAGCATGTAGCAGTAGTGGTAGCATTAGCGATAGCAACCTCCGGTAAGCTTTCAACATTATGAATCTTCTCTGATCTTTTCATCCTGCTAGTTACATATGGTGCACGCAGCCGATACGATGGAACGAAAATAGAGGAAGAGTGTTTGGTGACCATAGTCATGGTCATATAGGCTACGCCTCCATAGGGGCGGGGCCCCATCAGGTGTGGGTGCATTAAGTTGTTCGTTTGGGGTACAATAGGTACTAGGAGATAAGGGGTATCTCATAAGGCTAAGAGCGGGACGCGATAAGCCAATACGAGATATAACCTTCTGTATTGTGGTAGTGAAAGGGTTAACCTTCTGTAGTGTGGTAGTGAAAGGGTTAAGACAAAACACATTATATCCTATATATAATTTGATATGAATTCCTCTTGTTTCTTTGAAGTACATTGTTTACAGCTTGTTATTATGTTTTCTTTTTTTTTATGGCCATCTCGGTCTATATGTTCACTTACTGTTTATGTGTCTTGTAAGACCATATGGACTGGGCATACATCTGTATGTAAGACACACAGAATAAAAAAGATCAATCAATCAAAAGTTGATTGGCAACCGGTTTGGCGAGAAACGGTGGTCCAGTGTAGTTCAACGGGGGACTGTATTAATTAAGCATGGCCTCATTAATGAGATTAGATTAGATTAGATTCTGATTTATTGTCATCATGCAGCACAAGTACAGCACAACGAAAAGAAGTTTGGCATCCAACCAGAGTGCAAATGTAACAGTAAAGTGCAACAGCAATATACAATGTAGGCTATAGGCGATTAAACTGGATATAAAATATATAAATTAGTACTACTGAGTAATAGTGCTAATCAGCTGTATGTACAGAGTTGTAGTATTAATATGTACAGTGATACAGGTGTAAGTCATACTGGCCAGCAGCGTAACTAGTAAGAGTAGGTAAGGGATATGTACAGATATAGATATAGTATCTACAGGTATGTAAAAAAGATTTTATTGCTCAGTCCTTTTAATCTCCCCCACAATGCAAAGCATTTAACACATCCTCTTTTGCTGTTAGCTAGCGTTAAGCGCTAATATTAACTGCCATAAATGGTAAATGGTGCATTTACATAACAGCTTTCATGCAAAGCGCTTTACAATTAGAGGTTAAGTGTCTTGCTCAAGGACACTTCGACACGCTGCTCGGGAGGAGCGGGAATCGAACCGGGAACCTACGGATTACCAGACGACTGTTCTACCTCCCGAGCCAATGTCGCCCCATAAATTACTATAATAAGTTATGAACTGCCCTCCGCTCTGCTGTAAACAGAAAATACACTTCATACAATCAGGAGAGAGAAAAACTAGTTTTAAGCAAATATGTACTTTAAACAAGTAAAATAATCTGCCAGTGCAGTAAGCAAATCTGGTTTGGCAAGATTTCTTGAAATAAGTAAATATATCTAGGGTTCTCTCTCCTGATAAAGTTGGAACGGGATTCCAGGGGGAAAAAAAGTCTGTTTACTGCAGAGCAGGAGGGTAATGAAAGGGTTAACATTCTGTAGTGTGGCAGTGACAGTGTTAACGTAAGGTTATGTATATAACCAAGTTCTGTGAATTATGGCGACGCTCAGCATCATCTGCACTGTACTTCACTTTGTGCACGTGCACTGAATAAAAAATTCCACCATGTACCTTTACATCCCAACATTCGTCTGGCCACACCCCCATCCGCTTACCTTCATAAGCAGGTGTGTGGTCACCTACTCGCCTCCTTCCCAAACTTTCACCACAAGGCGAGATCAAGGGCCGCAGCGGCGTCTGATGCTGAGCGTCGCCATAATTCACAGGACTTGGTTATATACATAACCTTACGTTCTGTTTCATTATGGCTTTCGCTCAGCATCATCTGCACAAGAGGAGCTGAGCGGGAGCCATAGCTCGACAAATGTACCCCGCTGAGGCCCCCCACAACCATCAGACCGGGGAGGACCGATCCCCCCCGACCCTCCCTAATGGAGGATACCCTCCCTATTGGAGGCTTACGGGAGAGAGACGGATCCGACCGTGCGAAGAGGAACTCAAGCAACTCAACGCACAGGGTGAGCAGACCGTGGCTTGACCCCACGACTACGCACACGGACAACCCGCATGCCACCAGGGAACGAACGGAAGGAACAACCCTCGTTACTGCCCCCAGAAATCACGGGGTCAAGAGCAAACCCAACCCCGTGGCAAGGCTGTAGCAGCGGAGCGCGAAGGAAGACCCAGACCCACTGAAGGGACTGGATTCCCTGGAAAAAGGGGGCCCGGAGAGGTCAATGACGCCAGGCATCAAGACCCCACCAGGCGGTCACTTAGTGACACCGCCGCCCACATCGCCAGCGTATTCGGATAGGGCCCCTCCAAGAGCGGGCCCTTTCCCCCCAATAGTACACCGCCTGGCACACTGACCCTGCAGAACAGGCAGTCAGCATGGCCGTAAGCACTCAAAAAAGTCCAACCAACGGAAGCAGGCAGCGCACCGGGGAAACCAGGCAGCAGGCTGTAACCTGAACCTGGAGCACTGCGGACGAGACAGGCGCCAAAGGAGTCAACTGAAAACAGCCCCCCCCGGCGGAAGGGGCGTATGCTGGCGTTGTTGAGCACCATGACAAAGCTTCCATTAAAAAAAACCCACCCAGAGGGGTCGAGGCAGAGAAGGCTGACACGATTGGCAGACGTCATGAACGTGCAGGGGCACACTCAACCGGGTAACCCAGGAGTTGACTCTGCTCCAACACACCAGGGAATCAACCACCCTCTTGGTACACAGACGGTGGTTGTTCCTATAACCCCTCAAGAAAAAACTCCAAAACACACCTGCGGGTATACACTGGCTATACCGCAGTACAAGTGTTTCAGTTTCCAAAAAAGGGTTATTCCAGGCCTACGGGTCGACGAAACATTACTTCGGACCGGGCCCGGCGGCTCGGGAAGCACACAGGGTTACCAGAGGAGGTCCAAAAGACCACCCAAACAGCCCCCTCTTCGCCCCCTCTTCGCCACCGAACCTGCTTAGCTTCCGAGATCGGACGAGATCGAGCGTGTACAGGTTGGTATGGCCGTAAGCCATTACGATAGTGCTGAGTACAACATGTACCCAACAAAGGGTCTCCATAACGCCTAACACTGTGACACCCGGGCCGACCCGGCATTTTCCCCCCCGAAAAAAGCACAAGTCACTCAGGGTACCAGAACAGCAGATCTGCATCCCCGGCGGACAACGGGTTAACTGACCTGGACCAGCGCGACCAGACCAGTCCCGTGCCCTAACCACGCCGACATGCCCACTCCAGAAGAAGGGGTAGGTATGCGTGTCGATCTAAAACATGAAAAGAGGGCGCCACCCAGACGGTCCCATTTGGATTGCGCTCAGTGGCCCACCCCAAGGGCGTGAGACCCCTCTACCTATGTTCTGAACTATTCCGTTAACATCCCCCAGATATGAACAAGAATTCATCGAGACAACCTAGTAAACTGGCGCTCGGAAGAGACAAAACTCCATCCCAGTTGCCCTATAAAAACGCTGTTTTAATAACGAGCAACCAAGGCGCACTTAGCCCCTGCGTGATTCTTAACAGAAACACCCCGAGCCAGCACTATGTACGCGTCGAGACCCAAACACATCAATGGATAGTCTAGCAAGACACCAAACATTGTTCCTCCAAGTCGCCTGGGAGAACGACACGGAGCCGTCGTGCTTCATGTTCCTTCCTCTTTTTATTTAAAAAAGAAAGAAACACAGACTGACATGAATCCCACGTGATGCAGCTGAGGGTAATTTTTTTTTACATTTTTACATCCCACCACCCTCGCCACAGGGAGGAGACGGAAATCCCCAGAGAGACTTCCCACGCAAGCTGTATAGATTGAAAAGAATATATTGCAACATTGAGCTATGTAACACTTGGGTTAGGGCTCTCCGAGGAGGAGGCACTGAACCAATACACACTCAATAATCGAATTGAATCGAATACACACACAATAGAGCAGAACTCCTTTTTGAAGTTCTACTCACCTTGACAATCTGAGGAGGAGGCTCTGAAACTCTGAGGAGGCTCCCTCACAGGGAAGGAGAGTCCGAACTCACAGAAGGCACTTCTCCCTGAGGAGGAGCTTCGTGAGGAGGAGCTCTGACTCCCTGAAACAGATCCATAACATGGACCTGAACAACCCACGGAAGTCTTACCAACAGAGACGCGCTCAGTGACGTACTCTATGTAGTGATATGCAGTAGGTACCATATAATGCCGGTGTGCAACCCGGACAATATATAAGAGTGCACCAGTATGTATGAGCGTCGCTATGTCAACCAAGTAAACTTGAGTCCAGTCTGCAACTTGTTGTCTTCATTGTCTCGATAACACTTCATGGTGACAGCGGTAACAGTAGTGGATTGCTACAAGCAGGACGGGAGATTGTCTGAGGATCATTATGCATCGGCAGTAGTAGGAAACCCGTCACTCCGTCAGCGCTAACTCGGCGCTAATGAAGCAATCTGACAGCTGACACCTGATAGCAGCAGTCCACACGCTGGAAGCGCAACCCGAGTGAGAAGACGTCATGGCATCACATTTGCCAACAATGAATTGGGCCGACCCGGATCAGGGTGAGGCTATTTCATTGTTTAAACAAAAAATGTCTCTTTACCTGGAAGATGAGGAAATAGTCGGCGATGCTAAACAGGCACGGAAAATATGTCGTGGCATTGGAGATGAAGGACTGAAACGGCTGAATGCTAGTGGACTCAGTGAGGCTGACAAGAAAAAGCCAGCCAAACTATGGGAATTCTATGAAGGTCAGTTAAAATTGAATGTTAACTTTAGAATCCATAGGCTCCAATTAATGCAATATAGACAAAAAACAGACGAAAGCATTGATGATTTTGTGACCAGAGCCAGAACATTAGCTCAAAAATGCCAGTTTATTGATGAAGAGCTCAATGAACGTTTAATGGAGCTGATCATTGCCAGCACACCCCACGATGCTCTGAGGAATGACCTGTACAGCAAACCCAAAGGCCATCCTCTACAAGAGGTGCTACAAGAGGGGCGGAAATATGAAGCCCTATCAGCAGGAAATGAACAGTTACACCAACTGGGTATGTCACATGGTGAGAAAATACATGCAGTGGACAGAGGGCGAATATGCCAAAACTGTGGCAGGAGCCATAAACCCTGTCAATGTCCTGCATTCAACGATGAATGCTCTGCCTGTGGTACCAGAGGCCACTGGGCGAAGTGCTGCAGGAAAAGCAGGCGGCAGGGACAACAACGCTTCAGTCAAAGCCAAAGAAGCAAGTCTCCACCACCACCACAAAGACAGGACAGACAACAGGCCTCCAGGAGTTACCACAGACAGCGGGGTGAGTCCCATATCAATGCTATAGACAGCACAGAGGCTGATGAAGAAGGGGAGTACCAAACAAAATTCTACTCAATCACCATCAGTGAGAAGTGCATGCACAGCATTGAGAGCAAGCCACCCAGAGAAGAGGCATACACAACACTGAACGTGAGACCACCTGACCTACCAGGCCACAGACATACACTCCGTCTAAAAATAGACACAGGGGCATCAGGCAATACTCTTCCACTACGCACCTTCAGACAGATGTATGGCAAGGATGCGTGTGCGCAGGAAAAGCTGAGGAAAAATTACAGGAGGCTATCGGCATACAGTGGTCATCAGATTCCCTGTATGGGTACTATCGACATTCCATGCCAGTACAAAGACTCACAATGGATCAATGCCAGGTTCTATGTTGTGGATGTGCCAGGTCCAGCTGTAGTTGGACTGCCAACCAGTGAGCTGTTAAACCTGGTAACTGTCAATGTTGATACAGTAAACAAGAAGGTTAACAACAGCCAGAAACCACTGAAGAGGATATCAAACATTGCGGAGCTAAAGAAAGCTTACCCAGACCAGTTTGATAAATTAGGCAATTTTAGTGGAACCGCTAAGCTCTTCTTGAAAAAGGATGCTGAACCTTTCATTGACCCACCACGGAAATGCAGTATCCACATCAAAGACAAGCTAAAATCAGAGCTGGATAAAATGGTGGAGCAAGGTGTAATAAGAAAGGTGGAAGAACACACAGACTGGTGCTCCAGTCTGACGTACGGCACGAAAAAAGACGGCTCCCTTAGGCTATGCCTAGATCCTCAAAAACTGAATGCCAGCCTTAGGAGATGCCCACACAAAATTCCAACTGTGGAGGAATTAAACCCAGAATTTGCTAATGCCAAAATATTTAGCAAGCTTGACGCAAAAGCAGGGTATTGGTCTATACACCTGGATAAAGACTCACAACTCCTAACAACATTCCGGACTCCATTTGGCCGGTACTGCTGGAAGCGCTTACCCTTCGGTCTGAGTGTGTCTCAAGACCTCTTCCAGGCCAAGATGGACCAGATCCTAGAGGGGCTCCAAGGTGTGGTCAGCATAGCTGATGACATAGCAGTATATGGAGCAAACGAGGAAGAGCATGACAAGAACCTGACCAACCTGATGCAACGAGCTGGCGAGGCAGGTGTTGTTTTCAACAGCGACAAGTGCACCATAAAACAAAGCAGCATTTCCTTCTTCGGCAACCTGTACACAGGCAAGGGCATCATGCCAGACCCAGATAAGATCAGGGACATACAACACATGCCAACACCCCAAAACAAAGATGATCTGCACAGATTCATGGGAATGCTAACATACCTGTCCCCCTATATACCAAAGTTTGCAGATAAGGCTCACACCTTGAGGGGGCTGCTAAAAAACGAAGCTCCATGGATATGGGACACTGACCACCAGAAATGCTTCGAGGACCTGAAGTCTACGGTCACCGAGCATGCATGTCTGAAGTACTATGACCCAAACACACCTTTAACCCTTGAAGTGGATGCATCACAGAAGGGATTGGGCATTGCTTTGGTGCAGAACAACAGGCCCATCGCCTTTGGCTCAAAGACACTGACTGACTGCCAGTCAAGATACAGCAATATAGAGCGAGAGATGCTAGCCATTATATATGGGATGCAGCGATACCACACGTACCTATATGGGAAATCGTTTCTCGTGGTAACAGACAACAAACCACTCGTGACCATATGTGCAAAACCACTGCATGCTGCACCACCACGACTCCAGCGCATGCTGATAAAGACACAAGGGTACAATTATGAAGTCATGTACCGACCCGGTACTCAAATGATCCTGGCAGACACCCTCAGCCGGTTGCCAAACCCAGAAAACCATGGGGACATAGAGCTAGATGAGCGCATTGATGGAGTTGATATGGAGATCGAGGATCAGAAGCAATATGCCATTGCATTAATAAACTTCTCCCCTGAGAAACAGGACGCTCTCCGTACAGAAACAGTGAGGGATCTCAAACTTAATGCCCTCAAAGAAGTCATTCACCTAGGATGGCCAGAGCACATCAAAGACCTGCCGAAGGACCTGCGTGCTTACTGGTCCTTCAGGGATGAGCTCGCAATGGAAGCAGGAGTCATATTCAAAGGTAGACAGGTACTCATCCCAGACTCCATGACTGAGGACATCCTGAAACAGTTACATGTGGGCCACCAAGGGATTGAGAAAACGCGTCGCCTTGCCAGAGAAAGTGTCTATTGGATCAAAATGAATGATGACATCGAAAGGGTGTGCAGATCCTGCAGAGTGTGTGTGGAACATCAAGATGCAAACCCAAAAGAACCTCTCCACCCACACCACATACCATCCAAACCATGGCAGTCTATCGCTTCTGACCTATTTGAGGTCAAAGGTCGCCAGTTCCTTCTGACTGTGGACAGGTATTCCAAATATCCACTGGTGGATGAAATGCCTAATGTGTCTAGCCATGCAGTCGCACAAAAAATGCAGATGTACCTGTCACTGTTTGGCCGAGTAGACGAGATCCTAACAGATAATGGCCCACAGTACACAGGGCAGGCCTTCCAAAGGTTTGTAACAGACTGGGGAGTCAAACACATCACAAGCTCTCCCCATTACCCAAAGAGCAATGGGTTCATTGAAAGGCACGTGAGACACATCAAATCAATTGTGACCAAAACCCTGGAACAGGGAGGCAATCTACAGATGGCATTACTACAGGTCAGAGCGACGCCCATCGACAGTAAACTGCCATCACCAGCAGAATTGATATTTGGGAGACCTGTCACCACCCTGCTGCCAAGTCGGGCAGAGCCAGGCAGGGAGGAGCATAGGATTCACATGGAACAGAGAACAGCGGACCTAAAAGAGCATCACGACCGCAGCTGCCGCAGAGAATTACCCCCACTCTGCCCCGGACAGCATGTGACTGTGCTGAACAAGGATAGAGGGACATGGCATCCAGCTATCGTTGTACAAAAATGCATTGAGCCAAGAAGCTATGTTGTACAAACACCAAATGGCAACCAGGTCAGGCGGTGCAGGAGCCACCTGCGTGAGCTATACATCCCACAGATGCAGAGAAGTCCAACACAGACACACTTTGCTGTGCCACAGCTTCAAGAGGACACCCACGAGGGCCCACCGGAAACACCTACAATGCAGAGTGACCCACCGGAAACACCTACGATGTCACCCTGTACTACACAGGTGCCCAATAGCCCAGGACCAAGACGCACAAGATGTGGGAGGGCTGTGAACAGACCAGATTTTTACAAAGACTATGTGACCTGAGCACACATTATTGCATGGAAGGTGCCCACTACAACGCCAGGAACAACGCCAGGAGCACAAGGCTGGGTCGTCAGGGGGACTCTGGTGCTTTGTTATCATTGTGGTATTTGGGGGTGAATGTAAACCTAAATAAGGGGGGGGATTTGCACTTGGTGATGTGATTTCAGTGGACTATTGACATAAGAGTGTTCCGCTAATTATATGGGGCGATGCTGCTAAACAGGGGGGATGTAGTGATATGCAGTAGGTACCATATAATGCCGGTGTGCAACCCGTATGTGCACCAGTATGTATGAGCGTCGCTATGTCAACCAAGTAAACTTGAGTCCAGTCTGCAACTTGTTGTCTTCATTGTCTCGATAACACTTCACTCTATGGCGGGGGAATTTCCGCGGTGCACACGCCCAATCTTCCAGGGCGTGGGACCAGGAAACTCCCGCCCCCCCCCTCTTACCGTGTAACGTGCCGAACAGCAACGTGACAGGAACCTTGAAGGACAGGAGGTTTTAACCCCTGACCAATCAGAAAAGGGGAGGAAGGATTACCAGTTCACCCCTTTACGACCCCACACCCATGATACGATGTAAAGTAGAGCATGACACAGTCATAGCCTGCTACATGAAGCATCGAACAGCCTCACATAGCTCATGTACTAACCTGCTATCTGATTTTTACTAAGGAAAAACACAGAACAGAGAGGGCCCCTTAAGAGCCCCGGTACCAGACTTACACATGTGCTTTTGTGAGCCAAACCTAACCCAGTTGTAGATCACAAGACACACACAACCCTTCATCATAACAAAAAATGGCAAAGTACACTCTTACAGAGGAACGCCGTTTTTCATAACGAGAGAATACAGAATCCTCGATTATGTATTGGCCACAGGCCTTGCTAAGCACACATGATAAGTGACCAAACAATATTTTCTTTAGGAAAAAATTGTTTCTCAAGCGGAAAGCACAACCCCAGCAATTAAGCTGAGGGTTACATCGTATCCCCACAAACACAGTGACACAATATATTGTAACCAACATGTCTGAGAGGAGGGGGGGAAGCCCCAGGGAAACCGGGGGGACACCCCTCTTATCTTACCCTTGATACGACCAAGGCGAACAGGCACCTCTGTTAATGTGTGAACATACTGTTCATTGTCATCACAGGCTGAGAAAAAGATTCATTCCTCAATCACATGTCACTAAGCATAGCTTTACAGGTTTAATTAACCCTCTTAGTTGTGAGTTCACCCACGGTACAAGTACAACGTTACATGAACACACATGTTCTCATCACAACCAAACCAGTTCATTTTTACACACGTAAAAAACAACACCGATTCACTGCAGAGAGAAGCTATACCAGCGACAAGACAATTCACACACAACACGCGTCGTATCATCAATGTATTGCAGCAACACATGTTTTGGAAACATCGTTATTACAAAACATTTAGAAGGGAAGAAAAGAAGAAGTGTTTAAAGTCCGGTCGGGACTCCTACCTTCACCCAGAACGCAGGCGGAAAGAACCGCAACACAGGTTAACGGGACACCGAGTTGAACCCAGCACCTCCTGCGCCGGTGACGAGGGTATGTCTGCAACGCCACCCAGCCGCCGTTATCCATGTTGACGAAGTCCTCGCTGGCACTGGCAACCGGGTGTAGGGTCGACTAACATCCTCTGTCAAAGATGACGTCGTAGTCAGAGTGTTTTAAGGCATGTTATAGTCACAGTATCGTATCAACAGTGTAGCATTAAGTGTAGCATTAAGTCCGACTGATAGCAACAAGCTAATGTTTACTAGCCTGGTAAACACAGCGAGCTAGCGCCGCAGCTAACAGCTGATTGGCTAACACAGTAGGCCACAACTAGCACGCCAGCTAAGCAGCTATCACCTGAACTGTACACAACGACATAACAAGCCACACTTCAGACAGGCCGCTGTCCAAGTCCCTCCCCATCCTTAAGAGGGAAAAGAAAAAGAATGTCAAACACAGTTTTCAACAGTGATCCAGACATACAGCGGGGCCAGCACAATTCCCATTTCGGGCTGCAGCCGACTTTGAGCATGGAACTCCCGATAAAGAAGATCCTATGCCCACATTTCCTCGTTAGGGTGTACTTTCACTTTTATGTGAAAGATGGGGCCTGCACGGGACAAAGAAGCATCCGCTCGTCCAGAGAATCCTGGGTTCATCAGGCCCTGGTCGCGGCCCACTAGATTGACCATCATGGGCGTCAGACCAAGATCCTCCGACCACCGTTTAAGCCAAGCAGAGGACCCCAGTCTGGAGTCGGCGTTTCGTAAAATTGTCAGCTAACCCCCACAGCATCAACAACAACCAGAGCTCGCAAGCAAAACAGTACGTACCCCACCCTGGAAACAACCGCTTCTCACAACAGTCGGTGCTTCCCACAGTCCAGCTGTATGGCCGGAGGGCCAAACCCATCCAGCCGCAGCAAGGAGGACTGTAGCTGGGGAGCATGTCAGCGGCGTGAGCTCCTAATACGAAACAGCCGTTAAAGGTCAGAATGATCATCATCTTCCAGACACTCCAGTAACGAAGACAATATCGCCGTATTTTCTCGAAATAGTGAGAGAGAAAATAAAGATATGATGTCAACGTATCTTCCCGTTCTTTTGTTTTCCAACTTTCTTCTACTAACAACCTCGTCAAGTGGGGATCTACCGAAGGCACTTCCTTGTGGTGAAAGTGAAGAAGGAGGCGAGTAGGTGACCACACACCTGCTTATGAAGGTAAGCGGATGGGGGTGTGGCCAGACGAATGTTGGGATGTAAAGGTTCATGGTGGAATTTTGTATTCAGTGCAGGTGCACGAAGTGAAGTACAGTGCAAATGATGCTGAGCGAAAGCCATAATGAAACAGAACCTTCTGTATTGTCGCAGTGAAATGGTTAACCCTTTGGTAGTGTGGTAGTGAAAGGGTTATTAAGTAAATCTAAAAGTGAATCTATTGGTCTTATTGAATAAAATCAATAAAATCTATTGGTCTTATTGAATTGGATCAGTTTTACTGAATTAGACTAGAGGTTTCTTATTTTGGATTAGTTTGCTACCGAATCAATTCACTTTTTTTATTGACCGTTTTTGTTGAATGATTGGTTTCTACTGGATTTGTGTTGAATGGGTTTGTATGTCTGTCATGAGGATCAGTATTTTATTTATTTGTTTAGTGTATATCTAGCGTCACATGGCTGTATCTCGTGCTTCCATGTCAATGGAAAAATTACAATAAACTTAACTTTGAACTTTGAATTAAGTGCCATATCATGCTTTCTCCAAAAAATCCTGCAAAACTGAACATCTCCCGTGGTGTTGGGTCCTCACCTCCTCTTCTGCACCATGTCCTCACAGCACTGGTCCTGGTGGTAGCTGGTGAACTGGGAGCATGTCGTACTGGTGTCCTCTGACGACTCAGGGTGCTTCTCCAGCCGCAGCCTGGACCACAGTCTGTACATCCTGAGAGGACACAGTTCACAGAGGTGCAGTTGAAGAAGGCTGAGACAAGTGCGTGAAATCGATAAGTGGCATCACTTTTTTTGGCATGTGTTTTTTTCTTTAGCATTTTTTTTAATATACTTTAGTTTATACTAGGGATGCTCGATATTGGCTTTTTTACCGATACCGATATACCGATATTGTCCAACTCTTAATTTCCGATACCGATATCAACCGATACCGATATATGCAGGGTTTTCCCCCCGAAAAAACTGAATAATTTCAGGTAATTAACATTACATATATCTTGTTGTGGAATTAACACAACATTATGCATACCTTTGACAATAAATTAAATCAGAATTTGTTCTTACTTGCTTGCCTGTGTAAATAAAGGTTATAGAAATGTAAAAAAATTCAAATAAAATTTTTTTTTTTTGAAAACCGATACAGATATTTTATGATATCAAATTTTAATGCCAATATCGGCCGATAATATCGGTAGGCCGATAATATCGGACATCCCTAGTTTATACTATACTAAAATACTAGGTATTCTGGCATGTTTTAGTTAAAACATCCCCATTTCATGTAAATTCAGTTGAATTGCAACTCTGCACTGTGCGTTCAATATGCAGCGCACTCCTCCATCACATCCAGAGACCGCCGACTATAACATGAGAAGGATCACTGTGGTCGTTTTGAACAGGGAAATCTGTAACACTAAAGATGGCGGCAACGACAAAGAATTGCTGCAAAATAAACATAAATTTGTTGTTTAAATAATAATATACTATAGGCGGCCGGGTAGCGCAGCGGACTAAGCATCTGTCTACCACCGCAGAGACACTGGTATCGAATCCAGCTGTCAGCGGTGCCTCCGGCTTGGCCGGTCGTCATACTGACACAATTGGCAGTGTCAGCTGGAGGGAAGCCGGTGGGTGGTAATCTGGTTGTTGTAAACAGCGACTCCTACAGGTCGGGGCGCCTGCACAGTGAGGAAGGGAGATGGTGAAGGTAGTGTGACCTCCCACGCGTTACACCTCACCAATGAGAGTCCTCGCTGCCAGGTGAAAAGAGGCTGCTGGCTGTCTCCTATGTATCGGAGGAAGCATGTGATAGACTTCAGGGCTCTCTAGACCGGCAAGTAGGGGGCAAATGCGCGCAACGACCAGGAAGGGGAGGGGGGAATTGGCATAACGACTGAATTGGGATGGGAGGAAAATACAAGAAAAATAGGAGGAGAAAAAGTGGATCAAAAATAATAATATACTTTTTTTTATACTAATACAAATATAGATATTTATCGATATTTTTTACCCGATTTATCGATTCTTCCAAATGGCATATCGTCTCAGCCTTAGTGCAGTTGAAGGTTTTGTAGTTATGATAAAGAGAGTAATATTGTATCTTTGAAGTAATCCATGTTATTTACCTCTTTTTAAACGGCAGGATGATTAAATGCTCGTCGAGCCCAAAAATGGCAAAAGAGAGAAAACCCTGGGGATGGAAAGCATCATCATCATCATCATCATCATCATCATCATCATCATCATCATCATCATCATCATCATCATCATCATCATCATCAGCATCATCATCATCATCATCATCATCATCATCATCATCATCATCATCTTCATCATCACCATCATCATCATCATCATCATCATCAACATCACACATGGAAATTGGAAAAATTTTACCTAGTGCTCATTGCTCAATATTTAAAAACGACAACATTAACTACAATATTTAAAAACATTATCTACCTCTATATAGAAATCCTTCTACCTGCATATAACCCATATAACTGTATGATAGCATGTACAATAATGCTGTATATACCATATATATATATATATATATATATATATATATATATATATATATATATATATATATATATATATATATATATATATATATATATATATATTATTTATTTATTCTTACTGTATATATATATCTATTCACATCTGTCTGTACATACCTGCATAATCCTTTTTACATATCTGTAGATACTATATCTATATCTTTACATATCCCTTACCTACTCTTACTAGTTACGCTGCTGGCCAGTATGACTTACTACCATAGTGGCTTTATACCTGTATCACTGTACATATTAATACTACAACAATCAAATTGTTTACACTGCCTGTGTTGTCTTTTACTACCTGTATACTGTGTTGTTTTACTACCTGTACCCCTCCCCCCCTCCCCCCATGCTGCTATGATGCCTGAATTTCCCCAAGGGGATCAATAAAGGAATATCTTATCTTATCTTATCTTATCTTATCTTAACTCTGTACCTACATCTGATTAGCACTATTACTTACTTGTACTGTACTTGTGCTGTATAATGGCAATACATTTGTATCAAATCTAATCAAATCTAATTTAATTGAATTAAATCACCCCTAGACTACTATTCTGAGAGCAATGGTATTTAGTTAGGTAAAAAAATAAAATAAAATAAGATGATTTTAATAATCCCCTTGGGGAAATTCGGGTGTCAAAGCAGCATGGGGGGGGGGGGGGGTAGCTTCACAGTCCTATACAGTCCAGTATCTATATTCACTATAGATACACTTAAAGTATAGATACAAATACAATATAATAATATAAAAAGTACAAACACAAGATAGTCCAGTGATATGAGTCTCTAGTGCAAAACAAAACAAGATAGTCAGTACGGTGAGGTGAGTCTCTAGTTCTAGTTCTCAGTTGTCCCGAGTTGTGACAAATAATAATCCCAAGTGAGTTAATGGCCAGCGGTCATGTTGTCATCACACTGTAAAACATGGTGGTGATCATGTTGGCGTCACACTGTAAAACATGGTGGTGATCATGTTGGCGTCACACTGTAAAACATGGTGGTGATCATGTTGGCGTCACACTGTAAGAAATGGTGGTGATCTTGCGTCACACTGTAAGAAATGGTGGTGATCTTGCGTCACACTGTAAAACATGGTGGTGATCTTTTTGGCATTACACTGTAAGAAATGGTGGTGATCTTGCGTCACACTGTAAGAAATGGTGGTGATCTTGAGTCACACTGTAAGACATGGTGGTGATCTTGCGTCACACTGTAAGAAATGGTGGTGATCATGTTGGCGTCACACTGTAAGAAATGGTGGTGATCATGTTGGCGTCACACTGTAAGAAATGGTGGTGATCTTGTTGGCGTCACACTGTAAGAAATGGTGGTGATCTTGTTGGCGTCACACTGTAAGAAATGGTGGTGATCTTGTTGGCGTCACACTGTAAAACATGGTGGTGATCTTGTTGGCGTCACACTGTAAGCAATGGTGGTGATCTTGCCGGTGTGTTTTGGGAGGCCTCACCTGTCCATAGTTGACCACGGCACAGAAGAACTGCAGCTCCACATACAGACGACCAGGAGTCTGGTTGAGGAGGAGCCACAGGCAGCTGGAGATGTTCTGATAGTAGTAGAAACATACTGACATTATATACCTTTATATATAGACTGTAATTGTAAATACAGGACATTTTTTAACAACCGGTGCATCAGCAAGGCCCGGAGGATTATATAGGACCCCAGCCACCCCAACAACAGTCTGTTCCAACTGCTGCCTTCCGGGAGGCGTTAGCGCAGCCTCAGAGCCAGGTCCAGCAGCCTCAGAGCCAGGTCCAGCAGCCTCAGAGCCAGGTCCAGCAGCCTCAGAGCCAGGTCCAGCAGCCTCAAGGACTCATTCTACCACCGAGCCATCAGACTCATGAACACTACCTAAACAATTATGATTTTACCCTGTGTTTTTATGTATGTAGTATTTTTTAGTACTGTATGTACATTTTATTCTACTGTTGCACTTTTTATATCGCCACTCTCAGCACTGTCACTTTTTCTTAAATCATTATTATGCTGGTTTTTATTGTGTTTTCTTTCATATATATTCTATCGTGTATTTTATTGACTGCTGTAGGTCGGGGGGGCAAGGCCCAAGAATGTTGCTCTTTTTGTATGTAAATGTGACGAGATGCAACAATAAAACTGAATCTGAATCTAATTGATCTCAAGCCCCGCCCTCTTTCATTGATCCTCCAAATCAAATCAAAATCAAATAAAATGTATTTGTAAAGCCCAAAATCACAAGGTAATGCCCCCATTGGCTGGACAAGTCTTCTTTAAACAAGTCAAGAAGAAACAACACAATAAATCAAGGACAAAATCCACCATAAAATCCAAATATGCAACACTCCCAGACGTTCCCCAGCGAAGGTAAGGGAAAAACTCACAAAAAACCTAGCAATAGGAAAAAAGCAATAAGCAATAAGGAGAGAAACCTTAGAAGGGCCGTTCAAAGGGGCTTCCGGTTTGGTCAGCAGCGCATGGCGGGTTGACTTTTTGGGAGCTCAGCAACCGTGCCACATTGAGATTGATTACGTTTTTGGGGCGGGGGCGGGTTCCACACGAGGGCTTCTAACATACCAGCTGTCCAAGCTAGCGGCTCTGAAGCATGGGGACGGCTCCACACGTGGGCTGCTAGCATACCAGCTATCCAAGCCAGCACTATTGTAAGCACTGCCGACCGCAGATTCTCAGTCCTCGGAACGGTAACACTCGATTTCTCTATACGGTATTATCTCAGATACGGGCATGAATATTGACTATTTGAAATGTAATTCAGACGACCTTTATTCTTAGAGTATCGGATTTTTTTTTTATCGTCTGCCACTCGAACTATGCATTGAATTGCGCTTAGATTGTTACGTATATTATCTTTGTCCAGCTCTGCCCGGGCGAAATGAATATCACAAGTTTCACTCAAACAGACTGTATGTGCTTATGAACCGTTCAACCAAGGGGGGTGACCCCCTTGCGGCGAGCTATCTGCGGGTAGCAGGTCAAGACTCTCCTAGCTAACACTGCTGATACTACGTGTTTTTTACTCTCTTTCTTGTCCCAGCAGTGCGGCAGTGCTCATGGCCGCCGTCGCTGCATTACCCCAACGATGGCAGCACGGTAATGCTCGAGGTTTAACGCCGTAGTATTATTTCAACATTTGATATGAGTACTTCACTTAATTCAAGTTTAACTCGGACGAACTGTGTGTGTTTTTTTTTTATCCACCTTTTCTCCCATTTTTCTATTTTTCTCCCATCCCAATTTCGTATCATCCAATTCAACCCTCCCCTGTCTCGAACGCTGTTTCTTGCCTCCCACAAGCCGGCTGCAATGTGGACTAAGTCATACATAGCACGAGTCCCCTCCGATACTCGAGGTAACAGCAGTCGCATCTTTTCACCTGCGCGGCGCGATCTTTCAGCGTCAGGGGTCTGCGCTTTGGAGGGGCGCCGCCCCCATCGCTTCCTGATTCTACTGCGCAGGCGCACCAACCGACCTGTAGGAGTCGCTGTCCACAACGCCCGATCCCCACCCATCAGTTTCCCACCCCCTAATACTGCCAATGTGTATGTGATACGGGAATTTTTGTTTTTCTTTTCTTGTGACTCGCTCTATTTTATGTTTGCTCTCAAGCTCAGGATCGAAACCCAACAGGACCTTGACGTGGGGATGTGTATATGTTATAGTGCTCTACTTCAAAGGAATCACGTTCAGTCATACTGCAACCTGGTTGGACTATGGCTAATTTATACATCTTGATCTGGAATACAGGGGGTCTTAATATCCCACATAAACGCACAAGTGTACTAACATGGTTGAAAAGGCAGGAGGTGGACATTGCTTTACTGAGTGAAACGCATCTTTTAATGGCTGACAATGCAAGACCGGCAAATAAATTCTATCATAACATAAGCTCATCTTCTTTTAGCACTAAGTCCCGTGGAGTAGCCATAGTAGACGTGTGGTCTGATGAAGATGGTCGAATTACTATTGCTAAAATGGAATACTCTAACGGGAAAATTGCTCTGATCGCCGCTTACACCCCTAATGTGTATGACGCTAACTTTTATGCTGTACTCACTACAGCGATGTTGGAACTACCTGAGTACTCATTCATAGCCAATATCGCAATCTGGTTGGCTGCGGTGGAAAAGGAATGCATATGACGATGAACGAGCGAGTGTTCATGTCTGTTATTTTTCCTTTTGGTTTTATGTATTTGATTTAGTGTTTTCTTATATATTTAATTATATATGTTTTGGGCCCCCGTGGCTGTGGATCTGGTGGTTGTGGGCTTGGACCGGGAGGAGGGGCGCGGTTCGGGGTCTCTGCGGGCCGAGGCATGAAAGAGGCATGGTGCTTTGGCTCGCGGGGGCGCCGGACTGTGGGTCCTCCGGGTTGGGATCCGTGGCTGCCGGATCTGGAGATAGAGGGGGCTCAGGAGGCTCACTATACAGTAAGGGGCTAATTTTTTTATTCCTTTACCTAGAGTTTCAGTGGCGACTTATTTAATTTATACTCTGTTTTTTATTATTATTTTGTTAGTCCAATTTATTATAATTTTATGTTATTATTATTATTATTATTATTATTATTATTATTATTATTATTATTATTATTATTATTATTATTATTATTATTATTATTATTATTATTATTACTGTTATTGTCATGAGAAGTTCTGTCTACTAGTGTTGTTGTTTATTATTATTATTATTATTATTATTATTATTATTATTATTACTGTATTGTGTTGTTGTCTTGTCTTGTTTTGTAAAAAGAAAAGGAATAAAAAGATTTGATCGAAAAAAAGAAGGGCCGTTCAAAGGGGGATCCCCCAACTTGGATGTCGGTGATAATATAGTGTTGCCATGGATGATCGATGGATGGATAATAAAACAGGCGAATAGTTGGTATGTATGTACATATATATATATACATGCAATAGCAACTGGGGTACATAAGAACCTTTTTGAAAGATAGAATAGAGCTAAGAACAACAACAACAACAACAACAACAACAACAACAACAACAACAACAACAACAACAACAACAACAACAACAACAACAACACAATAAAAAACATAGGGAAACGAGCGCTAGTATGAAAATAAGATAAAGGCTATAAAATCCAAGTCTTCAACAAGTCAAGAGGGAAGTGACAGCTGTGATAGGAGGATCAAGAAAATGGGGCAGGGCTTGAGATAAGTCAATTATATATGCTGTATGTAAAATCATATGTACATTCTGAACATTTCTGTACAATTTTGAACTTTTATTTAAACTTTATTTTTTGTATATATATATTCTGCATCAAGACGGACATTTCCCATACCCTCTGCTTAAAGGGGCATTTCACCTATAATACATGAGCTCTATTCTGTCTCAGCATCAGTGTAGTTCAGCCAGAGAGGCGAGATATAGGGAGAGGGAAGACAGGCGGGAAAATGAAGGTGATGATGTCATTCACGACTTGTGCTGAATAGCAATCAACTGCTTAACTATCAGGAATGTCAATTTCAGAGTTTAAAATGTCAATATGTTTCTAAGACCCTGAACATGGCAAATCTGTTGCTCAATCAAATAAGCCTCCTCTACTATTACAAGTAACAGTTTGTTTAAAAATAAAATAAAAACGATTTTACGTTTCCAGGCTTGAGCGTCCGCAGAAGACCTCACACAAGGACAAATTCAAACCCAATGACTCACAACATCTTGGAAACCAAATACATTTTTCTGACCTACAATTCTTCTGAAATACATTCACTTTAGACACTTTAAACACTTTTGAACACTACACCATACTTGATCTATTTTATTTATTTATTACTAAAAGATTTGCACTACATCTTTACCTCATTTTAGCATGTTGTTTGCAATTTGTACTTTAGTTTGTATATTGTATATTTGTATAGTGTTTGATCTTTATTCTTTTAACTTTTTACTGTATAAAGCACATTCACAGGAGGCTCATGCAGAACCAAGCATTTCACTGTAATGTAACCTGTACTTTATATGTCACAAATAAAAAAATACTTGAAACCTTTTCTTTTGGATACGTGTGTGTGTGCCAGCATTATAATTTTTTTTTTGGTGAAGTGCCCCTTTAATTCCAAGCTGAAGAAGAAGTTGAATTTGGTTTACTCACTGCGAGCTGGGTAACGGTCAGGAGCAGACATAACAGCAAATGACGGACCGTCTGTCTGTCTGAAACCTGCGAAGGCTGCTCTTCTCGTACGAGCCGACAGTCTGTGGCCTCACAGCCGTTCCCACACTGACCTGCGGGGGGCAGCAGAACACAAGGACTGAATCGCTGTGTTGCGGTGGAAACTGGCAACAGCTTCCACTGACCTTTGAAAAGTACAATTAATCATGGCAGATGAGGTAATGTCGGTTCAGGTCGTTGGCGAGGCCTCTAAATAAAGGTTATTTAATAGCTGTCATCGCACCGGCAACGCCTTGTGCCTAGTTTCAGATAGGTCCTGTTTTTCCTCTTTTCTGTTGTTTCATAGAAGCCATTAATACATTTTCAGTGTATTCCCCTCTCTTCCAAAGAGCAGCTGTATGATAATGTGTAGAGTATATATGATAGTGTGTAGAGTATATATGATAGTGTGTACAGTATATATGATAGTGTGTAGAGTATATATGTGAGTGTGTACAGTATATATGATAGTGTGTACAGTATATATGATAATGTGTACAGTATATATGATAGTGTGTAGAGTATATATGATAATGTGTACAGTATATATTATAGTGTGTAGAGTATATTATATGATAGTGTGTACAGTATATATGATAGTGTGTACAGTATATATGATAGTGTGTGTTGTAGCCAATTTGATGATCTTACCATGGTTACTTTATTGTATGAAGGTGCTGTGTTATTGTGAAGGTGTCTTGAGATTATTGACTAATTAGCTGGGCAGTGGGCATAGGAGGCGGGGCTCAGATGATCTCGGGCACAGCCTATTTGTAGGTGTGTCACAGGTGCGCAGCGGGAGGGAATAGACCTATCTCAAACCCTGCCCCTTTTCTTGATCCTCCAATCACAACTTTCGCTTTTTGTCCGAGGTAAGCGATAGTTGTGATTGGAGGATCAAGAAAAGAGGGCAGGGTTTGAGATGGAACCGTCACAGGGAAGCCACACAGTTATTCAACCGTGCGTGTTTTGTTTGTTTTTGAGTTATTTTCAGGTTAATTTTGCAGCACTAGTCATTTGTTTAAGTTACAGTTTAAACACAGAGTTTATGTTATGCTTTGTTATGCTTTGTTATGCTTACCCTGCAAACGAAAATAAAACTTTTAAATGCACTCAACGAGACGACCTGATTTACTATCAGCAAGCACCACACGTTGGAAAGAGCTTCGTACCATACTGTCCCTCACTGGCATCTTTTGTTGTTCGGTTGCCCTTATACAAAATCGTTTTGAAGACTGATGGACACGGAAGGGACAGTCAAGGGACAGCGCCCCATTCATTGCCGTTTCTGCCGATTCCATCCACAATACAACAGCTCACAGCACAACGCAGACTTAAACATCAAAGAAGTTACGGTGAGACTGATTCATGAATGAAATAAAGTTGCGGAAGGAGTGGCCTCCAGGGATACAGGCAAAATCCTACTAGTAATTCTAAATAAAGCCTCCGCCGATTGCTTGATATATAAAGATGAGTAACGTGGGGAATCAGGAAATAAACTTTGAAATGGATTCAGCTGGCAATCAAACTGAAATGGAGAATGAACTTGGCAAAAGGCAGTCTAAACCCACATATGAAGCTTATGTTTATGTTTGAGAATCTGGTTTTAAGTTTTTTACTGCAGCCTAGTTGATTATTGAGTAATTTCCAAAGTTCACGTGGTTTGTTTTTGTTTTCCTCAGTTTTGTCATTGATGAAATTTTTTTCCCCTGTTTTGATCATGGTGTTTACGTCATTTCTTGGTCTGTTTCTTTAAATTTTTTGTTCAACCACGTGGGCTTGGAGTTCACTGTTTGAGCTTGTTTGGAAAGCTTTGTCTGACTTTTATAAAGTTTGGAGCATTTTTTGTTCTTAGGGGTGCCATGTTGTTAAGTATCGTTGTGAATTTAGTTTTTAATCCAAGCCATGTTTCTTCAACCTGTGTACCACTGAGCTCATCTGACCAGTCCATGCTCTCCAGTTCTTGGTTAAAGGCCTCTCTAGAGTAGGTTTTGAGGTCCCTAGATGCGACTGTTTTGTGACAGCCTGCCTTTTGTTTTAGCTTTTTGCGGGTACAGAAAATCATATAATGATCACTTAACCCGCATGCTATTACCCAGGCCCGGACTGGCCATCGGGAGCACCGGGAGTTTTCCCGGTGGCCTGGCCTGCACAGATTAAAAAAAAAATTATATTAAAAAAAAAAAATTTATATATTTTTTTATTATAATTATTATTATTTTTTTGCCAGGCCATTGTTTCTAGTTGTGGCGGCGGCGCGGCGTGATAGTTAGATAACCTAGGTGGGTGGGGAACAACCAGGATTTCACTGTCTGCGACAGAGTTGGAGAACTATCTGACTTCTCTCCCTCCACGCGGATCACACACACACAATGGAGCCGTGCTGCCGCATGTGATTGGTGGAGGCGGGACCAGGCGATACAACTGATTGACAGCGGAGGCGGCGGATGGAATTGCAGATGGCACACCCACTTTTCTGAAAGGAGTTGTTAAATCTGACATTACAAAAAACAATATGTGGTGGTTATGATTGGGGCTGAAGTTGAATAAACAATTTATGAAAGAGAAAGTCAAAATAATTCCAAGATAATTCAAAAATTACACACCTTTGCCACATTGGCTACAAACATAATCACTGCAAAGTTATCAAAAAAATAAGAATCTGATCAGACACAAGGGTTAAGTTGTTGTTCCCTTTCTAATTTCCTCAAAAACATCTAGTCTAGTTAATGTGATCAATATTATTTGACAATTGATGCTTTTTGTTGGAAATTTCAGTCAGTGAGCTCATACTTTGAGCTCATTTTATAGTTAAAATGATTGAGACAACGCAATCTTCTGTCTTCGTTGTGCATGCATGTGTGTGCTGTGCTCACCACACGCGATACATGTGTCACTATTCTGGCAGTGGCTACTGTTATTATAGTATTGTAATGAAAGGTCTGTTATTTAATGTTTGTGTAAAGGGCTATTTTAACTGTTGATGGGTAGTGCATCAGTAAAGTGAATATGGTATTGTGCTCTTGCTCTGTTTGAATAGGTGGAGAGAGTGGTTTACTGTATTATAATAGTAAATAGAAAAATATGTTGTGCTCTTGCTTTTTTCTTTTTGAAGGTGGAGAGAGTAGCATTGCTAGTGCCACAACAGTTTTATTTGAGGTTCATAACAGTACATTGTACTAAGCAATTGTTGGCTCATTAGTTTGTGATTCACATGCACTAAAATGCACCAGAATGCAGGAAATTAAGTCTTTGTAACTAAAATTTTCCGGGTGGGGGACCCCCAGACCCCCCGCTTAAAAAGTGGCCTGATTGGGACTATATTTCGCGCTATATCTCCCGGTATGAATTATTTCCCCAGTCCGGCCCTGCTATCACCCCTTTGTTGGAGATCATGGACTTGTCAGAGGTCAGAATGAGGTCAATGGTGGTTTGTGTTGAATCACATACCCTTGTGGGTTGGGTGATTAGCTGGCTGAGGCTGTGCAGATCACAAAACCTACTGAAGGCCTTGAAGACGGGTGCTGCTTTACGTAGCAAATCCGTGTTCCAGTCCCCAATAATAATCTTTTCTACGCCCTCCACCCCAGCTAAACACCCATCAAGTGTGTCATAGAAGCCACTGTGTTCTGGCGGTCTATAGATTGTGCCTACTAGTACTAGTACAACATCACTGGATAGTCAGAGCACTTTAAAACCATTTAGTTAGCTTCTGCAGGGCAGTGTAGTTACTGCGGTTAGCTTCTGCAGGACAGTAGAGTTACTGCGGTTAGCTTCTGCAGGGCAGTAGAGTTACTGCGGTTAGCTTCTGCAGGGCAGTATAGTTACAGCGGTTAGCTTCTGCAGGACAGTGTAGTTACTGCGGTTAGCTTCTGCAGGACAGTGTAGTTACTGCAGTTAGCTACTGCAGGGCAGTGTAGTTACCGCGGTTAGCTTCTGCAGAACAGGGTAGTTACTGCAGTTAGCTTCTGCAGGGCAGTATAGTTACTGTGGTTAGCTTCTGCAGGGCAGTGTAGTTACCGCGGTTAGCTTCTGCAGAACAGTGTAGTTACCGCGGTTAGCTTCTGCAGGGCAGTAGAGTTACTGCGGTTAGCTTCTGCAGGGCAGTAGAGTTACAGCGGTTAGCTTCTGCAGAACAGTGTAGTTACTGCGGTTAGCTTCTGCAGGGCAGTGTAGTTACTGCGGTTAGCTTCTGCAGGACAGTGTAGTTACCGTGGTTAGCTTCTGCAGGACAGTGTAGTTACCGCGGTTAGCTTCTGCAGGACAGTGTAGTTACCGTGGTTAGCTTCTGCAGGACAGTGTAGTTACCGCGGTTAGCTTCTGCGGGGCAGTATAGTTACCGTGGTTAGCTTCTGCAGGACAGTGTAGTTACCGCGGTTAGCTTCTGCAGGGCAGTATAGTTACCGCGGTTAGCTTCTGCAGGGCAGTGTACCAGAGGTGTTTCCTGTAGATTCTCTTGTATTCCTTTCATCCTTTCATTTCTTTCACGACGGTTGTGAAATACACAAAACCTATGATAAAAAGCTAAAAAGCTATCTCTGGCATTGTGTGTTTTACAGTTCACGGGGTCCAGTCGCAGCAGACTGCAGCACCAGTACCTGTTTGTGTGGTCGGAGCGGAGTTCATGTTCGCACTGATAATCATATCAGGCATGGGCTGGACGGGAC
Organism: Notolepis coatsorum; assembly: GCF_963971535.1. Taxonomy (NCBI): domain Eukaryota; kingdom Metazoa; phylum Chordata; class Actinopteri; order Aulopiformes; family Paralepididae; genus Notolepis; species Notolepis coatsorum. The sequence continues at coordinate 156,968,036 of NC_140169.1, read as the reverse complement.
CCCAGGCACACACGTGACAGTCTGACGGGACAAAGATAGCATATCAGGAAGTGTCTCCTCAAGTACATGATAGCATGTACAATAATGCTGTATATACTGTATGTGTATATATATGACATTTGATTGACTGACAGCTGTTGATATTAGCAAACACAGCAACAGGCAATAAATCAAATCAAAATCAATTCAAATTTATTTGTAAGGCCCGACAACACACGTTAATGTCCCCATGGGCCAGACACGTCTTCTTTAAACAAGTCAAGAAGAAACATAACAATAAGTCAAGAACAAAACAAGAACACCATAAGGTCCAACAAATTTAAGATAAATACAAATAAATGAATGAGTGCAAACACTCCCAGACATACCCCACGCGAAGGTAAGGAAAAACTCACTAAAACCTAACAATAGGGAAAAAAGCACCACAGGCACCACAAGCACCACAAGCCTAGCAAAGCAATTCCATTGACACATCTTATTAGCTCAGGTTTCTTTTGACATTTTATCCTTGGCTGATCCTTATCAGCTGATACTAGTCTGTAGTATCAGCTGATAAGTGCTGTTGACAATATGGATGTTTGTCAAGCATTGTCAAAATGCCACTTCAAACATCGGTTGGGAGATTAATTGGCATTAAAATAATCTCCTGACAATTCCGGTTTTTGTAGTTTGTTAATGAAATGACTGCTGCTGGGACTTCACAGTCACCTCCACTATACCATTATTAGCTATATTTGCAACAGTGCACTTCAAGATTCAAGATTGTTTACTGTCAAGTCAAGTCAAGTCAAGAGTTTGTGCCTTATTCTTTACTTTATTTATCTTTTTGCAGATTTTATTTGACACTTCATTTAGCATTAAACAATCTCTTAATATAAACATTTTAGTTTAAGGCTATATCTTGTGGTTTTGTGTGAAGGGTGGACTTTAATCTTGTTAGTTTTGTTCAAACATTTCTGTATACATGAAAGAAAATATGATTTGAGAGATATTTGTAAATTTACTGTTCAAAAAGCTAAGAAAGGGATTAAAAGGAGGTGTATTTCTATTATTGGGGTTAACTTGTGGAACAATGCTGATATACAGTTAAGAATGAGTCATTCGCTTTCGCACTACAATGTGACTACAACTACAAATGTGAATAATACTTTTTTTGTTATTTTCCTTTAGAATACTGTTTTTGGAGTCTTAATTTAGTTAAGAATATAGGACAGGCATGTATAAGCATTATGCTTCAGTCTGTACCTTTTCAGTCACTGGCACTGCCAACTCAAATATTGTTAAATGATTGTGCATAATTTGTATTGTGTGAGATAATGACTGAATAAAACTACTACTACTACTACTACTACTACTACTACTACTACTACTACTACTACTACTACTACTACTACTACTACTACTACTACTACTACTACTACTACTACTACTACTACTACTACTACTACTACTACTACTACTACTACTACTACTACTACTACTACTACTACTACTACTACTACTACTACTACTACTACTACTACTACTACTACTACACTTCAATTAAAGAGATACTTTTACATTTTGAAATCGAGTTGGTTATTTTCGTCCGCTAGACAGGCAGACACCCAAAAAACATTTCCGCATTTGTCCGTCAGGTTCCCTTAAACGTAATGTTAGCATTGTCAGCATTCCTCATATTGTCAGCATTCCTAACGCTTAGCCACGTTTCATTTTAGGGAACCTGGAGGTTTCAAATGTTAAAACCTTTTTCAACAATGTGACCAAAAAAAAAGACTACATCTCAATGATGGCCTTCTCTGGTTGAAAGGCGTAACTAGCTTTGGTATTTGTTTCTTTTTAAAGCCCTTATAGGTAAACGTCCCTCTTACATCACAACACTGGAATCTTGAAACCTATTCTACACGTTCAAATGGCTGCTTGGTTCTCAGGGTTCCTCCTGTTTGCTCTGAACCGGGAAAAACTGCTTTTTCCTTTGATGCTTCCAACACCTGGCACGCCCTCCGACTGACTCTGAAGCTGAAGGTTCTTCCTTCTTCTTGTCGCGTTTAAAAGTATGATCTCCGACCACCGTGTCCTCTTATAACTGTCTTAGCTGATTTTTTATTGTTTATTCTTATTTAGTGAGCCTATATTTATGAAATTGCTGATAAACTGTCTTATTTTGTGAGCTCGTCGTCGCTGTAACTGAGGGTAAAGGCTCAGTGTCTCACAAGTTGAAATACAGGTTTGAAATTAACACAAGGTATCTGCAGGTTTCAACAAGTTCAATTTAAGACTTTTGAACCCTTTCACAACCACACTACAGAAGGGTAACCCTTTCACTACCACACTACAGAAGGGTAACCCTTTCACTACCACACTACCATTGGCTGCACTTGCGTGACAATTTAAATGTAAAACTTTTTAATACGTTTTAAGGCCTTAAATTGAAAATTATTAATTTAATACTATTTAACCCTTTCACTACCGCACTACAGAAGGTTAACCCTTTCACTACCACACTACAGATGGTTAACTTCCACTACCACACTACAGAAGGTTAACCCTTTCACTACCACACTACAGAAGGTTAACCCTTTCACTACCACACTACAGAATGTTAACCCTTTCACTACCACACTACAGACGGTTAACCCTTTCACTACCACACTACAGAAGGTTAACCTTTCACTACCACACTGCAGAGGGTTAACCTTTCACTACCACACTACATAAGGTTAACCCTTTCACTACCACACTACAGATGGTTAACCCTTTCACTACCACACTACAGAGGGTTAACCTTTCACTACCACACTACAGCAGGTTAACCCGTTCACTACCACACTACAGAAGGTTAACCCTTTCACTACCACACTACAGGTTAACCCTTTCACTACCACACTACAGATGGTTAACCCTTTCACTACCACACTACAGAAGGTGAACTTTCACTACCGTACTACAGAAGGTTAACCCTTTCACTACCACACTACAGGTTAACCTTTTACTACCACACTACAGAAGGTTAACCCTTTCACTACCACACTACAGAAGGTTAACCCTTTCACTACCACACTACAGAAGGTTAACCTTTCACTACCACACTACATACAGTTAACCCTTTCACTACCACACTACAGAAGGTTAACCTTTCACTACCACACTACATAAGGTTAACCCTTTCACTACCACACTACAGAAGGTTAACCTTTCACTACCACACTACAGGCGGTTAACCCTTTCACTACCACACTACAGAAGGTTAACCTTTCACTACCACACCACAGAAAGTTAATACCCCACAGATGACCCTGACGAAATTAAATGAAAAAAAAAAAAGAAAAAATTACAGAAAAGGGCGACGCCACGACCGTACCCCCATTGATGCTTCCCGACGTGGGAACTGGCTGGAACAGGCCCCGCCTCTCCTCCTCAGGCTGGAACAGGCCCCGCCTCTCCTCCTCAGGCCCCAGGACCTGGTAGTCAGGACCCCAGCTCCCGCGACTCAGACCCACGAGAGAAGCGCCGCTGAGCAGGATGCCGAGGGCGAGGACCACCGTGGTGCACATGACCTGGCAGAGAACCGAAAGATTCCATTAGATTAGATTACATTAGATTAGATTATATTAGATTATATTATATTAAATTAGATTAGATTAGATTAAATCAAATCAAATCAAATCAAATGTATTTGTAATGCCCGACAACACACGCTAACAAAAACACCATGAAGTCCATTTTTTTTTTTAAATAAATGCAAAATAAATGCAACACTCCCAGACATACCCCACGCAAAGGTAAGGAAAAACTCACTAAAACCTAGCAATAGGAAAAAATGCACCACAGGCAATGTGGAGGAGAGAAACCTTAGAAGGGCCATTCAAGGGGGGATCTCCCTTCTTAGATGTCGGTGATAATAGTGTTGCAATAAACTATAAAACTTACATTACATTAGATTAGATTACATTAGATAACATTAGATTCAATTACATTAGATTAGATTACATTAGATTACATTATATTATATTAGATTAGATTACATTACATTGCATTCGATTCGATTACATTAGATTCGATTAGATTCGATTAGATTAAAACATATTGTCATGATACAGCACAAGTACAGTACAACAAAAATAAGTTTGGCATCCAACCAGAGTGCAAATGTAACAGTAAAGTGCAACAGTAATATACAATGTACAGGTGATTAAACTGGGTATAAACTATATAAATTAGTACTACTAGTACTACTGAGTAATAGGGCTAATCAGATGTATGTAGTGAGTTGTAGTATTAATATGTACAGTGATTCAGGTATAAACACACACTCCTCTTAAAATCTCTTGAACCCCCCCCCCCCCACACACACACACACACACACACACACACACACACACACACACACACACACACACACACACACACAAACACACACGCATCCTGCAACTTAATATGCACATACACTACACACAAGACACCCTCTGTAAATAATTTACTAGTTTATCTCATTTTATATTTGATTTGATTTTATCTTACGACTACTACTTATTGTTATCGGACACACACGCACCCTGCACCTTAACATGCACATACACTATACGCAAGACACTTTCTGTAAATAATTGACTATCTTACCTTTTTATTTTTTTTATCTCACTACTACTACTTATTGTTACCATTCTTGTATTCGTTGTTGTTTCTTAATTGTGCATTGTTGAGTCTGAGCTCGAAACACAAACATTTCATCACCTGCAATGCCCCTGTATTGTTGTGTATTTGACAAATAAAGAACTTGACCTTGAACTAAAGACACTGTGGTAGTAAGCCATACTGGCCAGCAGCGTAACTATTAAGAGTAGGTAAGGGATATGTACAGATATAGATATAGATATATAAAAGAAATATATATAATAAATTATTATTATTTTTTGTATCATTCCATTTGGGCTGTGGGGGTGCTTAATGTCTGAAGGAGTCGACGGAAGGCTTCTTGTCCTCTGCAAAAGCATGCAATTGGTCCACTGATGGATACATCGTGATATTTGTCTAGTCTAGTGTGTTCATTAGATGGGTGAAATCCTCTTTCAGTGCCTCTGTGCCTGTTTTCGTAGGCAGTTAGCCTCTGGTATGCGTGCCATTAGCGTTAGCCACGCTTCTAGGCCTATTTTCTTTTGGAAAGAATGATAATGTATTCAACTAAGAGATTGGCAGTCGACTACGGCTCCTTTCGATCGATTAGTCGACTATTCGACTAATAGGGGTCAGCCCTAAGATATAGTATTAATATGTACAGTGATACAGGTATAAAGACACTATGGTAGTAAGCCATACTGGCCAGCAGCGTAACTATTAAGAGTAGGTAAGGGATATACACAGATATAGATATAGTATACTATTAATATGTACAGTGATACAGGCAGGGCCGCCTCAGGGGGTGTGCGAGCAGTGCGGTCGCACAGGGCCTCGCAGGAAGGGGGGCCTCGCAAAAAAAAAAAAAAAAAAAAAATTGTATTTATTATTTTTTTTATAATTTTTTTTTTATAATTTTTTTTATTTTTTGCGAGGCCCCCCTTCCCGCGAGGCCCTTTTTCATCACAGACCTAAAATCTAGTTTTGCTTATATGCTTATATATTTCACATTAGACACATTTGTAGAATGTGTGTGACTTGTTCCTGGCTCTGCGGCTCTGCAGCAGACATACTCATGGAGCTCTGGGGCTCTGCAGCAGACATACTATTGGTTTCAACGAAGGGAGGGGTTACATCATGTGTACGCCGGCGTGCGTCAGCTGCGTTTGACTATTTCGTGCGTGCAGCTTTGGAGGTTATGCTTAGTTATGCCAGCCAAGAGGAAGAGGACGGTCATTCGGCAGATGGACTGAAGATGAAAGTTGTTGCATGTTAGACAGTTCAGTCAGGCTAGCCATGTCGGCTTAGGGCAGGGACAGGCAGGGACAGCTAGTTAGCTTTAGCTACGTTATAATATCGAGTGCTAACGTGTGGTTCAGTCGGGATAGCCATGATGATGTCGGCTAGTAGCTAGCTTAGCTAAAGGCTAACTAGCGTTAGCTAACCTAGAGAGAGCGCGTGCAGCATTGTTATGCCAAGATGAAGATGACGGTCATTCGGCAGATGAACTTCGTCAACTCCACGCGGTTGTCTCCATCCTCTTGGACGTTTGGTGAGTTTTTAATGCACTCTATTCTATTCCCGCCGTGGATATATCTCTCTCTCTCTCTCGGGAGCCAAACGGGCCGGCTAGCTGTTGTAGCTAATGTTATATTGAGCCAAAGCGGGCCGGCTAGCTAACGTTATATTGAGCCAAACGGGCCGGCTAGCTGTTGTAGTAGCTAACGGTGTGTGGCCTGGTGTCAGTACCTGGCTACTCTATTTGCAGTTAGCCTATTTAGCTGATGTCGGCCATTGGCTCCTTGCTACTTTGTTTTCTCTGGTATAGACCCTCTTCTCTTTGGATTTAAGTGTTGATCTTTGTCCTTTTGGATCTATGTATATTCATGTTGCCTTTGTGAAGTTATCTTTTCCTTCTGTTTTGTTCTTCCATTAAAAGTTGAATATCCTTTAGGGGCTCATCTTTGCTTATCTCTCTCATACATGCTCTCTCTCTAACACACACACACAGACATGCTCTCTCTCTCTAACACACAAACACACATGCTCTCTCTCTCTCTTTCTAACACACACAGACATGCTCTATATCTCTCTCTAACACACAAAATGACATGCTCTCTCTCTATATATTCTCTCTCTTTCTAACACACATATACATGCTCTCTCTCTAACACACACACACAAACAGACACGCTCTCTCTATCTCTCTCTTTCTAACACACACAGACATGCTCTATCTATCTCTCTCTCTTCAATTCAAATGGGCTTTATTTCACATTCTTGTATTTCTCCCAGTAGGTATGGGAGTTTTGAGTTATTGTCGATGTTTTCAAAGTCTCTTTGGGTGTTTGCAATTTGTGGGAAGTATGTCTTGGTATAGTGGGCAGGTTGTTAAGAAGTGGAGCTCGGTTTCCACCTCATCTTGTGTGCAGTGGGTCTGTCTTCGCTTGGGAGCCAGGTCTGCCTATGGCGGCCTTTCTCGATGGCTAGGCTGTGCTCGCTGAGTCTGTACCTAGTCAAGGATCTTCTTAGTATTGGGTCAGTCACAGTGCTCAGGTATTCTGCCACTGTGTACTCTCTGTTTAGGGCCAAATAGCATTTCAATTTGCTCTGGTTTTGGGTTGTTTCTTTCCAATGTGTCTCTCTCTCTCTCTCTCTCTGGCCTTGCTCTGGTGGAGGGTCAGGGGCATTGCCGGGTCTGTGCAGCGATAACACTGTATATTGACTGTAGAACGGGAGCTCTCTCTCGCTCTCTCTCTTGCTATATGTTGACTGTATCATGCCTAGCCTCGGGCAGCGCTATTATTTAAGAATATGTTGACTGTATGAAAGAAATAAAATAAAAAAATTATATATATATATATTTTTTTTACCTTTTAGGGGGGGGGGGGGGCTCGCGTTTAAATCTCGCACAGGGCCTCGCATTTCTCCCAGGCGGCCCTGGATACAGGTATAAAGACACTATGGTTGTAAGTCATACTGGCCAGCAGCGTAACTATTAAGAGTAGGTAAGGGATATGTACAGATATAGATATAGATATAAAGATAGGGAGGGTGAAGCAGTTTACCCCGGGTAAATAAACATTAGTAAAAGTACAAACTGAACCGGTCACGTCTTATCTTCATTACCTGAGGTCGGCCATAAAAGAAAGCAGAGTCTATAGTGTCGGGCGCTTTCTCTCCTGACAGAAGCAACGTAGCAGCCGCCACCGTGGGAACCCTGTTGACACATTAGATTAGATTCAAATTAGGGCTGTCAAAATTTATGCTTTACCTTTGGAGATTAATTAAAATTATTTAAAGCATTAAAATAAATTAATCTAGATTAATCTATGGAGTGAAAAATCTTCAATTTTAGCGCTGTGGATATAAGAAAGAGGTCTAGCTGAGTCAATGTTGATGGTTTTGTTGAACATTTGTATTTCACAGGAGAGAATTCAAAGAAAGCTATTAATATAGTCTTTGAATCTAAATATACTTTATTTGTGTTGATTTTACATTAATTCCATGATTTTAGTCAAGAATATATGTTACAAGCTTCGGTCTTAAGTAGATAAATGCTATTTTTAATCTAGATTAATCTAGATTAATTACAGAAAATTGTGAGATTAATTAGTAAATTCTTTCTATTGACAGCACTAATTAAAATGTATCGTCATCATGCAGCACAGTATCATCATCATCATACAGCACAGTATTGTCATCATACAGCACAGTATCATCATACAGCACAATATTGTCATCATGCAGCACAGTATCATCATCATACAGCACAGTATCATCATCATACAGCACAGTATCATCATCATACAGCACAGTATCATCATCATACAGCACAGTATTGTCATCATACAGCACAGTATCGTCATCATACAGCACAGTATTGTCATCATGCAGCACAGTATCATCATCATACAGCACAGCATCATCATCATACAGCACAGTATCATCA